>NC_054489.1:4544519-4852852 GCF_017639515.1 Carcharodon carcharias | reverse complement strand
GTTTTAGAAGTGATGACACCTGAATGGAACTGAGTAGGTATACTCTTGGTTCACAAGAGTTCTTAATCCTTTCGGTAGCATGGAAAGCTGGAAAGAAATATGGAAAAGCAGAATTTATTTTATTTTTTTGAAGCGTGAAAGTCTAGTAAATGTTGGTGTTCTGATGGATTTGGGTGTCCTTGTATGAAAATCACAAAGTTAACATGCAGGTACAGTAATTATTAGGAAGGCAAATTGTATGTTAGTTTTGATTGCAAGGGAGTTGGAGTATGATTAAGGTATTCTTGTAATTGTACAGGGCTTTGGTGAGATCAAACCTGGAGTATTTTGTATAATTTTGGTTCTCTCAGCTAATGAAGGGTGTTAAGTGGTGGGCGCAGGGTTGCAATGAAGGTTCACTTGATTGATCTCTAGCATGAGAGGGCTGTCTTGTGAGAACAGCTTGGGTAAAATGGCCTATATTCTCTGGAGTTTAGAAGAATGAGGTGATCTCATTGAAACGTAGAAAATTCGTGGAGAGCTTGACAGATGCTAAGAGGCTGTTTCTCCCAGTTGGGGAGCCTAGAATAAGGGGGTCAGCCTTTTAAGACTGATATGAGGTAAAATGTCTTCACTCGGTTGTGAATCTTTGGAATTCTCTACCCCAGAGAGTTGTGGATGCTTGGTTGACTGAACTCAAGACTCAGATTGGTTGAATTTTTGGACACTAAGGGAATTGAGGGATTTGGGGTAATTACATGAAATTGGAGTTGCTGCAGAAATCCAGCCATGATGTTATGCAATGGTGGAACCGGCTTGATGAGCCATATGTGTTCTTGTGTTTTTCTCTTGAATGTGCAAGAATTCTACAACAGAAAACTGCCCTTCACTGCCTTAACCCTGTATATATCAAGTACTGAATTTCATTAATCCATTCCCAGCAGTTTAGCTTTCTGAATCACTTAGGATTTCCATCCCCTTTCCCAAAGTACCAGATATTTGCACCAAAGTGCAAGTTTAAGGATTGAGGTAGAAGTTGTGAACTGCCTCATTCATTCTAGATGAATTTCTTAACTTTTGGGGAAGGATCCTGGCTGTGGTGATACCGTGACTGGAGAATTGGTCTGTTGCCTGCTTTACTTGGCTCAACTCAGCAAGCTTTTAAATGTATATTCCTGATTGGATGTACAATAAGAAAATTCGAGAGATGAGGCAAAATGTTGCACAGAAGCTGGTTAAAGTGTGTAATTTTTGACAATGAACAATTGTGGAATTGTTTCTTAAAAAAAAAATTCTTGCTTGAAAAGAGGAATTTTAAAGGGCATGGTTAGCAGCAGGAAATTAGGATTAAATCAAGGGCTTTTGGAGAGAAACATTGGTACGGACTTTAGGCGGTAGGTGACCTAGGAACTGGAGGAACAGAAGTAGACCATTCAGCCTCTTGAGTCTGCTCTGCAGGTCAGTCAGATCATGACTGGTCTGCACCTTGGCTCCATTTTCCTGCCTTTGCTCTATATCCATTTATAACCTCACCTAACAACAAAAATTTATCAGTGTTGGTCTTAAACACCAAATGACCCCATGGCTTCTGCAATCTCGTAAAGGAGAGTCCCAGGTTTCTACCAGCATTTATATGTAAAAGTGTTATCTGATATTGCTCCTGAATGACAGAGCTTTAATTATAAATTAGGTTGCCATGTTCCAGATTTCCCCCACCAGAGGAGGTAGTTTCTCCCTATTGAATCATAGAATGTTTACAGTACCCTTTTTCACATTTTAAGTACCTCAGTCAGGTCACTGTTCAATCTTCTAGCCTCTAGAGAGAATACAGGCCAAGATTATGCAGCCTGTTCGTGTGTTGTAACATTTCTGTAATTCTTGCTCAGGAAGAAGAGTTCTACGTATGCATCTATGCTGCTCGGGAAGGCGACTACGTGTTGTTTCATCATGAGGGTGGGATTGATGTTGGTGATGTTGACTCTAAAGCCTGCAAATTCCTGGTGGAAGTTGACAGAAAGCTGAGTGAGCAGGATGTTAGTAGCCACCTGCTGCATCATGTGCCTGAAAACAGGAAAAGGTAACTTCAACAAAAACTCTCTTTTCTTCATGTTACATGGATGGCATCCACATTTCCCCATTGGATTCTTCCACCACTAGATGTGAAATGGAGCCATGCTGAATGGTTAGATTCCAGCTTCAATTACTGGTCTGTGCTGAGGTGACTGGCCCAAGCTATGGTGGTGATTAAAGCACTACAGCTGAATACAATGCTGTGTCACTCCTGAGTCAGAAGGTTGTGGGTTTAAGCGCCACTCTAAAGACTTGAGTGCAAAAATCTAAGTGACACTGCTGTACCGAGTGAGTGCTGAACTGTCGGGGGTGCAGTATTTTGGATGAGATGATAAACTGAGAACCTGTCTGCGCTCTCACGTGGATGCAAAAGATCCAGTGACACTATTTCGAGGATATATCATTTTATTAAAAATTATTTGTCATTTTCACATTACTGTTTTTGGGATCTTGCTGTGTGCAATGGCTGCCACATTACCTATATTGCAATAGTGACATCACTTCAGAAGTGCTTCATTAGTTGCAAAGCACCTTGGGACATCCTGAGGTCATGAAAGGTGCTGTATATATGCAAGTTCTTTCTATCCTTCCTTTCTCTCCTGATTGCCCTGTTGTAAAATGCACTCGTGGATTGTATCATGAGGGCAAAGCCAGGAGGATTGCCTGTTATCATTCCAGGTGATACAGTAACTTCCCAACACTCGCATTCTTTTTGCATTTACTAGCTGCTGCTTATACGCATCCCAATTGTCCAAGGAGCAAGTTTCAAACGTTACTGCTCTTTACTGAGGACTGGTGTGTCTCATAGTGGACTTGAAGATACAGAATATTTTAATTTAAACTCTAGGCCAAGAAAGAGGTAACGTTTGGTAATAGAAACAGAAAATATTGGAAAAACTCAGCAGGTCTAGCAGCACCTGTGGATAGAGAAACAGCGTTAACGTTTCAAATCTAGTATGACTCTTCTTTGGAACTGGAGAGGTAGAAATGTGAAGGGCTTTATGCTGTTACTAAAAGGGGAAAGGGCAGGTGGAGCAAAATAGAAGGTCAGGGGTAAGTTGGAGGGCAGGAGAGATTAAATAACAAAGATGTTATGGGACACAAAGCAAAGGGAGTGGTAGTGATAGTATTACAAACTAAAGCAGGTGTTAATAGCAAAATAAAGGTCAGTACTCTGAAAGCAAAGTAGCAGAATGTGGCAATATGGCATTTGGTAAAATCAGTTTCGATCTATCTGTATCAAGATGGTTTAAAGAAAAATGTGAAGTCCACAAGCCTGACATAAAGCTGTGGCAAATCTTCACGTTGTGCAGCTGCTAGGTTATGGCAATGCTTAACTCTCTGCAGGTGAACCATTTGCACAAACCCAAGTCACAGACTATAGGAACAAGAGTAGGCCATTAAGCCCCTCGACCCTCTACTACCTTTCATGGCTGATTTTTTTCCATCGCTGTCCACTTTTTGCTGTATATCACTCCGTATCCTTACCTCTTGTTTAGGTAATAATCATAAATTGATTTGTGTTATTGTAATCCATTTTGTCATTTTAACATTTTGGTTTTCTGATCTTTTCAGCATTTTGGCCTCTTTCATTGTTGGACTCTTCACACTGTACGAAGAACTGTACTTCACCTACCTCGAGATTAATCCATTAGGTAAAAAAAAATTGATGTCTAGTATCCTATTCTGCAGGGTCGCTTTAACCAAGTTGACTAAAATAAGTGCATATCTTGGCCCATGGTTTATTTCAAAGAAATGCAGAGAGTTGATCCCATGGTTTTAGGCTCTGGGTTTTTATAGTACAGTAGAACCCAGCAAAGCTACAGGGATCAACTGCCATTGAGTGTAAATGTGGAAGAGTGATGTATGGAACTTTCCTTCCAAAAATGAGATCAGAAGTCCTGTTTTTTAAAAAAAAAAAACAGGTTAGCGTTTCAAGACATTCCAGTTCTGATGAAGGATCCCCAACAAACCTTTATTTTCCTTTCAGGCTGATTGCCCTGCCTTGAATTTGCTTATAATTTCTCAAATGGCAAAGTGCACTTCATTTTTCCAGATTAACAGAGCTCATAAATGGAGGGCTTAAAATCCTGTTGTCCTCTTCAGTATTGAAGAGGAATGTGATTTGGTCTCTGCCTAGAAGCATTGATGGTGTGAACTTGAGAGAACTTGCAACATATGGCTAGAAGTCATGTCCGAGCCACCAATCTCGGGTTTCATGGAGGGGCATTGGACAAATTGAACAATGCAATTTCTCAAAGCATGGGTAAAATCTTAAAGCTAAAATTAGAACTAATTTATTTTTTCATGTGTCATAAACCTGTAGTTCAGGTCTTGTCCTGGCCCCTGCTATCCCTTGTTAATTAATCTTGTCTGCCTCATGATACCTTTTTAAGTTTTAATTTTAATTCCTTCTACATCTATGTTTCTGATTCTCTGAAATCCAGGAGTCTTTTGATGGAGGATGGGCAGCAAGGAGGAAAAATTTCTAAACCAGACTTGCATAGAATAGATTGTCTAAATTAGCACTATTGTTGAAAACTGGGAGAAATGTGATGGTTTCTAGTGTTTCCTTGTGATTATTCATTGGAATACCTTTTACCTTCCCTTAATTCACTGAAGTTATGACCGATGCTGGTGTGTTCGTCCTTGATATGGCAGCAAAGATAGATGCCACAGCTGACTACATCTGTAAGAGTAAATGGGGAGATGTGGATTTCCCACCACCGTTTGGGAGAGAAGCTTACCCTGAGGCAAGTACTGTTGTTTGGAACACATTTTGAGATTTTTTTTCAAATTGAGATGTGGGCTTCATTGTGCGGTTGTTTCTTGAGTATGTTCCAACAAACTAGTGGCGATGTACACCTTGTACAGATGACTTGTTTATAGGAAAATGGAAACTCTTTGTATGACGACAAACAAGCAGCTTAGTTGTCGACCCTGTTAGCATTCAAATCAGTTACAATTACCAATTTGCCCCTTTGTTTTCAAGTCTACCACGGCCTCATAACCACATCCTCTTTCCTTTGCGGTAAGGATCAACTGTTGAGGGGGCATTTGCCATTGAACTTTGCAACTATCTGTTGCTCAAGTGATCTGCCATTTGAAAGTATAGATTGAGCTAGTGCAGATTGGCTTTTGCTAATTTTAAGGCATGTATCCAGACATTTTCTCATTTTGGTCAGGCTGATCCTGAGGGGTGCTGACCATCTGACATTTATTAACCTGTCCCCAACAAATGTTAATTCTCCTTTGCAAGCAAGCATAATTGGCATGAAATAGTTTAGAAGCATAGTGACGTGAAGCATCCATTTCATTCAGCAGAATCCTGACAAAATGTGGCCCACAGTTGGCAGTAATTTAAGGCTTTGCTAATTACCTGGGTTTGAGGATCCCTCTTGTTAGTTTTCAAAGCAAAATATCCCAAGTTTCCCCAGTCCCCTGGATCGAGGAGTCAGACTTGTGACTCTTCGTCCTGCTTAAAGTTTCACTTGTGTCGTGGTGATGAGGCAAGCATTGAAAAAATGACTGCACGGTTTGTCTGCGTTTGATCTCCCTAATGCCTCTGTAGAGCTCTTTCCTCCTGGTTGCATTTTATCTGTCACTTGGAGCCTTCTTGTTGAATGACTAAAGAATAGGTTTTGCTAAAGTGTGGCATCTTGCAGCATTAATTAGACTTGTGCGTGTTTAAGTTAAAATTTTTCTTTGCCCACCAGGTTGCTGATATGACACAACAAGGTATCTGGGACCTTGTTGAACAACAGGACAAAGTGCATCTTTTTAATTAATAGATTGAAGGATTGAAAAATAAAGAAGGAAGACTGAGGAGGGTGAATTAGACCTAGTTAATCTGGCATAGATCAGGGAGGAAAAGAAAGATTGAATTGGGAGAGGAAAAATAAGAAAAAAATTGCTTTTTAAAATATCTTAATTCACAATCCGAAGGAATAAGACTCCACACTTTTAATTGTTCGCCTCCTGGACCAGAGAGGTTGATTGGTACTTATCAATTATCATGTTAAAGGTATTTGCACTGTTAATTACTAGATTTAACATTCTGTGGCAAGTTTCATGGGCAATTAACGTGTAAATGTAGCAACTTCATAAAGCTTACTAATGGCAAAGTGGGGCAAATTGGCCACCAACTTGTGGCAATTAAGAATTCACAAAATGAATTCCTCACTTGAACATTTATAAAGATGTGTGTCAGATGCTGTTATTCTTTCAGGTAAACCTGGTCCAGTGCTTATTTTGGTCATGTTGCATTTGTCTTCAGGTTGTGTATCTGTTACTGCTGAGTGAAAGTCGCACTGGATTAGGACACTGTGAATGTGAGAACCATGCTGCTGACTAAAACTGAGGGTTGGCAGTTGAATTATTTATAAATTACTATTTTGCGTTTTGATGCCTTTACTGTTACAGGAAGCTTATATTGCTGATCTTGATGCAAAGAGTGGAGCCAGTCTGAAGCTGACTATCCTCAACCCTAAGGGCAGGATCTGGACAATGGTGGCTGGAGGAGGTGCCTCTGTTGTGTACAGGTATTGTTTACTCTCCATTAATTAAATCCAGCTGCAGAATTTTGAGCCTTAGCTTTAAAACACGATCAAAACCATTACTCCACCCTCTTAAGCACGGGTGCACTTGGTTCCTGTCACAAGTAAATTCAGGAAATGGGAGCTGAATTTCACCCTATTGGTAGGTCAGTCAAGAAAACAAGGAAATGTTTAGGGAATCTTCTCAGTGTTCTGCTTTTATTTGAACATCTTGATTTTTATTGGTCAAAATGCATGTCTGTCTGGCAGTGAATGGTGGAAGTGTTCTGAACAAATTTAAATGTTTTTTAATCCAAGTGATCCTATTTTCAAGACATGATACACTCCACAATTTTGTAGAAGATTAATTGTGGGTTTGGGAGTGGAAGGAAGGAGGAGGAGGAGGAAGACGTGTGCCGTTTTCCTTTGAGATTTTTCAACTAACTGCAAGGGTAGAACACTTTTTATTGCAGTCAGGTATGGTTTGGCTATTATAAGAACAAAAATTGCTGGTAAAACTCAGGTCAGGCAACATCTGTGGAGAGAAATGGAGTTAATATTTCAGGGCAGTGACCTTTCATCAGACCTGAAACATTAACTTTGTTACTCTCCACAGATGCTGCCTGATCTTAGATTTTCCAGTATAGTTTGTTCTTATTTCCGATTTTAGCATCTGCAGTATTTTGCTTTTGTGTTGGTTTGGTTATTAACTGTTTTCCTTACTATTTGATCACAGTGACACAATCTGTGACCTTGGAGGAGTGAACGAGTTGGCAAATTATGGCGAGTACTCTGGTGCCCCCAGCGAGCAGCAGACGTATGACTATGCTAAGACCATTCTGTCTCTAATGACCAGAGAGCAACATCCAGAAGGTGAGAACAAAAGTGATTTTGAAATTGAGTAAGCTCATAATACAGCATTTAAGGGGAGCACAGTTCTTCAACTGATTGTAAAATTGTGGCACTTCCCTCCTATATTCACTCACTACATTGTACACGTAAAACCTCCAGTGGCTCCCCTATTATCCAGTACCTCTGGTTCTCTCCTCAATACTATGTCTACACTGTTTTTCAGAAACATTGTCTTAGGAAACATAATCAGTTTCCACATGTGAGCTGATGGAAGTCAGCTCTACTCCACCTTCTACATTGATCCTCAGGACACTGCTCTGCTGTCCCATCCTGTTTCAACATTAAGATGAGAATGGGACGAGTTTTTTTTTGTTTGTGGGATGTGGGTATTGCTGACTAGGCCAGCATTTATTGCCCATCCCTACTTGCCCTTGAGGGCACTGCAGCCTTCAACTGCTGCAGTCCCTGTGGTGTAGGTGCTGTTAGGAAGGAGGTTCCAGGATTTTGACCCAGTGACTGTGAAGAAATGGCAATATAGTGCCAAGTCAGGATGGCGTGTGACTTGGAGGAGAACTTGCATTTGATGGTGATCCCATGCATCTCCTGCCCTTGCCCTTCTAGGGTTGCAGGTTTGAAAGGTGCTGTTGGAGGAGCCTTGGTGAGATACTGCAGTGCATCTTCTATACAGTACATCCTGCTGCTGAGTTGTGTCGCTGGTGAAGGGAGTAAATGTTTGTGATGGTGGATGGGGTGCCAACAAGCATGCTACTTTGTCCTGGATTTTGTCGAGCTTCTTGAGTATTGTTTGAGTAGCACTCATCCAGGCAGTAGTGAATATTCCTTCATGCTTTTGACTTGTCTTGTAGATGTTGGACAGACTTTGGGGAGCCAGAAGGTGAGTTACTCTCTGCAGAATTCCCAGCCTCTGACCTGCTCTTGTAGCCACAGTATTTAGATGGTTGTTCCAGTTCAGTTTCTGGTCAATAGTAAACCCAGGATGTTGATAGTGGGAAAATTCAGCGATGGTGGTGCCATTGAATGACAAGGGGAGACGATCATTGTCCGGCACTTGTGTGTCGTGAATGTTACTTGCCACTTGTCAGCCCAAGCCTGAATGTTGTCCATGTCTTGCTGCATATGGACACGGACTGCTTCAGTATCTGAGGAGTTGCGAGTGGTGCTGAACATTGTGAAATCATCCACAAACATCCCCACTTCTGACATTATGATGGAAGGAAGTTCATTGATGAAGCAGCTGAAGATTGTTGAGCCTTGGACACTACCCTGAGGTACTCCTGTAGCGATGCCCTGGAACTGAGATGATTGACTTCCAACAACCACAGCCATCTTCCTTTGTGTTAAGTATGAGTCCAACCAGCAGAAAGTTTTCCCCAGATTCTCATCGACTTCAGTTTTGCAAGGGCTCCTTGATGCCACACTTTGTTAAATGTTGCCTTGATGTCAAGGGCAGTCACTCTCAGCTCGGCTGGGCAAAACCAAAACTGCCGTCTGGTTCCTCCCAGCCCCAGTATAGCTCTGGCTTCTGTTCTATCAATCTTCTCTACGTTTGCAAAAATACATAAATTCATTCGTGAAGAAAAAGTGTACTTAGGGCCGTTGTTAGGTAGAAACTATAATTGAGAACCATGCTGAATATAGAAAGTTCAGAAGGGAAATGAATCAAGTAAGAGAAGCAAAGAGGGAGTATGGAGAGAGACTGGTAGCTAACATACAAGATACTTCAAAAGTCTTCTATAGCATACAAATAGTAAAAAGATGGTAAAAGGAGGAGTCAGATGATGAGGGACCATAAAGGGAACTTATGAATACTTTGCATCTGTCTTTGTGAAGGAAGAAGAAGCTATCCAGATCATAAAAGAGGAGGCAATTCAGACATGAGAGGGGTTTAAAATTGAAAAAGAGGAGCTATTAGATAGGTTATCTGTACTTCAGTGTTGATTAGGCACTGGCTGTGGGAGCGGATGAGATGCACCCAAGGAGACTGTGAGAAGTGGGAGTGGAAATCGCGGAGGCACTGGCCATATTTTTTCAGTCTTAGACTTCGGTGGTGCCGAAGGTGTGGAGAATTGCAAATGTTACATCCTTGTTCAAGAAAGGGTGTAAGGATAAGCCAACAACTACAGGCCAGTCAGTTTAACTTCAGTGGTGGGGAAACCTCTAGAAACAATAACTTGGGGCAAAGTTCGCAGTCACATGGACAAATGCGGGTTAAGTAAGGAAAGCCAGAATGGATTTCTTGAGGGGAAAATCATGTTTTAACTAACTTGCTGGAGTTTTTTTGAAGAGGTAAGAGGTGGTTGATGTGGTATACATGGATTTCCAAAAGGCTTTTCATACAGTGTCGCACAACAGACTTAGAAACAAAGTTATAGCTCATGGAATTAAAGGAACAATAGCAACATGGATACAACATTGGCTGAGTGGCAGGCAACAGGGTAGTGGTTAATGGATGTTTTTCGGGCTGGAGGAAGGTTTGTAGTGGAGTTCCCCAGGGGTCAGTGTTGTGACCCTTGCTTTTCCTAATTATATATTAATGAATTAAATCTTGATGTACAGGGCACAACTTCAAAGTTTGCAGATGATACAAAACTCAAATCTTGAACTGAGGGGGATAGTGTAGAACTTCAAAAGGACATAGACAAGTTGGTGGAATGGGCAGACAGGTGGCAGATGAAGTTCAATGCAGAGTAATGTGAAGTGATTCATTTTGGTAGAAAGAACATAGTGAGACAGTATAAAATAGGGTGTACGGGTGCAGAAGCAGAGGGACCCGGGTGTATATGTCTATAAGTCATTAAAGGTGGCAGGACAGGTTGAGAGAGCAGTTAACAAAGCACACTGTATCCTGGGTTTTATTAATCGGGGCGTAGAGTACAAGAGCAAAAAGGTTTTGTTGAACTTGTATATAGTTCACCCTCAGCTGGAGTATTGTGTCCAGTTTTGGTTGCAGCACTTTAAGAAGAAGGCATTGGAGAGAGTGCAGAAAAGATTCACTAGAATTCCTGGGATGAGGAACTTCAGTTACGAAGATAGATTGGAGAAGCTAGGACTGTTTTCCTTGGAGAAAAGAAGGCTGAGAGGAGATTTGATAGAGGAATTCAATATCTTGAGGGTTCTGGACAGAATAGAGAGGGAGAAACTGTTCCCATTTCTGAAAGGATTGAAAATGAGAGGGCACAGATTTAAAGTAATTAGTGAAAGAAGCAACAGTGATGAGGAAATACCTCTCACGTGGTGAGTGGTTAGAGTTTGGAATGCTCTGTCTGAGTGTGATGAAGGCAGGTTCAATTGAAGCAGTCAAAAGGGAATTAGACTCTTATCTGAAAAGGAAGAATGTGCAGGGTTATGGGGGAATAGAACTAGGTGAGTTGCTCATTCGGAGAGCTGGTGCAGACACTGTGGACCAAATGGATTCCTGTGTTGTACCGATTCTGAGATTCACATTGCCATCTTCCTCCCGAATCCTGCACTTCCATCACTTTTGTGCCCTTGCCAACTTCCACTGGCTCCCTGTGACAGATTGATTATCAAGTTCTGTACCATCTTCAGATCCCTTCACACTGCTGCTGCAACCTACCTTGGTGATTTATTCCAGTGTTGTGTTCTTGCACACACAAAAACATGGCGGCACAGTCTTAGGATAAGGGGGCAATCATATAGGACTGAGTTAAGGAGAAATTTCTTCACTCCAAGGGGTGTGAATCATTGGAATTCTCTACCCCAGAGGGTGCGGATGATCCATCGTTGAATATATTTAAAGCTGAGATAGATTTTTGGTGTTTCAGGGAATCCAGGGATGTGGGGAGCAGGTGGGAAAGTGGAGTTTAAGTGCAAGATCAGCTTTGATTGTATTGAAAGACAAAGCAGACTCACCGAACTGTATCGTCTACCCCTCTTATCTCTTTTTTATGTTATTGTGTTCATCCTTGGTGCCTCCACCAGTTGCTTACTCGTCTGTCTGTCTCTCCTTGGCTTTACCATTTGTAGCTGCACTTTGTCACTGCACTTCTACCCTCTGAAACTACTTCTGTTTTATAAAAAAAAGTCTCTGCATGTCACTTTCTTCCTGACCCCCAACCAGTTGTACTTTCACACTGTTCTTCCTCTTGGCTGATGTTCATCTTTGTCCTTTGTGCTGTGAAACAATCAGTCATCTTTGCACAAGGAGCTCTGTAGATTGTCAGGTAGTTATATCAGTTTTCTTTTAACTGGCTCCTTTGTCTTGCCTGAGTAAATTTTGTTCAATTTTATTCAGGAAAAATCCTCATTATTGGAGGCAGCATCGCTAACTTCACGAACGTAGCAGCAACGTTTAAGGTAATGAATCATTCCTCACCACTCCCCCCCCAGACTATTTGAATCTACAATAATACAATTTTTCTCTGTCTGCACTTTTCAGCTTGGTCAATGGGTTGATTTGGTGGGTGAAGCCTGGTGCATGTGGAGGACTAGAGTGCGTGAAGCATGTGGCTGCCAGCGGCTGGTGTAGGGGGCAGGAAGATTTTGGGGGGGCATTGGTGGAGAGAGAGAACAGCAGAAGGTAAAGGAAGCCTAGCAGCAAAGTTATCTTGACTGGAGAAATTGGGGAGAGGGGTATGGCAGGGGAGGAACGGTTGGTGGTGGGATAGGGGGTGTTGGTGGAAGTTAAAGGGAGCCCAGCAACAAAGTTACCCTGGCTGGAGGGTTGAGTGAGAAGAGTGGCATGGGATGGGGATGTCATGGGAAGAATGAAATGAGGAATGGAGTGAGAGGGGATGGAAAGGGATTGTAGAGGGGGGCGGGGATGGCAGGGAAGAGGGGATCAGAGGGGAAGGTGGGATGGGGTGAAATGACATAGGAACAGGAGTAGGCCATTCAGCTTGTCGAGTCTGCTCCACCATTCAATTAGATTATGGTTGATAATCTACCTTAATGTCACTTTCCTGCACTATCCCCATATCCCTTGATAACATAAGTGTCCAGAAATCAATCGATTTCTGTCTTGAACATGCTCAATGATTGAGCTTCCACAGCCCTCTAGGGTAGCGAATTCCAAAGATTCACCACCCTCTGAGTGAAGAAATTCCCCTTCATCTCAGATCTAAATGGTCTGTCCTTTATTCTGAGACTGTGCCCCTGATTCTAGACTCACCAGCAGGGGAAACATCCTGTCTACATCTGCTCCCTCGTGCTTTAAGGATTTTATAAGTTTCAATGAGATCACCCCTTGTTCTTTGAAACTCTAGAGAATACAGGCCCAGTTTGCTCAAATCTCCTCTAATGCATCCCACCATCCTACAATAGTCTGGTGAACCTTTGCTGCACTCCCTCTGTGGCAAGTATATCCTTGAATAAGGAGACCAAAATTGTACACAATACTCCAAACGTTGGATTGTGGCATGGAAAGACAGAATGAGGCATGGAAAGGATACACTGTCCGAATTGCAGTGGGACTGACCCAGGAAGGTAAACCCTTTTCTCCATGTTATGGACTGAAGCTGAGATTCTGTTCCACTTTGAGAGTCAGCGTTTAGTTTGGGCATAACTGATCTGATTGAAACTCATCCAAATAAAATTCAAGGTGTCAGTCTAGTGGCTGCTACTTTTGTGGGGTTTTAAGCTGGTCAGGGTCAATATGGAAATGTGGTGGGATTGGGAATTTCAGGAAAAGAATGAGGGTGGGTATGACATTGGAACAGATTGGCATGGGAGAAGTGGGAGGGAAAGGGATGGCATGAGGTGGATGAGGAGGGATGACATTGGAAGGATGGAATGAATGAAGAAGACAGCATGGGAAAGATGGAATGGGGTTGATGGTATGCAATGGATAGAGATGGCAGGGGATGGAGTTGACATGGGAGCAATGAGGAATGGGAACGATGGAATAACATGGGATGGGGATGGCCTGCGAGGAGTGGAGGTGATGATGGTATTGGTTAAGTGTGCTAATTTGACCACAAATATTTTGCTGGGAACTGTGCGATTGGGATGGCATGAGAGGGAGGACATGTTATTGGAGCAGTAGCATGGGAGGGGAGGATGGAATCGGTGAAGCATATCTAATTTGGCTGCAAATATTTTGTAAGTTTCTGCTAGTTGGTAATTATTTTTGGTGTAATATCATTCTGTCTTGTGATCTGGTTGATCATTCATTAATCACATGGTCAATACTGATGAACGGATATTTCACAGAATCACAGAATCTTACAGTGCAGAAGAGGCCCTTTGGCCCATCGAGTCTGCACCGACACGTGAGAAACACCTGACCTACCTACCTAATCCCATTTACCAGCACTTGGCCCATAGCCTTGAATGTTATGACATGCCAAGTGCTCATCCAGGTACTTTTTAAAGGATGAGAGGCAACCTGCCTCCACCACCCTCCCAGGCAGTGCACTCCAGACTGTCACAACCCTCTGGGTGAAAAAGTTTTTCCTCACACCCCGCCCCCCCCTTAAACCTCCTGCCCCTCACCTTGAACATATGTCCCCTTGTGACTGACCCTTCAACTAAAGGGAACAGCTGCTCCCTGTCCATGCCCCTCATAACCTTGTCCACCTTGATCAGGTCACCCCTCAGTCTTCTCTCCTCCAATGAAAGCCCAAGTCTATCCAACCTCTCTTCATAACTTACATGTTGCAACATCCTGGCGAATTACTTATGCACCCCTGACCCAACTTTTTTCATCTAGAAGGAATCGCCGCAACTCCTATCATAAAATTCATTTATTTTAGATAATTCCAGGATATTTGCTCCCACTATCTGCGCTATCCATTCATGCTTGGATTAATGGAACTGACTCATTATTTTTCTTCATAAAATGTCAAGTCTAATAGATTTGATGCTGGCTTCCACAGCTGTTCATTCAGCTCTCATTGATGTAACTATTAATTATTGGGCTGATGTCCTTTTGCCCCTTGGCATTCCTTCTGTGTTTTTTTTAGGTTACAACCCTTTTAAGCTAACGCCAAACAGCCAGAATGAAAATAAATTTCAAAGACAGTGATTAAACTGCTGGATTTGTGAAAGATGCATGCGTGACTTATGTGAGGAAAGGGGAAAGCACTTTCAATGTGAAGGGCACCTTCCGAAACATTACTAAGGATTTCAATGTCTGTGCTGCACTACTATATCACTTCAAGCAGGTCTAAAATCTTCCTTGGAATGTCACTGGATTGGCTTCCTGATGGTGAAACTGGTTTGCCGATGTTCCCAAGTGGCCCATATCTGACTGGCCGACATGCTTCCGAATAAAAATTGATACCCTTCCTGCTCTTAAGTACTGATCCCAGTGCTTCAGCATAAATCACTGAAAGGCCTGGTCTGACGAGAGGCAAAATAATATGACGGGAATCCCTGTGTTCTTGGGAAAATAACTAAGCATTCTTGACTTGGAGGAATCAAAGGAGTCAAACAAATCTTTCCGAGTGAAATTTCTTAATTAAATGGGTTTTATATTGAAGATGAAACCCCCTGATATCCTGTCTGTTAATCTTTTCATTTCCTTTCATAGGGCATAGTACGTGCAATCAAGGACTACCAAACCCCATTGCAGAACCATAACGTCTCTATTTTCGTCAGAAGAGGTGGACCCAATTACCAAGAGGGTCTCCGTGTCATGGGTGAAGTTGGTGAGGTTTGATAATTTGTTTAAAAATAAATCCAAGGCACCTACCCATGAAGTAGTTACATACTTCAAACAATATATCCAACATAAAATTAGCAAGCCATTAGTCAATTCAGTGACACATGTTCCAATTTCAACCTGTTGGTCTGTGACTGATTCCTTTAACAGATCTTCCAAACAAATCTGGCTGACTTTACATACACACAGGAGGCACCTTTGCAAAGTTGGTTAGTTGCTATAGAATCTAGAAGGGATCAGACTAGAATAGGTTACCTGTCCACACTGTGGATGGTAAAAAGACCAACCAGGATGTTAAGAGCAACCTAGAGAAAGGGAGGAGGTGGAAAAGAAATTGCAGTAATGGCTTGGTCTCATCTAACCATAGTATGTGAGCTTCACCTGCAGGAAGTATAGAATATGCAAAGGGCCCATTACACTCCCTGTTTAAATCTATCCATGTTCAGTCAGTGCTAATTTTTGTCCAGTCCAGTTTGGAAGATGAGTGAGAGCAGATTGGATTTCTTCTCACTTGTTTCTCTGACTTTTCTAAAATGGAATGTTTTCCCATCAAATCTATTATGTCTACCCCTTACCCACTACCCACTCTAGAACAATAGAGTGGCTTTATTATGACACAGCTGATGGTAAAGGCTGAGTTGTTCAAATCCCAGAGGGGAAACTTGAAACAACTGTCATAACCCATTTTTGCAATTTGTATGTTTTAACATGCATGCTTTGAATTCAGTAGTAATAAGACCACTGAGTCTCAAGAGGGTTTTTATAAAACTAAATTAAACATTTATTAATACAAAGGTTATAAATCCATACATACATCTACAAAATTGTGACTATAACTACAAAAACCCCCTAATTAATCTGTTATACCCCTGGTAAAGCAACAATAAATCTCAGATTTAAAGAAACACCTGGCAACACACCCTGGACAGTCGCATTCGAAATGAGTTTCTTTCAGCTCTGGGTCCTTGCAGGCAACAACTTGAGGCTCCTCGCACTTGTTGGATTTTAAAATGCCTCTGCCTTACCAACAATCTCCTTTCTCCTTTATTCATACCTTTCTCTTTGAATGTAAATTTTCCATTGTATCACTAGGCTTTTAATTTTACCTCTTCTAACAATAGCATCCTTTCACCCCACCAATTTTATTAGTAAGAAAAAATAAACACATTGCTTGGCATCTTCTAGCAGGGTGCAAGATTTCACCCGCAGCCTTGAATGGTTTCTTTTAACAAATGCAAATTTGCACTTTACCCCTTTATTTTCCTTACGTTTAACTAATTAACAGCTCAAAGCTATTATACATCAGCACCCAGGCTAGCTGGCTTTAATTCAATTCTCTCTCTCTCTCACTCACACACACACACACACACACCACTAAACACTATTTTAAAAAATAATTTCCAATAACATTATAGACAATATCTTCACAACAGGCTCATTCGCATATTGTGCCAGAAAGTTATCTAGTCCCATCTGTTCTAATCCTAATTATTTAACCTCTGTTCACAGGGAAGACAACTGGAATTCCAATCTATGTTTTTGGAACAGAAACGCACATGACTGCAATTGTGGGAATGGCACTTGGTCACCGGACCATCCCTGACCAGCCACCAATGGCTGTCCACACTGCTAACTTCCTGCTAAATGCAAGCGGCAGTCCCTCAGTAAGTGTGGGAACTTAAAACCAGGAGATGATACCCCAGAGGGATGTGTTTTAAAGGATTGGTTTGTTGTTATTTGTTGGTAGCTTGCTTTGGTTATGAAATGAATTAAAATGGATGAATGACAGTGCTGTAACCTGGATCTAACTGTCCTGCTTATTGCTATTGTATTTATTGGGAACAGTGGGTAAAGGAGAAAGCATAAAGTCAGATTGTATTCCCTCGAGTGCAGAAGGTTAACGGGTGATCTAGCTGATTAAGATGATTAAAGGATTTGATGGTAGAAAGAGAGAAACTGGTGAGTAAATCCTGAACAAGGGAGTATGATAAAATTAGAGCTTAAGGTGTTATCAAGTAGTACTTCACACAAAGGGTAGCTGAAATCCGGAAATTACAGATTTTTATTGGGCACTGGTATTAGGGTAACAGAAGCAAGGTGGGTGAATAGTGTTGAGATACATATCAGCTGTTAATTGAATGGCAGAACAGGTTGCTTATTGTCAGTCACCATCTCTCCAAGAGGAAGAAGCTGAAAGAGATGAAACGTTGTTGCACTCTTCCCCAGACAAAGAACACGCGTCAAGTATTTATTGGTGGGGGGGGTGAGATTTGAATGCTGTCTGTTCCTTTGTATCACAGTGGATGATGGACTGAGGAGTGCTGAATCTCTAAATTAAGCTGTAGATTAACTTTGTTTTTAATTTCCTTCCAGACCCCAGCCCCAAGTAGAACTGCTTCTTTTTCTGATTCAAAGTCTGAGGATACCAACAGAGCATCAATATGCGTGAAGCACAGCATTCCACAGGGTAATTCAATAAATGTATCCATAAATGTCCGGTTGTAACCAAAACCTTGGTATATCTCTGCATAGGAGACAAGCTTCTGCTAAAGGGGAAATGCCAGACTCCAAATTATTGCATTTGATGAATGAATTGCTCCTATAGCTAGTTCCATTTCATTTTATTTAAGAATGCTGAAGGCAGCATTTGATTCCTGTGCACATACACCGTGCAGCCTTTTGCCAATAGATCGCCACCATTGGTGGAAGTGTGCTTTCTCCTACCTAGTATACTGTCTTGTGCCTATCACAGAATGATGTTATTTGCGTTGGAGAAATTAGTTCACTTTGCCAAACACCCCTGCTCTGTCTGAATGTGAGACCCTGATTTCTATCACTTGCCCCATCAATTTCCTAACCCACTTCCACTCTAGCCCCTCTCCTATGCACCTTCTACACTGTTTCAGTGAAGCTGAACATAAGATTGCAGAACAGCATCGTACCTTTATGCAAAGCCCTTTGGCCTTATTGCCGACTTTACTGCTCGAACCTTAACTATATTTTCTCTCTGGCAGGTGGTGCTGACATTTCCAAAGGCCTGGGGTGGGGAAGGAGCAGGTTTGAGCTTGGGTGGGGGACCCTTAGAAACACCAAAGTAGTCAGTACGCTTGGTGTCCACCTGCCTTTTCCTTCTTCCAGGCTCCTTGGTCACGATAGCCAATAGAGGTTTGCGAATTCATGCTTCTCATTTGACCTACCCTATTTCCCCATTTTCTGAAGCTATATGCATGTTCTGCCTCATGTATGCCTTTTTTTCTCTTATTTTGCTCATTGTGCTTCCCATTGCCTCATGCTGATCACTTCTGCCATTTAGCCATCTTTATGTTTTCCATTTAAACACTTTATGGATTCAATTTATTTTTGTTTTCTTCTCTCTTTCCCTTTGCTCTTCCAATGCTGTGTATTTGGTATTCCAGTTTTGACAAAGGAACCATGCTCCAAAATATCCTACCTCCACAAGTGCTAATACCATTTGCTGATTTTTATTTCCGTTTCCTTGCATCCTTCTTTTACTTTTTATTCACCAACGTTTCACTGCATACGGGTCGTAATTGCCTGGAGATGTGTGGGTTTCAAAACCAGATAAAGTGTACAAAGTTTTATGCAATCCAAGAACCTCTCCCTTGTACACTTCGGATTTAAAGTATCAAATTTATTATACTGGAAATATTGAGCTAAATATGGAAAGAGCATTGATGTTAAACAGAAGTAGTTTGGAGCCTGGTGCTTAGAGGTGCGCTGAACTGGTATGATTATATATTTGATGATTAGTGTGTTTTAATTTTCTTAAAATTCTGTTTTCCTTGTGCAAAACCAGGGTGGCAAGCTGTGAATTGAGATATTAAAGTAAAAGCAAATACATTTTATTTGACGTTGCTCCTGGTTCTGTACAAGTAAGGCAAATAGTTTTAATTGCTCTGTTCCTCTTGGGGATGGGCAGGATTTGAAGGGAGCTGCTTTAAGCCAATGGGAGAGGTCCACTTCACTCAATTGCAGCAGAAGGAATTGTTCAAGGTTGGATAAGCTAGAGTTGCTGTTTTGGTTCATTCCCAAGATGAGACTCAAACGCAGATGTCTTGGACTGATGTCAGCCTTACTCACCATAGTGCACTGAAGACTTTTTTCTTGTGTTTGTCTGACATGTGACCTCCATCACTAGGCATGTAGATGAGCCGCTTAAGCAAATTAGTTTTCTTTTTATTCATTTATGGGATGTGGGCTTCGCTCGCTGGGCCAGCATTTATTTCCCATCCCTAATTGCCCTTGATAAGGTGGTGATGAGCTGCTGCCTTGAACTGCTGCAGTCCATGTGGTGTAGGTACACCCACAGTGCTGTTTGGAAGGGAGTTCCAGGATTTGACCCAGCGATAGTGAAGGAACGATGATATATTTCCAAGTCAGGGTGATGAGTGACTTGGAGGGGAACTCGGTGGTGTTCCCATCTATCTGCTGTTCTTGTCCTTCTAGATGGTTGTGGTCGTAGGTTTGGAAGGTGCTGTCGAAGGAGCCTTGGTGAATTCCTGCAGTGCATCTTGTAGATGGTACACACACTGCTGTTACTGTGCATCGGTGGCGGAGAGAGTGAATGTTGCGGATGGCGTGCCAGTCAAGTGGGCTGCTTTGTCCTGGGTAGTGTCAAGCTTCTTTTGTGTTGTGGGAACTGGATTCATCCAGGCAATTGGGGAGTATTCCATCACACTCCTGACTTGTGCCTGGTATATGGTGGACAGGCTTTGGGGAGTCAGGAAGTGGGATGCTCGTCGCATGATTCCTAGTCTCTGACCTGCTCTTGTAGCCACAGTTTTTTATGTGGCTAGTCCAGTTCAGTATCTGGTCAATGGTAACCTTAGGATGTTGATAGTGGGGGATTCAGTGATGGTAATGCCATTGAACATTAAGGGGCGATGGCTGGATTCTCTCTTGTTGGGGATGGTCATTGCCTGACACTTGTGTGGCATGAATGTTAGTTGCCACTTGTCAGCCCAAGATTGGATGTTGTCCAGGTCTTGCTGCATTTGGACTTGGGCTGCTTCAATATCTTGCGAATGGTGCTGAAAATTGTGCAGTCATCAGCGAACATCCCCATTTCTGACCTTATGATGGAAGGAAGGTCATTGATGAAGCAGCTGAAGATGGTTGGGCCTAGGACACTACCCTGAGGAACTCCTGCAGTGATGTCCTGGAGCTGAGATGACTGACCTTCAACAACCACAGCCACCTTCCTTTGTGCTGGGTATGGCTCCAACCAGTGGTGAGTTTTCCCCCTGATTCCCATTGAGTCCAGTTTTGCTATTGCTCCTTGATGCTACGCTCTTGTCAAATGTGGCCTTGATGTCAAAAGCAGTCACTCTCACCTCACCTCAGGAGTCCAGCTCTTTTGCCCATGTTTGAACCAAGGCTGTAATGAGGCCTGGAGGTAAGTAGCCCTAGTGTAACCCAAACTGGGCATCAGTGAGCAGGTTATTGCAAAGCAAGTGCTGCTTGCTAGCAGTGTTGATGACCCCTTCCATCACTTTACTAATGATTGAGAGTAAGCTGATGGGGCGGTAATTGGCCGGGTTGGATTTGTCCTGCTTTTTGTGGACAGGATTGTAGCTTCAGCCTTATCTGAAGTGCTGGGCTCCTCCATCATTGAGGATGGGGATTTTTGTGGCATCTCCTCCTCCAGTGAGTTGTTTAATTATCCACAACCATTCACGACTGGATGTGGCAGGACTGCACAGCTTAAATGTGATCTGTTGTATGTGGGATCACTTAGCTCTTGTCTATCTCTTGCTGCTTACGCTGTTTGACACTCAAGTGGTCCTGTGTTATGGCTTCACCAGGTTGATGTCTCATTTTTAGGTATGCCTGGTGCTACTCCTGGCATGCCCTCCTGCACTCTTCATTGAGCTAGGGTTGATTCCCTGGCTTGATGGTAATGGCAGAGTCGGGAATATGCTAGGCCATGAGGCTACAGATTGTGGTTGTATACAATTCTGCTGCTGCTGACGGCCCATAGCGCCTCATGGTTGCCCAGCCTTGAGTTGCTAGATCTGTTCAAAATCCATCCCATTTAGCATAGTGGTAGTGCCACACAACACAATGGAGGGTATCCTCAATGTGAAGGCAGGACTTCGTCTCCACGACATCTGTGCGGTGGTCACTCCTCCAGTACTGTCATGGACAGATGCATCTGCGGCAGGCAGGTTGGTGAGGATGAAGTCAAGTATTTTTTTCCCTCATTTGTTCCCTCACCACCTGCCACAGACCCAGTCCAGCAGCTATGTCGTTTAGGACTTGGCCAGCTCGGTAAGTAGCCATGCTACCGAGCCATTCTTTGTGATGGACATTGAAGTCCCCCATGCAGAGTACATTCTGTTCCCTTGCCACCCTCAGTGCTTCCTCCAAGTGGTGTTCAACATGCAGGAGCACTGATTCATCAGCTGAGGGAGGGCAGTACATGGTAATCAGCAGGAGTTTATCTTGCCCATGATTCTATTGCAATACAAGCCCAAGGGAAGTCTAGCAGCAGCTCAATGTCGGCAACTTGTGTTTTATTTATATATGAAGTATTTTTTAAATTGTAGAATCATTTGTGCTGTGCCTCTGGTTACCTGTAGACTCTGAGAGACCAACTTGGAAAATAGAAAGCTGGTCTTCTAATGTATAAATGGCATTTAAATGGCACAGTTTGATGTCCATCTCTACAAAGCTCGATTATATGTAATCTTGAATAAATTTTGGCTGCTCAATTGTGATTAACGTGTGATCGTGCATTCTGGCAATTTCCTCATGCATTCTGGCGATTTGAGACAATAGGATCAGGAAGAGGCAACTTGCCCTCAAGCCTTTTCTGCCATGCAGTTGGATCTTGGTTGAGCTATGTCATACTTACGAATTAGAAATAGGAGTCAGCTATTTGGCCCATAGAACCTGCCCTGCCATTTGATAGGATTGTGGCCTCAACTCTACTTTCCTTTCTATCCCCAATAACCCTTGACTCCCTTGTTCAAAATCTATGTAACTCAACCTTAAAAATATTCAACGACCCTGCTCCACTGCTCTCTGGAGAAGAAAATTCCACAGATTAATGACCAGAAAAGAGATTCCTCCTCATCTCCATCTAAATGGGACTCCTCTTATTTTTAAATTGTCTTTCCTAGTTCTAGCCTTTCCCAAACATCCTCTTGGCATCCATCCTGTCAAGCCCCCACAGGATCTTGTATGTTTCAATTAGATCACCTCTCATTCTTCTAAACTCCAATGAACACAGGTCCAATCTTTCCTCATAAGATGACCCCTTCATCCCAGGAATCAGTTGAGTGAACCTCCTCTGAACTGCCAATGCAATAATATCCTTGGGTAAGGAGACCAAACCTGTACCCTGTACTTCATATGTGGTCTTAGCAATGCCCTGTTCAATTGTAATAAAACCTCCTACTTTATACTCTATTTCCTATCAGCAAATTTAGCAACCTTACATTTGGCTCTTTCATCCAAGTCATTGACATAGATTGTGAATAATTGAGGCTGCAGCACTGATCCCTGTGGCACTCCACTAGTAATAGCTTGGCAACCTGAAAATGACCCATTTATCCCTACACATGGCTTCCTGTTGGCTAACCATTTCTCTATTCATGCTAATATGTTACCCCTACAACATGAGCTTTTATTTTGGGTAGTAACCTTTGTAGCACCTTATCAAGTGCCTTTTGGAAATCCAAGTATACCACATCTACAGATTCCCCTTTATCCACGTTGCTTGTTACTTCCTCAAAGGATTCTAATAAATTAGTCAAACACTATTTCCCTTAAACAAAACCACGTTGCCTCTTCGTGATTGCATTGAGATTTTCTAACTGACCTGCTTTAACCTCCTTAATAATAGATTCTAGCTTTTTCCCCATGACAGGTGTTAGGCTAACTGGCCTGTAATTTCCTGTTTCCTCTTCCTTTTTTTTGAATAGAGGAGTTACATTTGCTGTTTTCTAATTTCAACAGCCACTTCTTTTAAGATTCTAGAATGCAAGCATTCAGGCCCTGGGGTTTATCAGCTTTTAGTTTTAATGGTTTTGAATTCCCTTTTCCTGGTGATTGTGATTGTTTTTGAGGTCTTCCCTCCCTTTCACCTCTTGGTTTACAAATATTTCGGGGATGTTATTTTTGTCTTCTATGGTGAAGACAGACAAAAAATATCTGTTCAACGCTTCTGTCATTTCCTTTTTTCCCATTATTAATTCCCCATAAACACACACCCTCTTGAGGACCAGTGTTCACTTTAATTCCTCCTTCCCTTTTAAATACTGGTAGAAATTCTCTTTCTATCTGTTTTTATATTTCTAGCTAGCTTTCTCATGCTCTAAATTCTGTCCAATCTTCTGACCTATCACTCAACTCTGTGGCATTGTACACTTTTTTTCTTTCATTTAATCCATCTTGAGCTTTAGTTAGCCATGGATGGTGTGTCCTTCCCTTAGAGACTTTCTTTCTCACTGGAATGTATCTTTTCTGAGTATTCTGAAATATTTCCTTAAATGTCTATCACTGCATCTCTACTGACCTATCTCTTCACCTAATTTCCCAGTTCACCTTTGCCTTCATATCCTTGTAATTTCCTTTATTGAATTTCAAACATTTGTCTTAGACCCACTCTTCTCACCCTCCAACTCAGTGCGAAATTCAATCATGCTTTGAACACTGCTGCTTTGGGGTTCCTTTACTATGAAGTCATGAATCTGTCTCATTGTGCATTATCAGGCCTAGAATAGCCAGCTCCCTGGCTCTAGAACAGACTTGTCCAACCTTTTTGTTTGTGGGGGCACGTTTCCATTTTTTTTTCAATCAAGGGGCGATGAGTCAATTTTGGAAAGAGATGGTTAAGCACAACATTAAACTGAACTTGAAAAAGAAGTTGAAGTATTAAGAGAAACAATTACTGAGCAAAAATAAAGCAATGTCATAGCAATAAATTAAGCTTAAATAAAGAGTAAGCTAAGGACCGCATGGTAGCGCAGTGGTTAGTGCTGGTGGCGCAGTGGTTAGTGCTGCTGCTTCACAACTCCAGGGTTCAATTCTGACACCGGGTATCCATCTGTGTGGAGCTTGCACATTCTTCCTGTGTCTGCGTCGGTTTCTGCTGGGTGCTCCAGTTTCCTCCCACCATCCAAAGACGTGGTAGTTAAGTGGATTGGCTAAGGTTAAATTGCCCCTTAGTGTGTGTGTGTCCTGTGATGAAACAAGTCCGGGGTGTACCTCTGTGGTGCCCATTGCCTGTCGGGATAGGCTCCGACTCACTGTGACCCTGAATTGGATAAAGCAGTTCTGGAAAAGTGAGTGAAATTAAGAGTAATTTATAAAAATTACCAGAGTGTAAGAGGGTCAGTGTGCGTATGTGCCAGGCTCACACCCAGTCTCAGGGTGCTCTGAGTAGGTATGTGATGGTGAGAGTAAGGGAGAAACCTGAGACTGAGAGTAAGGCAGATAGATAAATGATCACTTGCCAGCCAGCTTATTCCCTCCACCGGGCCCTAGTACTCTTGATTTCCGACCCCACCCCAGACAAAGGCTCACTAGTGAAAAAGAAGTTATCAGCAGCAAATGCAGAAGAGAAACGGCCTGTGATTGGAGGAGCAGCTCCTTGCACAATCTTACACTCTAGTTACCTGTCTGACTGTCATTTTGAAAACTGGCTCCGGGGGGCTATGTACAATGGCTTTGTGGGGAGGGGCATCCACAATCTGGCCTGCAGTCCACTGGTTGGACAAGCATGTTCTAGAATGTGCTGTTTTAAGAAACTGACCTGAAAGCAGTCGATGAGCTTATCTACCAGGCTACCTTTGCCAATCTGTATGTAGATTAAGATCACCCATGATCATTGCAATACTTTTTTTACAAGTACCCATTATCTCTTCCTGTATACTCTGTCCTACAGTGTAGCTATTGTTATGGAACCTATAAACTACTCTCACAAGTAACTTTATATCTTTACTATTTCTTATTTATACCCAAACCGATTTTACATCTTGATCTTTAGAATTAAGGTCACCTCTCACATTGTACTAATGTCACCTTTAAGTAACAGAGCTACCCACCAACTTTTTTTAGCTCCCTGTTCTTCTGAAATATCAAGTACCCTTGAATATTCAGGTCCCAGCCATGTCTCTGTAATGGCTATCAGGTCATACATATTTATTTGTTTCATCTGTTTTATTATGTATGCTACGCATATTCAGATATAGAACCTTAAGTTCTGTCTTTTTACTATTTTCGCCAACTGTGGTCTTATCTACTCACGCAATAATTTTGCACACACTCCCTTCCTGCCACGCTCTGATTATCTTTATCTTTACCCTGTACCTTGCTCTATTGCCTTGGCCTTCCCCTTTAATCTACCACATCTCCCCTCAAGTGATCCCTTGCCCCCACCATTTAGTTTAAGGCCCTTTCTGCCACCCTAGTTATGCAGCTTGCCAGAGTCTTATCTTAACCTCATTTAATTTGGTTCTGTAATCCTTAATATCCCTGCCTAACAAATTTATCTATTTGTTTTGAGATTTTTATTTGCACCCCAGTCTCAGCAGCTTTTTTTGGAGGGGGGAGAATTGTAGATTTCCACTATTCATGGTGTGAAGTACTTCCTAATGTCACCCCTGAATGGGCTAGCTCTAATTTTATGGTTATGCCTGCTTGTTCTGAACCTCAGTTAAACTTCAGAGATGGTAAACTCCATCCAAAATGCAGATAACACAATCTATGCTATGTGGACCATGCTCCACTTAATCTCTCTGAGGGAATATCCCTAAAAGTAATTGGTTGACTTTCCAGGATGGCTAGTGATGGGATAGTTCTTTCAAAGAACCAGCACAGGAAAAATGGACTGAATGGTCTCCTTTTGTGCTATTTAAGGTTCTGTGATTCATGTCTTATTACTTGCCCAGCTCCCTGTCAGATCACAATTCTCCACCCTAAGTACAACACTTCTAAGTTGGATTGTTTAATTTAAGTTGATTTGGAAGCAGAGAGAACAGTTGATCAAATGATTAAACTGTTTTGTGTTGCTGTGGTGGAATTGTCCTCATTTCTTTAGCATATTGATCACAGTGAGGGGAAAATGGGTATCGCTTCTCAGAAGGGAGAGGGTGCCCCATTAAGGGTGTATCAGGTAGTGATATGTTAAAAAAATCCTACTGTATGTGATGCATTTCTTTTGTTGGTGATCTCTCTTTGACAGAAGGAAGGGCAAGGCAAGAAAAGAAAAGAGGTAGGAGGGCTACGGACGGATAAATGTATGTTCATGAAAGGTGTTTGGTTGCTATTTACCATGCTGCTTTCCAGCAGAGAGCTGTAGTGTTTCTGCTTCATTTGATTTTAGGGATAAAATTAACTTGTGGGTAAATCCCTGGGGCGTTTATTTACCTGAGAGAACTGGGAATCAAAGGGATCAAATCATCCTTGATATATTCCTTCTTTGCGTTTAAACAGTATGGAGCAGACCTTTTTTGTTTGAGTTTATAATATAATGAAGCATTAACTTCTTGCAGCTTGCTGTTTGTAGGCTGGTGTCACTGGAGTGTATACAGCAAGGCGACTCCAGCATGATTCAATATTTTGGGTCTGAGCTCTGTCCATTCAACGGGGGCACAGCTGGGATCCAAAGAACTCAAAATAGCGTGTGTGTGAGCTTGGCCTTTCTGTAGCAATGGCTGACTAATTCTCGACTGCCTTTTATAGCCACATCTCCACAACCACTTCTGCTTCTGCAGCTGCAAGAGCCCCAGCAAGCTTTACACAAAGCAAGCCTGCCCAAAAGGCCTTGTTTTCTGAATATAAGTACTGAAGAACTTTGTCAGCACTGAGCGTACAGTATTAATGCTGGCCCATCCGATATTAATTTTGCCTATTGATAACAGTGAGCAGAGTCTTCTGAACTGCTGATTGTTTCAGCTCCCTGTTTAAAATTAAAAGTTACCTCCACATCATGAGACCTGATATAACTCGATAGCCTGTGGCTCCCTTCAGACCTTTTATGGAGTGAGAGAGAGAGAGAAAATATGACCAGGGTGAAATCTTTGAACTTTTGTGAAGAGCTCAAATGACAATGAAATACATTTTTTTAAAAATTTCCCCTTCTTTCATCCCTGTGCTGCCCTGCAGGTGATTCGAGCCATCAACCCACCTGCATCACTGTTGATACTGGCAACACTCTCTGAATCTGCATGTTGGTTTAAATACCGTCATAGAATGCTCTTCCCTCTACAGTTCCTCATTCCCTTTTACCCCCACCATCTACACTCCCTTTTCAGGAAAATTGGTGAATGGCAGTCGAGAAATAGATTTAAGGAACTGGGTATCTGAAATAAAGCATAAAATGTTAGAAATACATGAGGCCCGTCAGCATCTATACAGAGAGAAGGCAAGTTAATGTTTTGAAAGTAAGCCCACGATCAGCCTGGAAGATAAGTGAGCTCTAATGTAAGACAGAACAACTGTCTCCCTCCCTCTACTTTCCACTTCAGTCACCTCTAGAGTCACCTCTATTTTGGACAGATTTATGCAAGTATCTTTCTGTTTTATTTGGCTAGCTTCATGCCTTTTTGTCCTAATTAATTGTGGACAAAGAGCAGCTCTTTCTAAAATCCCTAGGCTGATGAAATATAAACAGGACAGTCAAGCAAATAAGGTATATAAACAGTAGAAGGACTGTGTTGTCTGGGCTTCGAGGGCAGAGGTTTGGACACCACTTGCTCTGTAAGGCTGAACAAAAGGAACTGCAGCAGGGAAGAGTGTATAACAAAAGAGCGAAAGTCAAGTCTGCTAAGTCGTCTCTTGGGGACAGTCGTGCGGGACTAGTGCATCTTCATGTAACAGTTTTCACAGCTTTCCCAAGCTTGTTTTGCTGTCCGTTCTCCCTGCTGACTGCCTTCCTGTGACAGGACTTTGCATTCTTGACTCTAGTTCTTTCATTATACATTTTCTCCCCTACTTCTGTACCTTTTTCTTTCAGCCTTACCTAGCAGGAGTGTCCAAAGTATGGCCCTTGAAGGCCAGATGTCTCATTTCTATTGTTGCTTTGTATATACCTTACTTGCTGGTTGTCCTGTTTGCACAGAATTGTTACGGTGTAGAAGGAGGCCATTTGGCTCATCGTGTCTACACAGCTCTCTGAGCATTTTAACTTAGTGCCAAACTCCTGTCTTTTACTTGTAACCCTGCACGTTATTTAAATAGAAACAATCATCCAATGCCCTCTTGATTACCTCAGCTGAACCTACCTCACCACACTTCCAGGCAGTGCATTTCAAACCTTAACTACTTGCTGTGTGAAAAGTTTTTTTTCTCATCTCACATTTGCTCCTTTTGCAAAACACTTAAAACTGTTCCCTCTGGTTCTCGATCCATTTATGAGCGGGAACAGTTTCTCCCTAACTAGTCTGTCCAGACCCATCATGATTTTGAAAACTTCTATCCAGTCTCCTCTTAGCCTTCTCCTCTCCAAGGAAAACAGTCCCAACTTCTCCAATCTTTCCTCATAACTGAAGTGTCTCATCCCTGGAGCCATTCTCATAAACCTTTTCTGCATTCTCTTCAATGCATTCACATCCTTGTAGTATGGGGCCCAGAGCTGTACACACTACTCCAGCTGAGATCCAACCAGTGTCTTTTATAAGTTCATCATAACCTCCCTGCTCTTGTACTCTATGCCCCTTTTAACGAAGCCTAAAATACCGTATACTTTAGAAACAGCTATCTCTATCTGTCCTGCCACCTTTAATGACTTTTGTACATATACACCCAGGTCCTTCTGCTTCTGCACACCCTTTAGAATAGTATCCTTTATTTTATACTGACTGTGTTCTTTGTACTAAAGTGTATCACCTCACTTCTCCGCATTGAACTTCATCTGCCACTTGCCTGCCTACTCCACCAGTGTGTCAATGCCCATTTGAAGTCCTACACTGTCCTCACAGTTTCCAATTCTCCCAAGTTTTGTGACATCTGCAAACTTTGAAATTGTCCCCCTGCACACCAAGATCTAGATCATTTACATATATCAGGAAAAACAAGGGTCCCAATACTGACCCCTGGGGAACTCGACTATAAACCTCCTTCCAGCGTGAAAAATACCTATTAACCATTGCTCTCTGTTTCCTATCACTCGGTCAATTTTGTATCTACCTTGCTACTTTTTCTTTTTTACCATTCCTTTTATTCCATGCATTTCATCAGCCTGGTAGGGTTTGGAAAGGGCTGCTTTTGGTGCTGTTGCTTCATTGCTGGATAAATCAGAACACCAAGATTTTATAGGATCAGTATTTTCAATGTATGACAATTAATGGGAACAGATATTTAAACATTTTATTTGGTCTCTAAGGATCCTAGTAGAACCCTGCAAAACCACGGTACCCCTTTAATTAAAGAGGTTCACTTACCTATCAGTTTTCAGTTCTAATAAAGAATGGCCATGAGAAATACTAACAGGTACTCTCATTTGAGCCTGATGCTGGGTTATCTCATCCCAGCAACCCTTCCCATATCCAGGCGCCTAAGGATGGTTTTCTTCCAGAGCACTGGAGGCAAAGGCCCAGTGGTAGCAAAAAGGAACCTATTCCATCGGCACTGCTGTCAGCCTGCCAGGGCCTGAAGCTCAGTTATGAGCATCTTGATTGGAAGACAATGGTATACAGAGTGGCAATTCAGACTTCTGAATAATTGTACAGGGGTTATCTTGTGCTTGTACAATTACAACAGTGTTGTCCTCAGTGCTGTGAGTTACAGCTGTCAGTGTGAACCAGGTAAATTGCATGGTGGCTGATCGGTATAACAAACCTTTCTGTTGGGTACCCAGCGCTCTGGGCAAGAAATCCTTTTGATTTTATTTTTTCTCCCTGATCACTCTCAAATTTAAGTTTAATATCTTCAAGAAACTTCCCTACACTAAACAAATGATCATTTCAAAGAGTTTGTTGAATTCTATTCTTTGATGACCTCTCACCCAAGGTCTTACCTGTGATAATCTTTTTTTTTATCTGAGGGTGGTTTTGGGTTTTCAAAACTTCAGCCACTGGCTATATTTCTTTTGATGGTAAGAAGGTGAACCATCCAATTTGCTGCTCTCTGGCAGTGCAGAGGCATTTTCTGTAGAGCTTAAAGCTAATGCTTGGCTTGCTAGTGCTAGATGAAGCCTTGTGCAAACAGGTGAGGGTGGCACCATGGGACCAATTCTGTCCTGAATCCAACGATATAAAATAAAGTCCTTTATTTTAACCTTTAATGCTCATGCTTTTTTTTGACTTGCTTGAAAATGGATACCCTGGATAATGCAGGCACTTTGAAATACACAGCAAATTACATTAAATTCAGGGCTCTATGTACTACTCCTAAAGACAATGGAATGAGTAAGTTTTATCTAGAATATTAATGTGCACTCACTCAGCTATTTCACATAGACCTGAATGATGATAAGGGGGAGTGTGAGATAGTGGAAGCCTACATGTACTTTATAGCAATATCTACCTGCAGGGGTGTCCAAACTGCAACCTGTGGGTCATGTGCATCTTGTGAACTGCAGCAAACCAGCACCAGCTGCCCAGGCAACTCCATTCTGTTTTCATTTATAATTTCGCTTACTGGTTTGTCCTGTTTTGAATTTCCTGGGCCTGGCGATTTGGAAAAGGCTGTTCATAGCACTGTTGCCTCTTTCGATAAATCCTAAATCAGAGCAGTCACATCTACTTGGGGACGAGCAATAAATGCTAGCCTTGCCAGTAATGCCCTTGTCCTTTGAATGAATAATAAAAACTTGAAATGCACACAAATTAATGGTGTGGATTTAGAAATTATAAGGGAGCCCCTGAGGCTCCATGGTACAAACCCAAGCGACCCACACAGGTAAAAAGCTTGTATACCCCTGGCCAGTTGGTTGGTTGATGTCAGGCTATTGGGAGGCATCTTGAAAAATATTTGCCCCTTTCCTAACTCCTTCCTCCACTCCCCCATCCCCTCATCCTTGATCCAAACCAAGTGTAAACTCTACCTAATCAGAAATGACAGGTTTGCTTTTCAAATATCTTACCAGTCAAAAGCTTACTATTCATTCAATTATATAAGTGATACCTTGACACTAGTCCTGTTTCTACCATTCAGTATAGCTCTGGTGGATGGAAGTGTCCAGATGTGAAGTTTAAAACTAGGAATAACATTCACACAACTATATTTTCAGAGAATACAACTCATGTCCCCAAATCATGTGAGATTGCACTCTAAATGTGACAAAATTGTAATTAAAATGTGTGTATTTTCTTGGGCTGGATAAGGGTGATAGAATGTACTTTAAGAAGGGAGGTGGAAGGGAAGGAAATGGCTTTGGGCCCAAGAAGCTATTTGGTTTTGAAGCATCCTCTGTGACAACCAATTTGTTGCATTTATGATTTTGTAATCTTGAGCTCAATCAGGTTTCCTGTTGAGGTAGCATTTTGATCTCTCCTCCAGCCCCCTTTCCTGTTCTCCAGTCCTCCTGCTTTGCCTTTTGTGGATCCACTTCCCTTTTTTTCAAGATCCATGGTGAAAACCTGATTCAAGTTATGGCATGTCACTTAACTTGTGCTGTTGGTTTTCAGGTAAAGCCACCACCCTCTTCAGCCGCCACACAAAGTCCATTATTTGGGGAATGCAGACACGAGCTGTGCAGGGAATGCTGGACTTTGACTACGTCTGTTCACGGGATGAACCATCTGTCGCAGCCATGGTTTACCCATTCACGTAAGTGTGTTTTTCCATCGCCCTTGCTCACTCTATAGGTTTAATGCATGCTGGGCACTGACATGTTGGATTGTAATGTGGTATTGGGAAAATACTGTAACCTCTCAAATCCAGAACTCCAAAATCCAGATATGCCAGTTATCCAGAGTTTTGTTGTGCGCACATGCAACTCTAGGATCGGCCATTTGTGGCACTGCAAAAGAGTTAATGTTATGATCCTAATGACTGTTGAAGGTAAATCTCAAACTGTTCTAGGCACTATTTCAACGATGTGTTTGTTTGTGCCGCAGCACTAAGGAGAGCACCTTCCTGCATGTTTGCTGATACTGTGTCAGAGTCTATGACTTAACAGACAGCGATGTCTCAGACAGTTGCCTGCATCAACACTCCAGCTCCAAGTTAACTTGGATAGCCCTAGGAGTTTTCCATTGCAGTCACTGTCCCAGAACTGGTGCTTAAGAACTGGTAATTGACACAAATGGAATCAGTTTCATTAGCTTTTAAAAGTACTTTACTGACAGCCGCTGCCACTTTCCACTCTGCTTCCCTCACTGCTCTCCTCGCATCTCACTGCTGCCTCCACCCCCTTCCCGGCCCCATGCCCCATGCCCCTTGCCCCTTGTTATTGGCTCACTTCCAGAACAGACGGGGCCTGGGAGGGAGAAGCTGGAGGGAGAAGGAGGAGCCACGGGGAAAGTGAGGAGTGATTGGGTGAACGATGAGAGCACTGGAGGGGAGTGTGGGTGCTGACGAGGCAAGGGGGCTGTGGGGAGTAGGGGCTGGGCAGGGGGTTGTGGGGAGTAGGGGCTGGGCAGGGGGGTGTGATGGGTAGGGGAGGGGCAAGGAGACAAGGGGAGTTGGGACAACTGATGTTTTGGGGGGACAATAATGACGAAAAGGGCTGGAGAAACTGCACATGTGCCAGTGGCTGGAGTCAGCTGACTTCCTCATTTCCATTTCCTGTTCATTGGTGGCAGGAGTTAGTGGTCTAACATTATTCTGAAATCCAGAAAATTCCAAAACCTCGGAATGCCTTGGCCCAAGCATTTGTGATTAGAGAGTTTGGACAGCGAGACTGCTCTGGATGTTTTTACTGTGTAAATGGCATCCAACGAAAGGGCAAGTCACTTAATACCTCAAGAAGTCACAAGTCTTCGTTCTTCTTTTGAGTGCAGTCATCACATCTTTGCTACCATTCCCCCAACCACCCACCACCAGTTGCCTGATTGCTGAGTCTTGTTCCTGCTGATCCCCATCAACCAACTTCTGCCCACTGGCCAGGCTGTTTTCTGCTGGGTTCAGGCAGGAGCTGGTCTGGATGTGTAAGTCTCTCTGGGTCTCATTGTGTGGGCTTGTTGCTCACCCTGGCCACTCACACAAAAGAATCTCACTCAACAGTGAAATCAGACTTTGCATAAGATTTTTAAAAAACTTTTCTCTGCATCCAGTTTGAATTGGAACCTTTACAAAGGTTTATAAAAGCTTGAGGTTACTAGAGTGCGTCTGCCTTTTGTGTTGACGGTTCCTAATCTTGTGTGTGTGTCTCTCTCTCCCTCTCTCCCATGCTTGTTCTCGCTCCATAGTGGTGATCACAAGCAAAAATTCTACTGGGGCCACAAGGAAATTCTCATTCCTGTCTATAAGAACATGGCAGATGCCCTGAAGAAGCACCCAGAAGTGGATGTTCTTATTAACTTTGCCTCATTACGCTCAGCATATGACAGTACTGTGGAAACCATGAGCTTCTCCCAGGTTTGTTATTTCATTTGACATTCAAATAGCATAACTAAAATACATAGCTTGCTCACCAGCTTGGACAGCAAGACTGCTCTGGACATTTTAACATTCTGCTTTTGTCATTTGTCCCCAGATAAGAGGTGTAAGTGAGCTTTACAGTAAATTCTTAAAATCTTACAGCACAGGAGAAGGTTATTCTGCCTTTCATACCTATGCTGGCTCATCTATATGTTCCATAATAAAAGCCATATATTCTGTAACATATGAAGTTTTTATTTATATACAGCCCATACAGGAGAGTTTGTACAGGAGGCTTGAGAATAATTTTCTTAATTTAGTGAACATTCTAATCAAAGTGGTAATGGGTTCTAAGCTATGTAATGAGATTTAATTTTAATCCAGCCTTTTTTATTTTTGCCAAGCCTTTAGTGATCGGCCATGATCAAATTGAACGGTGGATCAGGTCAGAGATGAATGGCCTTTTTCTGTTTCCTTCCCTTTCCAGGCTTGTTGACTCTAGCTATGGTTCCACAGACAACTGAGAGGCTAGAGAACAAGTGTCACCTGAATATTTAGGAGGTGGATATTGACTGAAGGTCTCTATTCTTCCTGTCTCCTCTTTCCTCCCTGCCTCCTTGTGGAGCTTCTGCCACCTTTGGCTGAGATCAGATAATGGAGTACAGGCAACGGATTGATTTGGGTAATTCCAATTTGTATGGCTGAGTAATACTGAGGCTTTTAATAACTCAAGAAGCTGGTTTATTAACCTAACTTTCTTCCTCCCTATTCTTGCTGGTATACAAGATGGAATGATTGCAATGACTGTACTTCAGTCCACCTGTACTTGTTCTCTATACTGTAGATCCGGACAATTGCCATCATTGCTGAAGGAATCCCTGAAGCATTGACCCGTAGATTAATCAAGATGGCGGATGAGAAAGGTGTCACCATCATTGGGCCAGCTACAGTAAGAAAGTCTACCTTTGAACATCTGTTTGGAACTGAGTATGAAGATTACCGAGATTAAAGCTTCTTTAAAACAGCATTTTTTCTGTAGTGTTTTAAAATTTTTTCCTGATGTCCAGTGTTACCTTGCGCAGGGTGGTGAGATGTCCTCCTTGCTGGATATTTCTTGAACCTTACAGCATAGAAAGAGGCCATTCAGCTAATCATGTCTATGCTGGTTCTTTGGTAGAGCTACTCAACTTCCTTTCTCCCCACCCCACCCCCCATAGCCCTGCAAATTATTTCCCTTCAAAAATATCCAGTTCTTTTCGGTCCTGTAATCCTCTGCTCTGTTGGTATGCATTAGTATGTGTATGAGTCCTTCAAGAATGAGGTTTTTTTGCTCCTGAGAGGAGTGTGTAGCATTTTGTTTAATGCTATTGATCAAAGGGGAGCTGCTGAATCAATAGTAACCTAGCCCCACTCCTTCATTTGAATGCTCATTGAGGGTTACTTCTATTGACTTCTAGCTTTGTCTGTTTGGAGACTCATTAAAAATACAGACTTGCTGTGCAAGAGACAAGTGGAGTGGCAGTGTTTAAAGGAGAACATAACTCAATGTGAAGTTTAATTATCCCCGTCTGATCATTTTATTTTGAAAACATTTGTGCTCTGATTTTCTGCCCCCAAAGGTGCAAGAAACTATCTGATGCCACAGCTGGATGAGAATTAATTCACTGATGCATGTGTCCAATTCATTAGTGACATGGCTTTGCTCCAGCTGCATTGTGAATTGGTTCCCTAGCTTGAACCACACTGTAGATGGTGGTAACTAATTAAAACTGACCTTCACTCTCCTCTGCCTGCAGGTTCTCTTTTGGGTGGGTTGAGAGTGAATAAGAACTACCTGACCCCACCCCCACTTCCCTTAAGCTGGGGAACCTGAGGCTATGATCAGGTTGGTGGGTAGGGGTAACACTTGGCATTTCTCCAACCCCTGGCTCAGCCTCTTGCCCTTGAGTGCGCTTCCCCACTGAGTTGACAACAGTGCTGGGCGGTTGCCCGGATCTAGAGAGCATACCCCCAGATTCAGACACTGACTGTCAATGCTGCAAATATCCTTGGAACACTAAGGAGATTAATCGAGTGCAAAATGCTGGAGACCTGAAAGAAAATTAGAAAATGCTGGAAATACTCACCAGTTCAGGCCGTATCTATGGAGAGCTCTAAAGTTTCAGGCCATTGAGCTTTCACCTAAACTGAAGGGAGTTAGAGGTGTAACAGCTTTAAAAGTTACGTGATAGTGGAATGCAAGAATGAATAAATGGTGAAAGTTAAAAGGTGACGGGAATGAGACAAGTATGGGGAGATTAATTCAGATGGCACATAGAAAAAAGGGGTCTGCATCATTAAGTAGGCTATGGTATGAAATGGTTTCTAGGGTTATAGACTTCAGCACTTGTAATCCAGCTGTGTTTTATCCTCCTTTTCCATGATATTTTTGGACACTTGTCACCCCACTGGAGGGAGCTGACTTCATGTTTCTGAGTCAAATGATGTGACCATGCTGGTTTAAAGCCCAACAAGATCATTCACATTTAAGTGACATGTTTGGCTCCTTCACACAGACTGCTTAAATCACATCAGTTGCTTTTTCAATTTTTTTTTTTCATTTAATTTATATTCTCAATATATTTTGATCTCCCTGATGGTTCCTCACTTGAGTAGAATCACTGTAGAAACAGTCATTTGTATGTTTCAAATGGAAAAACATCAGTCGACCTTGGGCCAGTGGCATTCATCTGTGCCAGCTGCGGAAGAGACTGCCACTGTCAAATCGGCCTCTACAGCCACATCAGACAATGTTCATTACAGTAGTGACATACACCCTGGGTGCAGTCCATCGCCTCCCGATACAAATGGCATTACTTTGTACCTGTGTGTATCTCACATCTTTGTGCAGCTAACTGATTCAAAGTGCAAGAATTCAAAGTGACCTCAAGGGGGAAAATCATCCAGCGTTCCTGATCCTGAGCACTGTCCAGGAACTCTTGGTGAAATTTGCATGAGCGGTCGTTGGGTGAGGACTTGATGGTGACGTCCCTCTTGATCAAATAGCTGGCCAACACGTGCTGCCTAGGCCTGCATGAGGAATTGGCGATTGAGTGCTGGCGAGTACTCCTGGAGCTGCATTCCGTGAATCAGTCCCAATGTGTTAGGAAAATAAAACTTGAGTAGAGAAAGTGCTGCTTTCTTTTAAAACAGGCTCCAGCTTGTATTTCATAGTTTACATAATGGGTGTTTTTCAGGTGGGTGGCATTAAGCCAGGCTGCTATAAGATTGGGAACACTGGTGGAATGCTGGATAACATCCTGGCCTCCAAGCTGTACCGTCCTGGCAGCGTGGCGTATGTCTCGCGCTCTGGTGGAATGTCTAATGAGCTCAACAACATTATCTCCAGAACCACCGATGGTGTTTATGAAGGGGTTGCTATCGGTGGAGATCGGTAAGAACTGTGGGCAGGATGGCTGTTTGAAGAGCTGTGGGATTATCCCCTCATTGAGGGCCCTCCTTAACTGGTTTCTGTGGGGACAGCAGTCAAAGCTTGCAGTAGAATCGCAGCTTACTGCCTGCCTATTAAATATTCTCTGTTAATACTGCTACTGTGAAATTGGCATTCAATTAATTAAAAATGAGGTCATTTATAATTTAACTGACTGACTAACTTCCAAAATCAATGAGTGGATTGTTGCAGACTTTCACCACTGGAAGATGTCCAGCAGCAGAGTAAAAACTGACTCTTGAATTTGCCATGCCAATGTACTAAGTGTTCTTTCAGTACTTACTGTTGACAGTACTTCACCGCACGCCACCCCTGCCCCCCACTCCTCACCCACTGCTGCCTCCTGCTGATGCCCAGTGCAAGTGATCTGGCCTGACATCCCATTTTTTAATTGAGTTTCTTCATCTACCCCACAAAATGTGAATGTCACAGTTTAATTGCAAAAGGTCCCCAAATCCATCATCAAATGACAAATACCCTCACTAATAAAACAAAGTCACCACCTGCCTGCAGAATGTAAAATATTCCCATTCCTCTGTTTGAATGTGATATTCGGCTCAATGTTCATGAATGTGATATTCAGCTCCATACTCATGAATGTGATATTCAGCTCCATACTCATGAATGTGATATTCAGCTCCATGTTCATGAATGTGACATTCAGCTCCATACTCATGAATGTGATATTCAGCTCCATGTTCATGAATGTGATATTCAGCTCCATACTCATGAATGTGATATTCAGCTCCATGTTCATGAATGTGACATTCAGCTCCATACTCATGAATGTGATATTCAGCTCCATGTTCATGAATGTGATATTCAGCTCCATGTTCATGAATGTGACATTCAGCTCCATGTTCATGAATGTGACATTCAGCTCCATGTTCATGAATGTGACATTCAGCTCCCTGTACATGAATGTGACATTCAGCTCCCTGTACATGAATGTGACATTCAGCTCCCTGTTCAATGTGCTAGGTGCCACTGCCTTTACTGTGTAAGTTCCTGAGATTGCATTTCACCTGCAACTGCATCACATTTTTAAACACCCTTGATTATAATTAAATCTCTTTCAAAACTATTAACAATTGAAAAATATCTCTTGCATTGAGTAAATATTAACATGGAAAAATGACAAAGGATGCTATTTCCCTCCCCTCACCAGGTACCCAGGATCTACATTCATGGACCATGTCTTGCGTTACCAGGACACACCAGGAGTTAAGATGATTGTTGTCCTTGGAGAGGTGAGTGGCTCCGGGTGTCATTGGTTTAAGTCCTGAGGCGATGTTCCAATTCTTTGCTGGCTACCGACGCTGTTGTCAATTGTTTGTTGTTAGTAAGGGAACTAAGGTCTTGCTGGTAATTACTGTGTGATTGCTATTGGGCAATGGTACATCAGTTGTGGCAGAGCTGATGTTTGGGTTATAGGATATGATACTCTATTTTAGGAGAATATTTTGCTTTCTGATGAAGCAATACTTTTATTTATCTACCTTAGACCTTTGCGATTTTTCTTTAACTTTACACACTAAGGAAAATTATAAGTCTCTTTTAAAAATCTGATTCTCATATTTTCATTTTCTTCACTTTTAATTTCTTTTTTGGTGGGGTCAATGGGAAGGGGAGATTGGAGAAAGTGGGAAAGTTTTTACAAGACGCACTGAAACCAAATCCCCCAGCATTTTGGAAATATTGATTTATAAAGGGTAATATATTTTCTAATAGTTTTGTGAATTTGGACCGAAAGGAAAATGAAACCTGTGAAATGGAGAATTTCACATCTTCAGTCACTTCACAGCCAACAAATTACTTTTGAAGCGCAGTTGCTATTTTTGAGAAAACATGGCAGCCATATTGTGTACAGCAAGATTCCACAAACAGCACTAAGACCAGTTCATTTCATTTATTGGTGTACTGGCAGAATAAATAGTGCCTTGTTGACCAGAGAAGGCAGATTGGCCTTGGTTTAGCATCTCCAGTAGATCCCTATTCCTGACAACCCATCACTTATCACTGAAGTGTCAGCCTAGATGTTTAAGACCTGAAGTGGGACCTTCTGACTCAGGAGTGAGCACTGCCACTAATATTCTATGTCTGTAAAACTGGGGAGTTGGACACCAGCCCCAACTCTTATCCACACACTAATGCTTGGTGACACTATCACTGGGAGTTGTGTATCCAGTGACTGAAAGGTTTAAAAACAGAATACAAGAATTTTAACACTGCACATCCTAGTTGGAGGATTAACTGAGGCAAGCAAGAGAGCAATCTAACCTAAATCTCTCTGTAGATCGGTGGAACTGAGGAGTACAAGATCTGCTCAGGCATTAAGGAAGGACGAATTACAAAGCCTGTTGTCATCTGGTGCATTGGGACTTGTGCAACTATGTTTGCCTCTGAGGTGAGTGTGTATTAGTCATTTCAGATAACCTACTGTGAACCATCTTTTTAAAACAAAAAAGTTGACCTGTGTTCAAATCCAGCCCAGATGGTTGAGATGAAAACTCTTTTCTCATATCCTATGTGATGAGACTTTGTCAACCTAGATCCATATAGTTATTGGCCCAAAGCCCAAAATTAGCACCAAGCTGAGAGTCACAATCACATGAATAGTAGAAGATGCATTCTGGGCTACCCTGGTGTTTGGCGCATGGTAGAGTGAGCTTTAACTGTCTCTGGTGTACCTGACCTCCTTTGTGGAGTGTAGTAGTAGAAGTTTTACTCCTTCAGACTTTAACCTTTGAATATTTGATGCTGACTCAGATCCTGAGATTGGTAAATACCCTCATTTTTCATCAGGAACATTCCCTGACCTTAATGAGCATAAATGTTCGCAGGGGTGGAAAAAAGCCTCCTGTAGCAAGATGCAAACATGTAGCTAGTAAATAAGCTTTCTAAAACATGCAGAAACGCCAGCAATTTACAAAGCAAGTTCATAGAATGCTGGCTGTGGCCAGAAATAAATCTGATTTGAAGGGGTTTAATGGTTTAATATTGCGCGTGGTGGGAATTCTTGTTTCTTGTCCAGGTAACAGGTACTTTGTTATTTTTCTCCCTCCGTGTAGGTGCAATTTGGCCACGCTGGTGCCTGTGCTAATGAAAATTCTGAAACAGCGGTAGCCAAGAACCAGGCCCTGAGAGAGATTGGGGCCATCGTGCCAAGGAACTTTGATGAGCTGGGAGAGATCATCAAGTAAGACTGTCATTTACAGACATACTGGGGCATTGGGAGAAGGGATGGAGGTCCAGAGATGCCAAGGGCAAATTTAGGACGTATGTTTGGAATTATTTCTTTGCACCAAGGGCAATCCAATAGTTGGAGATGGGTTACTGGTGAAGGGTGTATGAGGCCAAGAGACTGGACTCAACTGGTGTTGTAATAGGGAGAGGATAGGGTTGGTATTCTGAAAAGAAAAGATTGAGTGGACAGGCCTTTTTAAGCACTTGTGGCATTAGTGATTGTAGAGTAGCTAGCTGGTTGAGAGTGAGCTGAGCTGTTTAACCCATTGAATGCCATCACAATGTTCTCAAGTACTACAGTTTGAGAAATCTCTTCAATTTGATAGGACTGTTTATGATGACCTTGTTGCTAAAAACGTGATCATACCTGCACAAGAAGTTCCTCCTCCAACAGTGCCAATGGACTATTCCTGGGCAAGGGTAAGTAGCCAACACATCCAGCAACTCTAGTTTGGAAACTTTTACTCTGCTGCTTCTCTACTTTATTAATGTGATGTTTGTTACGATCCAGTTAGGGACTTTTTGTTTAAAGTAGGCACAGTTTAAAATAAAACTGGAATCTTGAGGCTTTAAACAAAATAAACTTTACAATCTATAATAACTATCTTATACTCTAACATTCAGAATTAACAGGCAAACTGTGGTCAAGCAAACCACACTGCATATTAAGTGGAAGATGCAGCCAAGACAGGTCCCATGGATTTCTCAGCAATCCACCCAGATATCCGTGACCACTGAGTCTCTCAATCTCGTGAAAACTGTCTCCCTCACAAAGGATTTCAACTCTTCACTTTTGAAGATCAAGCCTCTGAATTCCCTCGAAAGCCATTTTGACTCAAGACTGCCTCAACAACTGCTCGCCTCCCTGTGGTTCAATCTCTTCACCTGAGACTGTGTTCCATGGGATTCGTAAAGCTGCATTCTTGCCTCTGATTACCAGCACAGTCCCAGCTCATTCACAGACAGCTAGCTTCACTTAGCTAGCACTGCCCCTGAGTTTCTCCGAACTCTAGTTCTCCCAGCTGCCCCGAGCTATAAATGGTTCCCTGGGCTTCCCTGAGCTCATGCTGTCTCCAACACAGAACCAATGACCTTCCGCCACCGTCTCAGCCCCCCAGGACTTCTCCTGAGCCCGAACTGCACTAAGCTTCCCTCGGGACTTCTCTGTGAGCCACAAACCACATGAGGACCAAATACCCCTCCCCCACCAAACACACAGATAAGTTGAAGCCAGAGAACCTTCTTAAGCTCCACTCATCTCATTTAGCTTAGCTCCAGCTCCCAAACCAAAACACATCTCTCTGGACTGTACTTCATTACAAATAGCTGACTAAGCCCACCTCTTGCCTTAGGATCTTTCCTTTCTAGCTGTTAACCTCTTAAAGTCAACGTCGCCCCTTTAAGTGTAATAGACTCCAAGCTGCTTTAGTTGCATTTATCCCATTTTCTACAGTTAAAGCTTAATCTTCCCAGAACTTAAAATTACATCTAAAATATTAACTTGAGCTAGATAATCATCACCTTTAAAATATTTGTAATGACTGTGAAATTTAACCTCCAAAAGAGCGTTAGCGACCTGTTTGCAGAAAATTATATTCAAAACTATAGAAAACAGAATCTTGAGACTGTTCATTGTAGTCTGTATTTAATTTGCTGGCCGGTGATTCCTGTTGTTGCTGCTGATAAATGTGGTCCAGTCCTAGGTGGACAGAAATCCAATGACTTGCTGATCCCCAAAGGCTCCACATTGATCAATTTGAAAAGTTTTCTTTAAGAGTTATACAAAATTATGGCTTTTTCTTTATTCAAACATTCCTTGAAATCCATCTCCCAAAGCAAACTTACACTGACTGGGAATTTTTGTTGACTGGGTATTTTTGATCCCAATTGAGTTAAGGAATTCTTTTATTTAAAAAAAAAGAATTCTGGCAGCCAGATGAGAATTTTTTTGTCTAGGCACCCCAAACTAAATAATTGTTCTGATTTTCTGTACTTGTTTTACACACGTATCGCAGGAGTTAGGTCTAATCCGAAAACCAGCTTCCTTCATGACCAGTATCTGTGACGAGAGGGGTCAAGAGCTCATTTATGCCGGAATGCCCATCACTGAAATCTTCAAGGAGGACATGGGCCTAGGAGGTGTCCTGGGCTTGCTCTGGTTCCAGAGGAGGTGAGAGGTGAACCTATTCCACCTGGCAGCAATATTGTTTGATACTGACTAGAACATATTTATTGCCCATCTCAAGTTGTTCCCACAAGATTGGATAGAACAAGCCAAATGGGAGTGATGGGATACTTCCTGAATGACACTTACAATAGTTGAAATGCAACTTTGTGCATCTATAAACAGGAAAATACTGGGATAAAAGCAAAATACTGTGGATGCTGGAAATCTGAAACACAAACAAAAATACCTGGAAAAACTCAGCAGGTCTGACAGCATCTGCGGAGAGGCACACAGTTAACATTTCGAGTCCGTATGACTCTTCAACAGGACTGGAAAATACTGGGGCCACCTGGCAAAAGTGAACATTTGCCTAGTTTGTGACACCAATATTGAAATGAGAATGACTAATTGGGGTGAGCGATAACCCTCGATAATCTAGAGATCCAACACAATATTTCAAATGCTTAATGGTTTCTTCTGCATCATTCTGTTATACCTGTCTTCAGAGCAGAATGTGTTAAGGTGAAAGATGGCACTGATTAGAGACCACCAAGTGGGGAAAAGTGGGAATTTTAAAAAGAAAACCATAGAAGTAAAATGACAGATGTTAATCCACAAATCATCACTGTGAAAAAGTTAAGTTCCGAAACTTATAAAACATTTCAGTTTAGAGTTGCTGTCCGGATCCCAAATAACCCAGTAGTTGAAGGTGGGTTAGATAAATGTTTATTTCCTTGTTCCCATGTGAAGTTATTCTCTCCCTTCTCTCCAAGGTTGCCAAAACATGCATGCCATTTTATCGAGATGTGCCTGATGGTAACAGCAGACCATGGTCCAGCTGTCTCTGGAGCTCACAACACCATTGTCTGTGCCCGAGCAGGAAAAGACCTCATCTCCAGCCTCACATCTGGCCTCCTCACTATTGTGAGTTTCTGCAGAGTGCATTTATCTTGATGCTAATCAATAGAATGTGGATTGTACATTTTTAATCTGCATGTCCTCAGTTCTGCTTCGCTTTTCTGTTTTTACAACCAGCTGGTACAGAAGTTAGTTTTTTTTAAAAATTGTGGCAAGTCTGTGTTTCATGAGGTTGGTGCCAGTGCGCACCTGAACATTTGCAGTGAGAGTTAACTGTACCTGTGTTTTGTCAACTCCTTCAGTGACTTAAATTTTCACCCAAAGCTATAGCTGTATCCCTGCCAGTTAGTAAGAATGTGCCAGATTACTGAGCAGGATAATGATGTTTTGTACTGACAACTAGTGCAGGGAAACCTGTCTTCCAGGCTGATAAATTTGTTTTTCATATTGTGCATTGTGAAATAGGAAGTACTGATTTGTATTAAATTACTCCAAGAGGGCCAGCAATATTACTGTAATAGTCTTTGTTTCTCTTAGCAATTTTTATTTACTCCCCCTGCCCCACATCCCCCGCATCACCTAGAATACCTTTTAAAAGCCCCGTGTACCCATTTACATGCGACTCTTCCTAACTGTACACCCTCTCCTCTACAATCAGTGAACACTTTTTTTTCAGCTGCAACTGAGAGCTGGGAGTACAGGGAATTGGGGATGTTGTTTGTACTGGTTATCAACAGGCAAGTCCATGGCCTTGAATATGCTTCCAATGACCCCCAGATCAGCAATTGGGCAACCATGTGTTAGTGTCCAGGCAAGCAGTCGTGCTTCAAGCTAACAAGTTGTGCTGATGCAAATCCGGTCCTGTGATTGTACCATGGGTGGATTTAAATTGGTGTGCAAATAAGCCCTGGTTGCTTACAAGAGATAACAGATTCTGTTAACACTGTTTAGGCACAGGAGCAGTTTTTTTTAATTATTTTTCTTTCTTCTAAGAAGTGATGCTAAAGAGTTGTGTGTATCACCAGGGAGAACAAAAGAGAAATTGTGATCTTTTCGAAAGCCATTCAAATTCAATGTTAATAATGGCAAAATCTTTAAGCTCCACTAGTTCAAGTGGCTAGCCTTCTGTACCTGATATTGTAATGTCAGATGCGAAATATTCACACCCACCACGCATATTATCTGTACATGTATGTGAGCCCATTTATACATGCTTCCCCCTAACACCATAATATATTGGCCATCAGGCAAAGTCAGTAAATTTCAGCATAGTTTAACTTTGGCAAGTCGCGGAAGTTGTGTTGCATCCTGTACCAAAGACAAGAAAACGGCCTTGTGGCTTCATTGGCACTGAGCCTTGTCAAAGAAGAACTGTGTGTGACCCCATTGAGCATCATATACTGGAATGTTGCCTTTTGGAATGTTGTCAGCACAAGGCTAAAGTTCAAACATTTTGGCGACCGTGTTTTTGCGTGTTTGCTGTGTAAACATTACAAGTAGTACTTTTTTCATTAGTTTAGTAACAGTTACTCTGCAGAGTGTTAATGCAGAAATCGATATTCCCAAATTACTGATATATTTCCTGTGCCGCATGTGTCTGTTTTCACAGGGGGATCGATTTGGAGGTGCTTTAGATGCAGCTGCCAAGCAGTTCAGCAAAGCCTTTGACAGCAGCCTCATTGCGATGGACTTTGTCAATAAGATGAAAAAAGAAGGGAAGCTGATCATGGGAATTGGACACAGGGTGAAGTCGGTGAGTCCCAACGCTGTTTAACTTTGGTTCGTCAGTGCACTTTTGCTGTTTACAGTACCAGAGACAAAACAACAGAACTGAATCTTGGTTCTGAGCCTTAAAGAAAGAATTGCATTTAGTGTGTCTCTGTCTGCTGGTACATGTTTTCATGTGAGGTTAGGATTAGCTTAGCTGTGAAGCCTTCTGTGATAAAATAGCACAATGCCACTCACTGTCTTGGTTTCTGTGTGAAAAATGGCTCTCGGCGCTTGTTGAAGCATTTTTGGAATGGTCTTTTAGCCAGGAGTTCAATTCAGGAGAAACAGTCTGAGCTTCAATTTTTTTTAACATATTACCTTAGCCTCACTCATGCTGCTCACATGAACATGATGACAAGCCTGTTGTTGCTATTTATTGCTCAGTGAAGGAAAGGGTATGTTGATGCAGTGTGAGGACTCCTCACCTGGGCTTACTGGTCAGGCCAGCTGAAATGTACTTTTAATGCTTGGTGACTTACATTTCTGTGACCCTTCATTTAAAGGGTGCTGTAGTGAATATTTGCAAAACTGAGAAATGTAGTCTTAGAGTGACTGCAATTATTCTGTGAACGTTATTAAAAGGAAATGTAATGCTTTTGCCTTCCCCTCATGAAAGTGACTGGCTGGGAGGTACAATCCTGGCTGTTCTACTGCTGTTCTGTGACCAGCCACTAGATGTCAGAGGAACAAAGAATTGTCTGCTACTGAGACACAAGTCCATGCTGTACTACTTCAATATTGGACACCACTGTTCTATACCACCGTACCAACAATTCATTTTGTGCTGTTTGGGAGTGTACGTCATTAAGGGTAATTGGTGAAACTTGCATCTATTTAATACTTGCCCCCCATACAAATAATGAGCTGTACTCTTCCCATGAGTGTCCAAAGTATTTTTTGACTTGAGTCCATATCATTGAACTTCTAGGGACATGTATAAATGAAATCCCAATAGTTTGCGTATATCTTGTTTTGTTGATTGATCTTAGTGAGCTAATTTGGGATTTATCAAAGAACAGCCCTTTGCTAACTGAAACAGGATATCCACTGAGTGTGGAGTGTAAGTGCAGGTCTTGAGCTTCTGGGGTTCACGGCTGTGGTTTGGGTACTGCCAGTGGTGTTTATGTTCATCAGAGCTGTTCAAGGGTGCATTGGAATATTTACATATAGAGGTAACAAAAAAGTGATGAGAGTTTCAGTAATTATGAAAATATATGCTGGGAATGACAGCCTGTCACTTTGGGAACACCATTAGCTAATATAGAGATACCTGTAAGTAAAGCACATTTAAATCACTCTAATGTGGTGTTTAATGAATCAAACTTTCTGATCACAGATCAATAATCCAGACATGAGGGTGCAGATCCTAAAAGATTTTGTGAAGCAGAATTTTCCAGCTACTCCCCTCCTTGATTATGCACTAGAAGTGGAGAAGATTACTACCTCCAAGGTACGGAACTATACTGGTGTGTTGAAACCTGGCCAGCAAGTAACCAGTCTCTCCCACAGCGATCGATTCTACCAGGTTTCAGTGGCAAACATTAATTCAGCTCAAATTTAAAAATTAATTTTGCAAACTCATATCAAGCACCTGAAACAATCTCTTCTCTCTTCAGTTTGGTGCATTTGCAGAATTTTTTGCTGGATTTTATTTCAAACTTTTAATAGTTTAAAATTCTAAACCATTCCTTCTGTCTTTGTGCTGTGTATGTTGGTACACTGTGGAAACTACTTCATTTCCAAATGGCGATTCTTTAAATGAGGAATCTGGACATGCATGCCATGAAATAGCTTGTATCCAAACAATTTGGGCAACATGGCAGGTGTCCATAGAAAGTAGATTTTGATTCCCTCTTTATTTGAAAACTTGTTCCTAAATGGAATATGCAGTACAAGGTGGCTGGATGAGCTCTCAAGAAACTTATTAGTGGTTTACTTTGGAAGTCAAAATGCTGGAGAAGAACTGACCATTTCAGAATTCTTGTGATTGTTGCAGTCTTGCCCCTTGTGTGTTTATCGAACATTGATTGAGAATTGAATGATTAATTTTTTTTTGTTTCAGAAACCAAATCTTATCCTGAATGTTGATGGTTTTATTGGTGTTGCCATGGTTGACTTGCTAAGAAACTGTGGTGCTTTTACAAGGTAGGTATTTTCTTTCTTTAAAAGGCATTCAATACAGTACCACACAAATGAGAGAGCAAAGTTACAGCTCATGGAATAAAAAGGACAGTAGCAATGTGGATACAAAATTGGCTGAGTAATAGGGAACAGAGGGTAATGGTTAATGGATATTTTTTGGGCTGGAGGAAGGTTTGTAATGGAGTTTCCCATGGGTTGGTATTGGGATCCTTGCTTTATATATATATATATGGTCTAGATCTTCATGTGCAAGGGATAATTTCAAAGTTTGCGGATGATACAAAACTTGGAAGCATTGTAAACTGTGAGGTGGACAGTATAGAGCTTCAAAAGAACATAGACAAGTTGGTGGAATGGGCAGATAGGTGGCAGATGAAGTTCAATACAGAGAACCGTGAGGTGATCTATTTTGGTAGAAAGAATATGGAGAGACAATGGCCAGGCAGGTGAAGCGGCGCCCCAGCCGGAAGTCCGTTGACTTGCGTCGGGAGAAGAAGATCCTGGCAGTGGGCAGGTGCGGAAAATCCCGCCCAATATAAAACAAGGGGTACAACTGTAAAGGATGTGCAGGAGCAGAGGGATAAGTGAATGAAGAGTAATGTGAATAAGTAATTAAAGGTGGCAGGACAGGTGGAGAGCGCAGTTACCAAAGCATACAGTATCTAGGCTTTATTAATAGGGACATAGAGTACAAGAGCAAGAATGTTATGCTGAACTTTGACAGGACACTAGTGTCAAGGAGCTTACACGATAGATTACATGTGCCGGGTAGGAGCTTAGCAATTACTTTCTGTACAAAGAGCTTGAACTTTATATGAAGCATTATCATGCTTCACGGTATTCCAAAGCACTTCACGTGGTGAATTTGGTTGAAGTACCGTTTAAGTTGCTATTCAGGGAAACAATGTAAGCATAGGTCTTGCATTTAAATATTGGGAACATCTCAAAATGCTTCAAAGCAAGTATTAATTAACTTACTGTTGTTTTGTGGGCAAATGGTGCAATTTGTTCACAGCAAGACCCAAGGAACAATCAATTATTCTGTTTTTTTTGGTGATTTTGGTTAAAGGATAAAGGAGAATTCCCCTGATTTTCTTTGAATAGTGGCATGGGAGTTTAGTGCACATGACAGGATGGGCCTCAGCTAAGCATCTTACCTGAAAATGACAACACGACTGGAAATGTCAGTGTAGAGTATGTGCTGAGCTCTAAGTGGATCTGGAACTACTCGCCTTCTGACTCTGTCGATTGTGCTACCAATGACACAATATATTAAATCTTGGGGTGGAGTGGGGAATATTTCCTGCACAGCTGCGTGTTCCCTGCCCTCGCTCTTGCTCTCGCTCTCGCTGCCCACCTCCCAAGTGGAAATATGCAGCAGGTCCCAGTGTCTGAATAGAGACTAGTTAATGTTAATCTGTCTGCTTTTCACTCCCCCAAAAAAACGTGATAATTTGACTTTGTTGTGTGCAGGGAGGAAGCTGATGAGTATGTGGAGATTGGTGCTCTGAATGGAATCTTTGTTCTCGGACGAAGTATGGGCTTTATTGGTAAGTTAATTAAAGTGGTGTTTTCTTTTAAGTGGTCAGGGCAAAAGATAAGCTGGAGTTACACCTGTCTCCCCCCTCCACTACACTGTTAGAGGTGGGCTGTTCAGGGGTCAATTCAGGAAGCACTTACACACAAAGGATAGTGGAAATCTGGAACATGGAGTCAAGGCAAGTAGACAGCTGACCAGTGTCTTAACCTCTTTTACCTGCTTTAGCCCCATATTCCTTAACAGCCCTGCCTAACAAAAATTGACTGGTTTCCCTCCTAAATTTTAATTGACCTGAAATTCACAGTTTTTGGGAAAGTTTCAAATTGTGTGGACAAGTGTTTCCTGATTTCACCCCTGAAAGGCCTAGCTCTCATTTTAAGCTCAAGCCTCTATCATGGGTCCCCCACCAGAGAAATGTATACAGGAAACTATTGAATACCTTGATTTTAAATACTTCTATTAGATTACCACTCCACTTCCTATGCATGAAGAAATACAAGACAAGTTTATGACCTGTCCTCATTATTTAACCCTCTAAGCCCTGGTATCACTCTGGTGAACCTGTGTTGCACCCCCTCCAGGCCAATATCTTCTGCCTGAGGTGTGATGCCCAAAACTGAACGCAGTTACTCCAGACTTTGTACAACTAAAGCACTGTTGTATTAAAATCTCCTTGAGTTCAACATTCCAACCTTTTTAATTACTTTGTAGTTGTGAGCCAGTTTTTAGTGATTTGTGTACATGAACCTCTAAATCCCTTTGCTGTTGCACAGACCCCTGTCTGTTCCCTGTTGAGAACCTATTCTGATTTATCATCCAATGTGGCTGGCCTTGCACTTCCCCATGCTTAACTCCATCTGCCGCACATTTGCCCAACTCGCGTAAACTGAGTGTCCCTTTGCAACTTTCTGCTTCCATCCACACAACTTGCTCTACCTCCTAACCAACTATTGCCACTGAAAGTGAAGTGTCCAGGTAGTTTGTTTTGTACTGTGGGGTGGGTGGCAGAAGTGCAACAGCTTCACATGCACACTTGCATGCATGAGTTTCTCATTTCACACCAACAGACCATGTGGTGACTGTGTGCAGGGAGGCTCTGCTCACCTATTTCCTGAGGAAACTCGTGCCCTTGGCAACAGTGACTTGCCTTTCTGTTGCCACCCAGGGAAGCAAGAACGCCTCAAAATGCAAACCTCTGCACCCAAAGTGGCTGCAATGCAAAACTTGTTATCACATGGGAGTGATAAAAATGAATATGATAGATGCACTTGAGAGGAAGCCAGATAAATGCACAGGAGAGAAAGGAATAGCAGAATTGTTAATAAGCTGAGACAAGATACAGTAGGAAGAGGAGGCTGCTGTGGAGCATAAACATTAGCAAAGACCTATAGGACTGAATGGCATGGTTCTGTATTTTAAAATCTATACAATTCTTTGGTCCTACACTCTGAAGGGATGTAGACTATCATCTTCTAACTGATGTTTGCCAAATTATTTCCAGAAAAATCTACTTTTAAGTTGAAATTTGAAGGCTTTCATTTGCATTATTTCCTGTGGTTACTGATGTACTTTAATTTTCCAGGACACTATCTGGATCAGAAGCGTTTGAAGCAAGGACTATACCGTCACCCGTGGGACGACATCTCATATGTCTTACCAGAACACATGACCATGTGAACATTGGGTTAGCGAGAAAGGGGGTCTCGGTGCAGAAACATCTCCCTGATCCCAATATTGCCCACCCCAAAAGGTGTTTACATTGCTTTTCTTCTGTGCACTGAAATTCTTGGTAGGTGAGGGAGAAGAGAAGAACAGGAAGGGGGAATGGCAATCTCACGTCTTGACAAATTGTACAAAAAATGTGCTTCATGAAATGATGCAGCTCTTTTTAATAAAAAAAAACCAAATACATGCTGCTGTATGAGTCCATTAGGAAGTAGGTGGGACCTGGTGTCAGACTGGGTGTGGGTGCATGCGTGCATAAGTCACGCAGTATTTGAGAATCTAGTGTAGGATACAAAGTGAGCAAGGAATCGGTGTTGTCAGGAGTCCTTTGTCTGCACTGCCATTGCAGAATACAGCAGAACCCAAAGTAGAATCGTTCCTTCATTTAAATTAATTTCAGGAAAAATATCCCAAAGGTTTTCTTGTTGCTTTGTGATAGCAACATTTCCATTCAGTGGGCTGAAGCCTATTCTCAGTTCAAGTGGGTTTTTTTTTTACAAAATCAGTAAACTGGGAATTCAGACTCGGGTTTGTAGAATTCTTAACTGTCTGAAGTAACCAGAGAAGGACAAACAAACTGTGACTAAAGCCATAGGCAGCTTGCAAACTGTAGTTATCCACCTGGAGAGACACTGGCAACTCCATTCACTTGCACTTTTTTTCTCTGCTGATTTGTCCTGTCTAATTCTGTTGGGCTGGAGATTTGGAAGGGCTGTTGGTGCTATTGCATCACTGTTGGATAAGTCCTAAATCTACAGACTGAGATGCATTGTCAGCAGCTTGATGTTTACAGGTTAATGGGATTTAAACTTCATTGCCTAGAAATTTCTGTTGATATTAGCCAATGAGTACTTAACATCTTTGTATGATGTTCCTTTGTTCACTATATTTTTGCTTATGTTGCCTTTTTTATGCATATTAACACCTCCACTTGAAACAGTGGACAGTGAAACATCATGCAGGTGTTTGTCTGGTAATGCCAGTCATGGTTCTCAGGCTTGTACGTAGCTCAAGTGGCCACCAAAGTCAACATGTTTGACATTCATTGGAGCAACGCAATCAGTCCAACTCATGTGATTACTTTCTCTTGCTGGGATCTGCTGTACAGCTTCAATGGCATTTCATCTGACCACATTGCTGTGTGTAAATCCAAAGTAGTAACTGTGCTGATGTAAGCTTATTTAAGGGACCATTTGTACTAAACCGTTGTCTGCTCTGTGTGGTTTCAGAATTGTAATTTTAAAATTAGGAGATTGGGAATGAGATGTAATTCCTGTTAAGGGATGAGGGTCATTAATCATTAGAAATTCAGTCTGTCTTCAAAGGTAAATCTTTACTGTAACCATATGCACTGTCTTATTGTGTCTTCTGCAACCTCAAGGTACCCAGGCCTGAACCTATAACCACAAAGTCTATCTGGTATCTTAGTATAAATTAAAGTATGTAATTTATTGGGTTTTATGTTGTCTGTGTGATTTATTTGTTTGAAGTTGCCTATGCTGGGAGACTTTCTCTTGCACTACGTACTTTCTTCAGACAGGTTGCCTCCTGTCTCTTTGAGACAGACCTTTTTTTAAAACCTGCGTCCTTAACACTTTTAACAGAATCTGAATAGAAGATGATCAGGTCTTTGCTCTGGGAGAGTTGACATTAATTCTTCCATCAAAACTGCAGTAAACTTTTGAGAGTCACTAAGCCTTGAACTTAACTCAGTTCATTTCTACAGAGCAGCAGTCTGGGCTTCTGGCTGTTTAAGTGCCTGTCTAATCTGTCGGTACACCACAGATTGAGAGATCTCATAGATGTTTACAGTACAGAAGGGGGCTATTTGACCCATTGTGTCTGCACTGGTCAGCAAAGATTTGGCTACATTAATCCCATCTTCCAGCACCTGGCCCATAGCCCTGGAGGCTATGGCAACACAAGTAAATATCTAAATACTTCTTAAACGTTACGAGAGTTTCTGACTCAACCACCCTTTCAGGCAGAGAATTCCAGACACCCACCACCCTCTGGGTGAAAAAATTTCTCCTCAGCTTCCCTCAGCCTTCTACCTCTTACCTTAAATCTATGCCCCATGGTTATTGACCCCTCTACTAATGGAAAAATGCCTTCCTATCCACCCTATCCATGCCTCTTGTGATCTTATACACCTCCATCAGGACCCTCTCAACCTTCGCTGCTCCAAGGAAAACAACCCCAGCCTATCCAATCTTTCCTCATAGCTCAGACCCTCCAGCCCAGGCAGCATCCTGGTAAATCTCCTCTGCACCCTCTCCAGTGCAATCACATCCTTCCTATAATGTGGTGACCAGAACTACACACAGTACTCCAGCTGTGGCCTAATCAGCATTTTATACAGTTCCAGCATAACCTCCCTGCTCTTGTATTCTAGGCCATGACTAATAAAGGCAAGTATCCCATATGACTTCTTAACCACCTAATCTATCTGCCTGTTACCTTCAGGGATCTGTGGATATGCACACCATGGTCCTTCTGATCTTCTACTTTCCAGGGTCCAACATTCATAGTGTAATCCTTTGCCTTGTTAACCCTCCATGTGCATTACCTCACTTTTCCAGGTTGAATTCCATTTGCCACTGCTCTGCCCACCTGACTAGTCCATTGATGTCCTCCTGCAGTTTATGGCTATCCTCCTCACTATTTACCACCCTACTAATTGTTGTGTCATCTGCAAACTTCTTGATCATACCCCCTACATTTAAGTCCAAATCATTTAAGTATTCCACAAACAGCAAGGACCCCAGCACCAAGCCCTGCGAAAACCCTTTGTTTCCTGCCTCTCAGCCAATTTTGGATCCAATGTGCCACTTTGCTCGAGTCCCATGGGCTCTTACTTTCTTGACCAGTCTTCCATGAGGGACCTTATCAAAAGCCATGCTAAGGATCATCACTGAGTCTCCCACCGAACTACCTCCACGTGATATGTTCTTTCACCTTCACTGGCTAATTCTGAGATTGATTTACCTGGGGCTGAACTCAAAGGACTGATTTATTTTCAGAGAGAAATTGTATCAGTTCCAAGCAAATCCAGTAATTGAAACAAGTAATTGGACTTTTCTCTCATGCCTCTCTCATCTCGTCTGAGGGAGGATGGAGTGGTAATCATGGCAATGACTGATTTCTTGTTCTTTAATATCTGAGCAGGATGTGTGATGCTTCAACGTGTCACAGCATTGTCAAATCGTTTTGGATATAAATCCATAAGTCTGTCGTGCCCATCAGTCATACCAGTACCATACAAGCTCAAAACATAAGTGCTCAATAAGTATTTGGAAGAGGGTTTATGATCACATGCTCACATTAGTTATGTTTGTCATGTCCAAGTAATTTTTTTATAGAATGAAAACTAAGTTGTTTCACAATAAGTGAATGTATACCCCAGACGGCACAGCATAGTATAAATCAGGAAATTAAAGGTGCACGTAACAAGGGTAATACTGCAATCATGGGTAGCTTCAATCTACATATAGATTGGGTAAACCTAATTAGCACTAATGCTGTGCAGGATGAATTCCTGGAATGTATATATGAGGTGGTTTCTTGAACAGTATGCTAAGGAACTAACTCGAGAACAGGCTATTTTAGATCTAGTAGTGTGCAATGAGAGGGCTAATTAATCTCTTCGTAAAGGAGCCTTTCAAGAAGAGTGACCATAATACGTTAGAATTTTACATTGTTTGAAAGTGATATAGTTCAATCTGGAATTAGAGTCTTAAAGGAAACCATGAAGGTGAGAGGGGCAAGTTGGCTGTGGTAGATTGGGAAACTCCAATAAAAGGTATGATGGTAAATAGGCAATGGTGAGCATTTAAAGAATTAATACAAGGCTTACAACAAATATACATTCCCTTGAGGGACAAAAACCCAACAGGAAAATTGATTCAATCATAGCTAACGAGAAGTTAAAGATTGTATTAGATCAAAGGAAGGGGCCAAAAAAGTGGTAAGTTTGAAGATTGGGAGCATTTTAGAGTTCAGAAAAGAAGACCAAAAAACTTATAAAAGGAAAGTTGGAAGTAAACTAGCTGGAAATAAAAATGACTGTAAAAGCTTCTAATAGGGATGTAAAAAGGAAAGAGCAAAGACAAACATGGGCCCATTACAGACAGGAGAATTTATAATGGCAGAGAAACTAAACATACTTTGTGTCTGAAACAAAAACAGAATTACCTGGAAAAACTCAGCAGGTCTGGCAGCATCGGCGGAGAAGAAAAGAGTTGACGTTTCGAGTCCTCATGACCCTTCGACAGAACTGCCGTTCTGCAGTTCTGTCGAAGGGTCATGAGGACTTGAAACGTCAACTCTTTTCTTCTCCGCCGATGCTGCCAGACCTGCTGAGGTTTTCCAGGTAATTCTGTTTTTGACTTAGAAAATAATGTTGGTTTGGCCAGAGTTGACATGGATTTATGAAAGGGAAATCATATTTGACAAACCAGTTGGAGTTTTTTGAGAACTAGCAGAATTGATGGAGAAACCAGTTCTGTCGAAGGGTCATGAGGACTCGAAACGTCAACTCTTTTCTTCTCCGCCGATGCTGCCAGACCTGCTGAGTTTTTCCAGGTAATTCTGTTTTTGTTTTGGATTTCCAGCATCCGCAGTTTTTTTGTTTTTATACTTTGTGTCTGCCTTTATGGAGGAAAATACAGAAATTTCCCTGAAATACTAGAGAACCAAGAGACTAGTGAGAATAAGGAACTATAATGAGTATTAGTTAAAAAAAAGTACTGGAGAAACTCATGGGACAAAGTTACTAAATTCCCTGGACCTGATGATCTACATCCCAGAGTGTTGAAAGAGATGGCTGTAGAGATAGTGGATGCATTGGTAGTCATTTCCAAAATTCTATAGATTCTGGAATGGCTCCTGTAGATTGGAAGGTAGAAAATATAACCCCACTATTTAAGAAAGGAGGGAAGAGAGAAAACTGTCACCTACGGACCTGTTAGTTTGATATCAGTAGTAGGGAAATGCTAGAATCTATTATAAAGGATGTGACAACTGGACACTTAGAAAATAATAAAAACAAAAAACTGCGGATGCTGGAAATCCAAAACAAAAACAGAATTACCTGGGAAAACTCAGCAGGTCTGGCAGCATCGGCGGAGAAGAAAAGAGTTGACGTTTCAAGTCCTCATGACCCTTCGACAGAACTGCAGAACGGCAGTTCTGTCAAAGGGTCATGAGGACTCGAAACGTCAACTCTTTTCTTCACCGCCGATGCTGCCAGACCTGCTGAGGTTTTCCAGGTAATTCTGTTTTTGACTTAGAAAATAATGTTGGTTTGGCCAGAGTTGACATGGATTTATGAAAGGGAAATCATATTTGACAAACCAGTTGGAGTTTTTTGAGAACTAGCAGAATTGATGGAGAAACCAGCAAATATAGTGTTTTTGGATTTTCAGAAGGCTTTTGATAAGGTCCCACACAAGAGGTTAGTAAACAAAAATAGAGCATGTGGAATAGAGGGTAATAGACTGGTATGGATTGAAAATTGGTTAACTGACTGAAAATAGAGTAGGAATAAATGAATCTTCAGATTGGCACGCTGACTAGTGGGGTACAGCAGGAAAAACAAAAATGCAGAGTTTTTTAAATGAAAGATTGAGAGCTATTGATTACCAAAGGGACCTGGGTGTCCTTGTTCATGAAAGCTCACATGCAGGTGCAGCAAGCAATTAGGAAGTCAAAAGGTATGTTGGCCTTTATTGCAAGAGGATTTGAGTACAGGAGTAAAGAAGTCTTTCTGCAATAGTATAGAGCCTTGGTGAGACTGCACCTGGAGTTTTGCGTGCAGTTTTGGTCTCCTTACCTGTGGAAGAATATATTTCCCTTAGACTGAATGCAACAAAGGTTTACCAGACTGATTCCAGGGATGGCAGGATCCTCCTATGAGGGGAGATTGAGGAGACTAGGCCTAGATTCTCCAGAGTTTCAAAGAACGAGTGGTGAATTCATTGAAAGTTACAAAATTCTTACGGGGCTTAGCAGGATAGATGCATTTATCTGGCTAGCACATGGTGAGAAATCTTCCTGAATAGACACCCAGCAGTTACAACATGGAAGCAGGCCACTTGATGCAACTAGTCAGTGTTGGTATTATATGTAGAGCCATTTCCCTTCCTCCTCTTTTCCCTCATTCATCTGTCCAATCTGAACTTGGATATTTTAATTGAATTTCACTGCATCAACCTCTTAGGTGATTTATACAGGATATGATGACCATCCAGGACAATAACCTTAGTCCTGCCACTTCAAATTAAATAGTTGTCTAACCAATATACTTGGCCAGGGCTGAAGCTAGTGATTCTCTTGTTCATTTCAATTACCACAGTGTAGACTCTGAATGTAACCTGGTCTTTTTAAGTTGGTATTAATTAGTCAATTTACATACTAAGGCAGGGGTTTTTTTAGATGCTGATTGTTACAAAAGTAAAACATGGTTGTTGCATTAAAAATGTCAGTTTGAATTACATTTTAACATTCATAATACAGCTTTAAGTAATTAAGTGTGTCCTTGTACATTAGTCGCAAAGTTAAATCAATAGCTTGGAGGTTACCATTTGACCAGAAACTGAACTGGACTAGCCATTTAAATATTGTGGCTACAAGAGCAGGTCAGAAGCTAGGAATCCTGCAGTGAGTAACCCACCTCCTGACTCCCCAAAGCCTGTCCACCATCTACAAGGCACAAGTCAGGAATGCAATGGGATACTCTCCACTTACCTGGATGAATGCAGCTCCAACAACACTCAAGAAGCTCGACACCATCCCAGACAAAGCAGCCTGCTTGACTGGCACCCCATCCACCACCTGAAACATTCACTCCCTCCACCACTGATGAACAATGTCAGCAGTATGTACCATCTACAAGATGCACTGCAGCCAGTTACCAAGGCTTCTTTGATAGCACCTTCCAAAACTGTGACCTCTACCAACTAGAAGGACAGGGGCAGCAGATGGAGGGGAACTTGCAGGTGGTGGTGTTTCCTGCTAGTCACACACCATCCTGACTTGGAATTATATTGCCAATCTTCGCTGTCACTGGGTCAAAATCCAGGAACTCCCTAGCAGCACTGTGGGTGTACTTACATTACATGGACTGCAGTGGTACGAGAAGGCTAACCACCACCTCAGAGGGCAATTAAGGATGGTTAAAACATGCTGGCCTTGGCAGCAACACCCACATCCTGTGAACAAATAAATTAGAAAAACAAGCGGCTACAAAATGCAATTTTTATTACAAAGGGGATTGGAGTTTAAGTGTGGTCCTACTACAATTCCAAACAGCCTTGATTGCCCGTGCTTGTAAATTGTGTGCAGTTTTTGAATCCTTACCTAAGGAAGAATATACTACCCCTGGAGAGAATGCAACAAAAGTTTGCTAAATTGATGACTGAAATGAGGGAATTGTCCTATGAGAAGAGACTGTGCATTTACATATGAGCATAGAAATATATATATATATAAACATGTGAATTAGGAGCAGGAGTAGGCTTGCTCCGCCATTCAATGAGATCATGGCTGATCTGATTTTAACCGCAACTCCACTTTCCTGGCTACTCCCAATAACCTTTTACCCCCTTGTAACCAAAAATCTACCCACCTCTGCCTTAAAAATATTCAAAGACTCTGCTTCTACTGTCTTGAGGAAGAGTTCCAAAGACTCAGGATCCTCAGAGAAAAAATTTCTCCTCCCTCTGTCTTAAGTGGGTGACCCCTTATTTTTAAACTGATCCCAAATTCTAAATTCTCCCACCAGAGGAAACATCCTTTCCTCATCCACCCTGTCAAGACCCCTCAGGATTTCATATGTTACAGTCAAGTCGCACTAGTACTATAGTCTGAAATTTAGAAGATGTAAGAGGTGATTTAATTGGTACATATTTATCTATCCTAAATAATGTTATAAGTTGCTTTTGAAAGTGTCACAATCTCAGAATAAGGAGTTGGCCATTTAGAGCTGAGATGAGGAAAAATTTCTTCACTCAAAAGTGTTGTGATTGTTGGAATTCTCTACCCCAGAAAGCTGTGGGTGCTCAGTCGCTGAGTATGTTCATGACAGATCAATAGATTTGTTTCCAAGGGAAGTAAAGGATGCAGGGATAGCATTGGGGCGGGTGGGTGGGGGGGTGGGGGGGGGGGAGGTGGAAAGAGTGCACCGATCTGCACTATCCTTCATGATCATATTAAATTGTAGAGCAGGGTCAAATTGCTTACTCCTGCAATTTTTTTACTCCTGTGACTATACAAAACCAAGGAATGAAAGCCTTGTAATTCATTACAATTATGTAGAACCTAACGGGCTGAGGAGGAGAAATTTCTTCACTCAGAAGTTGTGAGTCTTTGGAATTCTTTACCCCTGACAGTTGTGGATGCGCAATGGTTGAGGACATTCAAGATAGAGGTCAATAGATTTTTGGGCAGTCAGGGGATTAAATTTAGGAGGTCTTGTGGCACAGTGGTAGTGCCTCTATCTCTGGACTAGAGGTTCTGGGTTCAAGTCCTACTTCAGGATTGATGGCCACCGAAGGTGTGTACATGCTGTGGCGAAACAAGTTAATCATCAGCCTTTAAATTTTTCCAATACACCTAGAGAAGTATAGAAGGTGTAGTGCGGTACTTAAAAAAGTAATTAGGAGTGCGAAGAGGGGGTATGAAAAAACACTGGTGGGCAAGATAAAGGAAAATCCCAAGGCATTTTATTAATTTATTAAGGGCGAGAGAATAACCAAGGAAAGAGTAGGGCCCGTTAGGGACCAAAGTGGCAAAGTGTACGTGGAGCTGGAGGATGTAGGTGAGGTTTTAAATGATTACTTTTCATCTGTGTTCACTATGTAGAAGGACGATGTAGGTGTAGAATTCAGGGAGGGGACTGTGATATACTTGAACAAATTAGCATTGAAAGGGAGGAGGTATTAGCGGTTTTAGTAGGCTTAAAAGTAGATAAATCCCCAGGCCCAGATGAGATGTATCCCAGGTTGCTATGTGAGGTAAGGGAGAAGATTGCAAGGCTCTGACACTAATTTTCAAATTCTCTCTGGCCACAGGAGAGGTGCCAGGGGACTGGAGGACAGAGAATGTAGTACCATTATTCAAGAAAGGTAGTGGGTATAAACCAGGTAATTATGAGCCTGAGTCTAACATCAGTGATAGGGCAACTATTGGAAAAAATTCTGAGGGACAGGATTAATCTCCACTTGGAGAGGCAGGGATTAATCAGGGAAAGTCAGCATGGTTTCGTCAGAGGGAGATCATGTCTAACAAATTTGATTGAATTTTTCGAGGAGATACTAGTTGTGTAGATGAGGGTAGTGCAGTTGATGTAGTCCACATGGACTTCAGTAAGGCTTTTGACAAGGTCTCACATAGGAGCACGGTCAAGAAGGTGAGAGCTCATGGGTTCCAGGGCCATTTGGCAAATTGGATCCAAAATTGGCTTAGTGGCAGGAGACAGAGGGTGATGGTCGAAGGTTGTTTTTGCGATTGGAAGCCTGTGATGAGTGGTGTATCGCAGGAATCAGTGCTGGGACCCCTGCTGTTTGTTGTATACATTAATGATTTAGACGTGAATATAGGAAGTATGATCAGTAAGTTCGCAGATGACATAAAAATTGGGGGTGTCGTAAATAGTGAGGAGGAAAGCCTTAGATTACAGGACGATATAGATGGGCTGGTAAGATGGGCAGAGCAGTGGCTAAAGAGAATACAGTAAGAATTTACTGAAAAACCCTTAAAATCTCCATGCAGACATGGCTGCTAAACATATTAAGGCTTGAAGATTACTATATGAACATTGCACAGCCTTGAGAGTCAGACTAGACAAGCAGGACATAAATTAGATTAAGTGTACTCCCCTCTCACATGGGGAAGGGGCAGATGGTTTTAGCTTAGATTTGGGAAGATGAACAATGGACAAAGAGGGGGCTTTGATGAAACACAAACAGTCTTGAGTCGTGAGAACCAAAGTCTTTGCGTACCTGTTTTAATTTTGATTGGATAATACAATTATGTGTACAGCCTTCAGAATAATTGGTTAGCAAAATCACATGTTTATGTACTCAATAGGATAGATTTAGCATGGGACCGGTGTGTCGGTTACCGATTGGATGTATTCAAATGTACTCAAATGTATTATGATAAGAAAAAGTACAAAAGTAATGAAATGTAATCAATCTGGGAGCTGGATATTCATTCTTAGGAATGATTGTGGCTCACTTGCATATGCTTGAATAAAACTGGTTAAAAGAAGCCTGAGTCTCTGTGGTTACTGTGTGATCGGAGAGTGTAACTTCTCTTCAACTGGCCTATGTGGTAGTTACGGGATCAGAGAATGTACCCGTCTTCAGTGGCAAATGGAATTTAATCCTGAGAATTGTCAGGTGATGCATTTTGGGAGGACTAACACAGCAAGGGAATACAAAATGAATGGTAGGACACCAGGACGTACAGAGGATCAGAGGGACCTTGGTATTCATGTCCATAGATCCCTGAAGGTAGCTGCACAGGTAGATAAGGTGATCAAGAAGGGATATGGGATACTTGCCTTTATTAGCCGAGGCATAAAATATAAGAGCAGAGAGTTTATGTTGGAGCTGTGTAAAATGCTAGTTAGGCCACAGTTCGAGTACTGTGTATAGTTCTGGTCATCACACTATAGGAAGGATGTGATTGCACTGGAGAGAGTGCAGAGGAGATTCACCAGGATGTTGTCTGGGCTGCAGCATTTCAGCTGTGAAGAGGGACCGGATAGGCTTAGGGTTGTTTTCCTTAGAGCAGAGAAGGCTGAGGGGCGACCTGATAGAGATATACATAATTGTGAGGGGCGTAGATCGGGTAGAGAGGAAGAAACTTTTCCTCTTAGCAGAGTTGTCAATAACCAGGGGGCATCGATTTAAGGTAAGGGGCAGAAGGTTTAGAGGGGATTTGAGGAAAAATCTTTTCACCCAGAGGGTGGTTGGAATCTGGAACACTGCCTGAGATCCAGTTTTGGTCCCCGTATTTAAGAACAGATATACTGGCATTGGACGCAGTTCAAAAGAGATTCACTAGGCTGATTTCTGGGATGAAGGGGTTGACTTATCAAGAACAGCTAAGCAGGTTAGGCCTTTATTCATTAGAGTTCAGAAGAATGAGGGGTGATCTTATTGAAACATACAAGATTCTGAGTGGGCTTGACAGGCTAGATGTTGAGAAGATGTTTCCACTAGCAGGGGAAATGCAAACTAGGGGACATAAATACAGAATAAGGGGACATTCATTTCAAACTGAGATGCAAAGGAATTTCTTCTCTCAGAGGGTAGTGAATGTCTGGAATTCTCTACCTCAGAGAGTTGTGGAGGCCAGATCACTGAAAGTATTTAACGAGGATGTAGATTGATTTTTGGAAATGGGGGAGTTGAGGGCTATGAGGAGTTTGCACGAAAGAGGAGTTGAGGCCTGGGGCCGAGCAGCCATGATCTTATTCAATGCTGGGCAGGCTAGAGGGGCTGAATGGCCCACTCCTACTCCTTTTTCTTATGTTCTTATGAGGGGGTGGTAGAGGCAGGAACACTCACAACATTTAAGTATTTAGATGAGCACTTGAAACACCACAGCATACAGGGCTACGGGCCAAGAGCTGGAAAATGGGATTAGAATAGATAGGTGCTTGACGGCTGGCAGACACAATGGGCCAAAGGACCTGTTTCTGTGCTGTATAACTCTACATCTAATGACCTGATGGAAGTTGGTAAGAGCAGAAGTCAATGGCAAACCACTGCAGTACTGCACCAAGCATAATCATGGACCAATCCAATGTTTGTCCATTGTCACCAACACCCTCTTAGGGAATCGTACCTGGAAGGGAAAGGGAATTAATGGATAAAGTGGAGTTAAGGTAAGATTAAGTATGGTTTTATTGAAAGGCAGAACAGGGTGTAGTGCTCTACTCCTATTTCTGTTCTTAATTGAATGGGGGTGAGGGCGAGAAGTGCACAGAAACAGATGACGTTCGGATGAGGGAGGGAAGTGCACAGAAACAGATGACGTTCGGATGAGGGAGGGAAGTGCATAGAAACAGATGACGTTCGGATGAGGGAGGGAAGTGCACAGAAACAGATGACGTTCGGATGAGGGAGGGAAGTGCATAGAAACAGATGACGTTCGGATGAGGGAGGGAAGTGCACAGAAACAGATGACGTTCGGATGAGGGAGGGAAGTGCATAGAAACAGATGACGTTCGGATGAGGGAGGGAAGTGCACAGAAACAGATGACGTTTGGGTGAGGGCGAGTAGTGCACAGAAATGGATGACGTATGAAGTGCAAATGTTTATGACGCGATGCGGGGCGGGAACAGTGACGTCCTGGCGGCGGTTGGGGAGCAATGGCGGCGGCCCCGAGCCCGGAGGAGGCGGACGGTGGCGACGCCGATGTGTTCGACTCGAAGACCCACTGCCTGGAGCTGTCCCGCCGGCAGAACGAGCAGAGGAAGCGGGGCCTATTCTGCGACCTGACGCTGTCGGTGGGAGGCCGGGAGTTCCGCGCCCACCGCTCGGTCCTGGCCGCCGCCACCGAGTACTTCGAGCCGCTGCTCGGCGGCAACTTCGAGGAGTCGCGCTCGGAGCGGGTGGAGATGCGCAAATGGAGCACGGAGCCCGGACCCGACCCCGACACGGTGGAGGCCGTCATCCAGTACATGTACACCGGCACCATCCAAGTCTGCACCGGCACCGTGCATGAGGTTCTGGAACTGGCCGACAGGTGAAGGCGGGAGAGCCAGAGTTCTACACTCATTGGTTACTGGGAATGGGGCCTCCCCTTTCATTGGCTGCTGGGGGGAAGGGGGTGGAGACTCTGCTGTCATTAGCCATTGGGAATGGGTCCCTCACTCATTGGCTGCTGGGAATGTGGCGTCCAGTTCTGTCATTGGCTGCTGGGAATGTGGCGTCCAGTTCTGTCATTGGCCGCTGGGAATGGGACCCCCGTTCTGTTATTGGCCGCTGGGAATGGGACCCCCGTTCTGTCATTGGCCGCTGGGAATGGGACCCCCGTTCTGTCATTGGCCGCTGGGAATGGGACCCCCGTTCTGTCATTGGCCGCTGGGAATGGGACCCCCGTTCTGTCATTGGCCGCTGGGAATGGGACCCCCGTTCTGTCATTGGCCACTGGGCATGGGAGGCCCATGATGTCAGTGGTGGAAATGGGGGAAATGGGGATGGGAGGAGGGGCTCTGCCGCTATTAGACAGTGAGAATGGTGGAGCCCATGCTGCCATTGGGTAATGGGCTGGGGGGGGGTGGGGGGGGTGCATGTCGCTGTTGGCCATGATGGGCAGTGTGGATCATAACATTACAACACGCACCACATCCAGTTAATCATCTTCTGAGATATAATCACTGATGTTATGTACTGAGTGCCACGCAAACAGAGGACATGGGAGCTCTGCGATCAATGAACAGGATTGGGGAAAGTGCAAATCTTTTAATCTTTGCCATCCAACATGGTCTCGCCACCCCCATCGTGTCAATCACAGATAAGGTCATCTTTGATCATATTCTTATACGATTCTCCAGCCTTGCTTCAAACATGGACAAAAGAGCTGATTTCCAGAGGTGTGACTGCCCCCATCCTCAAGGCAGCATTTGACAGAGTGTGGCGAAAAGGAGCCCTAGCAAAACTGGAGTCAATGGAAATCGGGGGGAAAACTCTCCACTGGTTGGAGTTCTACCTAGCACAAAGGAAGATGTTTGTGTTGGAGGTCAATCATCTCAGCCCCAGGACATCACTGCAGGAGTTCCTCAGAGTAGTGTCCTAGGCCCAACTATTTTTAGCTGCTTCATCAATGACCTTCCTTCCATCATAAGGTCAAAAGTGGGGATGTTTGCTGATGATTGCACAATGTTCAGCACCATTTGTGACTCCTCAGCCACTGAAGCAGTCCATGTCCAAATGCAGCAAGACCTGGACAATATCCAGGCTTAGGCTGGTAAGTGGCAAGTAATTTTCATCCACACAAGTGCCAGGCAGTGACCATCTCCAACAAGAGAGAATCTAACCATCGCCCCATGACATTCAATGGCGTTACCATCACTGAACCCCGTACTATCAACATCCTGGGGGTTACCATTGACCAGAAACTGAACTGGACTAGTAATATACATATACAGTGGCTACAAGAGCAGCCCAGAGGCTAGGAATCTTGCGACGAGTAACTCATCTCCTGAATCCCCAAAGCCTGTCCACAATCTAGAAGGTACAAGTCAGGAGTGTGATGGAATACTCCCCACTTACCTGGATGAGTGCAGCTCCCACATCACTCAAGAAGCTTGACACTGTCCAGGACAAAGCAATCTGCTTGATTGGCACCTCCACAAACATTCACTCCCTCCACCACCGACACACAGTAGCAGCAGTGTGTGCCATCTATAAGATGCACTGCAAGAATTCACCAAGGCTCCTTAGACAGCGCCTTCCAAACCCACGACCACTACCATCCAGAAGGACAAGGGCAGCAGATAGATAGGAACACCGCCACCTGGAAGTTCCTCTCCAAGCCACTCACCATTCTGATTTAGAAATATATCGCCGTTCCTTCACTGTCGCTGGGTCAAAATCCTGGAAGCCTCTTCCTAACAGCACTGTGGGTGTAATTACGCCACATGGACCGCAGCGGTTTAAGAAGGCAGCTCACCACCGCCTTCTTGAAGGCATTTAGGGATGGGCAATGAATGCTGGCCCAGCTAGTGAAGCCCACATCGCATGAATGAATGAATTAAAAAAACATCTCCCACCAAATCTCACTTCCTCCTGTGTCTTCCCCGGAAGAAAATCTTTCCCAATTCATTTACAGCTGTGATTTCAAATCCAACCTCTCCAACCTTTGACCCTGCATTCACTAAAACATTTTTGCAGGAAATAATTTTTCTCAGTGCAATGTTTTCTTCCCCATTAAAATAATCTGCCCTCTCACCCTGGCCAATCCCTGTTATAGTTTTCACCTTTGCTTCCCTTACCTCTCCAAAGCCTGTCCATAAGGCACAAGTCAGGAGCGTGATGGAATACTTTTTTATTCATTCATGAGATGCAGGGGTTGCTGGCTAGGCCAGTATTTATTGCCCATCCCTAATTGCCCTTGTTCAGAGGGCATTTGAAAGTCAACAACATTGTTGTGGGTCTGGAGTCACATGTAGGCCAGACCAGGTAAGGACGGGAGATTTCTGTCCCTAAAGGACATTAGTACTTGCCTGGATGAGTGCAGCTCCCACGTCATCAAGAAGCTTGACACCATCCAGGACAAAGCAGCCCGCTTGATTCGCACCACATCCACAAACATTCACTCCCTCCACCACCGACGCACAGTGGCAGCAGTGTGTGTACCATCTACAAGATGCACTGCAGGAATTCACCAAGGCTCCATAGACAGCACCTTCCAAACCCACAACCCTTACCGTCAAGAAGGACAAGATCCCATGCAAGTCACACAGCATGTTCCCTCACTGTCGCTGGGTCAAAATCCTGTAGTCCTGCAACTCCCCCCACCATCCCACCCCAACCACAACAGCACTGTGGGTGTAACTATATCACATGGACTGCAGCAGTTCAAGAAGGCAACACCGCCACCACCTTCTCAAGGGCAAATGGGGAGGGGCAATAAATGCTGGCCTGGCCAGCTACACCCACATCCCGTAAGTGAATGAAAAAAGTCCAAGGGAAGCAAACTTGAATAGATTTGATGGAAAGCTGGTTTAGCCATTCACTACCAGATCTGCCTGGACCATGTAAAGCACTATTGGGTCCTGCTCTCCTTTGTGAAACCTGCTTTTTGGTCCAGGATTGGCCTGGAAAGCAAAGACAACCCTGCTTTTCTCTACTGCAAGCCATTTTCTTAAACTCCTCACCCCCTTTTTTTAACTTCCTTCTTGAGATGTGGGCACCCCAGGCATGGCCAGCATTTATTGTCTATCCCTAATTACCCTTGAGAATGTGGTGGTGTGCCACCTTCTTGAACTGTTACAGTTTGTGTTGTGTAGTTACACCCACCGTGCTATTGGAGAGGGCATTCCTGGATTTTAACCCACTGGTAGTAAAGGAATGATGATTATACTTCCAAGTCTGGATGATGAGTGACTTGGAGAGGAACTTGCTGGTGTAGTGTTCTCATGTATCTGGTGCCTTTGTCCTTCTAGGTGTTAGAGGTCACAAGTTTGGAAGATACAGTTAGAGAAGTCTTAGCGAGTTGCTGCGGTGCATCTTGTATATTGTATACACAAATGATACTGTGCGCTAGTTTCGTAGAGAGCGAATTTAAAGTTGGTTGATGGGGTGCCAATCAAGCAGGCTGTTTTGTCCTGGAAGACATTGAGCTTTTTGAGTGTTGTTGGAGCTGTACTCATCCAGGCAAGTGGAGAGTATTCCATCACACTCCTGACTTGTGCCTTGTAGATGGTGGACAATCTGAAGAATAACCATTTACCATAATTTGCTGTTTTCTGTCCTTAAGCCAACTTTTTAAATCCAAGTTGACTTTGACCCTCCTATTCCATGAGCCACAATTTTGTTAACCAGCCCTTTATGTGGTACTTTGTGAAATGTTTTCTTAAAATCCATATGGATAACATCCATTGCTTCAATGTGACCTAACTCGGCATACTTCATTTTGGATAAGCAATTGAAGATAGTAATAACAGTTTGTGGATGAGTAGAGCAGGTGCTGAGGTAGAGCTGGGCATCTTCAGAATACATGTGAAAGTTGACTCCATGCTTCCAGGTAGAATTGCCAAGGGTTAGCATCTATAGGACCAAGGATGGGCACTCATGTGCCCATGTGGGTGTAGTTGGGGAAACCATTTGAGTTGAGAGGTCTGTTAGGACTGGAAGTAGAAGATAATGCACAGGAGGGTTGTGGGGGGCAGATATTTAAGGAGCCTGCAGTCAACAGCAGATGAGGAGGCTGTAAAAGTATGAGTTGTTTGTACTGTCACTGCAAACATGAGGCGCTTTTTTTGATTCCCTGTATTAATATTTATGAATTACTTTTGGTGAAAATGGTTTTGTGTGTGAACCTGATAAACCCTTTTTCCCACATTCAGGAACAAAGGAAGAGTGCGTAGACCTCTGTGATGCTATGGAAGGAACTGTACAGGCCAGATATTTTACTGATGGCTGAAACCGAGTCATTGCATACTCACTGCCAGAGCTAAACAGCAGCTTCTCTGCGGCAGCCAAGCAGATCTCGCCATTAGGCAGCCAGCACGCTTGCCACTCCCTGTTCAAAGCCCTCCAGTTTACTTTGCACTCATTTATTTTTATGTCTCTGGTCCTATTTCCTGGAGACATGGAATGAAACTGCTTTGGTCTCTAACTCCTGTTTCATGCAATATGAATTTTGTAGTAATTAATTTCAAAAAATGTTAAGCATGTGGTGTATTTGTTTTCAATGTACTCTCCATTAATGGCATTTACAAAATTTTCCAAAACTGCCATTTCCTTGTTCCAGGTTCCTCTTGCTCCAACTGAAGGAATTCTGTGGGGAGTTTCTAAAGAAAAAGCTAAACCTCACCAACTGTGTGGCAGTTCACAGTCTGGCCCACATGTACTCCCTGGACCAGCTGGCATTGAAAGCTGCAGACATGATCCGCAGGGACTTCTCCAAGGTGGTACAGGATGATGAGTTCTACACACTGCCTTTCCACCTGGTCAGAGACTGGCTGTCAGACTCTGAAATCACAGTGGACTCTGAGGAAGTTCTTTTTGAGGCTGTGGTGAAGTGGGTGCAGCGGAACCCAGAGGAGAGGGAGAAGCACTTCGAGGAGCTGTTCCAGTTGCTGCGATTGCCTCAGATGAAGCCCACATATTTAACCCGGATCATCAAATCTGAGCGGCTAGTAGCTGATAATGCCAGCTGCCTCAGGCTTGTTTCAGAAGCAGTGGAAGGTCATGCACTGAGGTCGGAGAATCTTCAGCCTGCCAACCTGGAGCACTGGGCATCCCATGTTGTGTCATTCCAGCCTCGCTTTGGGCAAAACATGGATATTATTATGGTGGTGGGTGGTGTGTCAGAGGGTGGGGATTACCTGAGCGAGTGCGTAGGATATTTCATTGATGAAGATCGATGGGTAAATCTCCCCCACATTCACAACCATCTAGATGGCCATGCTATGGCCATCACAGACTCCCACGTGTACGTGGCTGGCTCCATGGAGCCTGGATTTGCAAAGACGGTGGAGAGATACAGCCCAAACAGAAACAGTTGGGAGCAGGTTAACAACTTAATCACAAGGAAGCATTCTTTTGGCCTGTCGGCAGTTAAGCAGAACTTGTATAGCATCGGGGGACATGGGAATTTTAGCCCGGGTTTCAAAGATGTTGATGTTTACGAACCTGAACAGGATAGGTGGCACCACCTGGAGTCCGCTCCCAAAATATTACGGGATGTTAAAGCCATCAGTGTGGAAGATCGTTTTGTGTACGTTACCGCCCGCACCCCTGTGGATACCGATAACGAGGATGGTTTGGAGACAATAAATGCAAAGTATGATACTGACACAAGACAGTGGCAGGATGTGGAATCTCTGCCGCTCCTTGATAACTACTGCGCCTTCCAGATGGCTATTGCAGCCACAAACTTTTACCACACAGCCTCCTGCTGCCCCAAGTGTTACCCTGTGACAGACGGTGAAGCAAAGCAGAAAATCTCCAGCATGACAGCTGATGAAATCCTGGAGAGCCTACCACCCGAAGTGCTGAGTATTGAGGGGGCGGCAATTTGCTACTTCCGTGATGATGTCTTCATAATCGGTGGCTGGAAGAACAGTGATGACATGGACAAGCAGTATCGAAAGGAGGCATACCGCTATTGTTCAGAGAGGAAGCGCTGGATGCTGCTGCCTCCCATGCCCCAGCCACGATGCCGAGCAACCGCTTGCCACGTGAGGATACCTTACAGGTACCTATATGGAGCTCAAAGGTACCCAATGCCACAGAACCTGGCCAGGCAGCGAGAACGGCTGCAGCAGATGCAGCAGTTGCATCGGCGATCTCTAAGCCTCAGGCGGCAGCTGCAACCTCAAGTCGAATGTTAACCAGAAGCACTTCTGGAGATGGGGGTTTTAGTGAGAAACCTCCCTCAAAAATTCCAGAACAAGTCTGATTCTCCTCAGCTTAATATAATTTTGAGGTCAGTGCTAACTAGAATTCCTGCCCCTCCAAACATAAACTGCTGTGACAATACAGATTATATAGGCAGTTGAAAGTGGGGACAGTGTGTTGGGGGAAGAGTCTTCATACTCAACTGTTCTATATTGGAAATAAGGGTCAGTGTCACAGCCAAATGGACTGTATCAGATATCAATGAGACTTGAACTTCATATGTTTTTCTCTCTCTGGGTTTTGCCATGCAAAAGACAAATATTCCAGAAACGAAGGGGTTAAACCATTTTAGGACGGCTCACTGCATCCAGACTCTTTGGTTTCTTTTTTCCAAAATGTTGCTTCTTCCCATGCCACACTCCATCTCCAGCTAAGTGGTAGATGTGTACTATGTTTTAAATCAATGTCTTGCCTTGGTGTTATCCATGTAACATTTCACTTCTTCATCCCTTGTTGAGACCAATTTTTATCTCTTGTTCCATAAACCCCACGTTTATTTAAACATGCAAAAATTCCAATTTTCTTAACATGAGGCAGCAGAGGGAACCTATCCTGTTGAGCCATAATAATTTCCTGAGGATGTCACTCAATTATTTGGACATGGCCACTTCTTCTCGCTCCACTCTTATGTGGTTGCGTGACGGCTTTCCTCTGTATCTGTTCTGATCAAAAATGATAGCGATGGAAGACTGGGGAACCAGTCTGATGGATTCCATTCTGCATGGTGCCTGTGAGCACATGGAACCAAGCCTTGGAGTGATCTAGAACTTATTGGGGGAACATTAGGGGTAAATTTGTTGGATCTAAACTTTAATAATGTAGCACAATTGACATGGAGACCTAGATAATTTGCCCTGGGTTTTTTAGTCATAACCCACAAAAAGGAATGGGCACAAGTCAACAGTTGGAAAACCTATGCCAGATACTAACCAGCATAGGATTTCCTGAGCACTTTGGTTATTGCAGAAAGCACTTTAAACTGATGCTGTTAACTTGAACAGAGCACACAATGAGCATCATTACTATTAAACCACACTATGATTAAACCTCCTGGAGGTGGTTTCCATTTTAAGCTTGCCCTTTAAAAGTACTTGTCATTTTGTCATGATCGGCTTTTTAGTTTTGACCATACTATAGATCAGTGAACATTGACTGATTCACTAGTCCAGGAACCTGGTATCTGGCCTGATAGGGTATAGATTACATTTTATCTTTGGCTTTCAATTTGGGCTGTGCGGGGAAGAGCCCAACTTTCTACTAAAGGGTTTGACAGAGTTACAATTGAACATTTTTGGATTGGACTGGGTAACTGACTGGCAGGGTGACTGCCCTGAATAATTATTTGCAGAACCATGCCATCTTTTCTGTTTCTCCCTTTTATTTCCTACACTTGGTCACAGTTGGCAGTTATGATGATCTCAGTTTTTATACATTGCTTTGGATTCAGTAGCATTTTTGTGTTATGTTTATATTTCATTGAACTCTTATACCCTGTTCTAATTGATCAAGACTCCCTGCAGACTTCTGAACTGTGAGCTTTGATTAAGATGAAACATATTCCTCTTGCTCTTCCTTATTCCTTACAATACACAAAGAGAAACTACTCCCACCAACTCCTTTTGTGTAACCTATTTAAGCACTTTGTTCTCACAGTTGCTAGTTAAAAATCTAGAAAACATAGAACTAGTTCTCTGTCATACCAATCAGTTATGTTTCCAAGGTGTAGTGAAAATTGTTGTTAGAGCATAGCTTTTAGTTGCAGTGTCTCCCATGGTGCTGTCACTTTCTGCTGAACTGTGTATATATGTTGCACTGTGTATATATGTACCCTGACTGTATGACCATTAGATTCTGAGATGTATTTTCCCTGTATAGATCTATATATTTCCATTCTGTGTATGAAGCTATCCTCAAAGGAGGGAGAGGCCTAAATTTAAACTGGCCAGCCTAATTTCTGTATCAGAAGTCACTTTGTTTTAAGTAGTGTAAGTAGTTCAAGTAGAAGACTTAATTTGTGTTTTGTAAATGTATTTGTAAGATGACTTGGCAAAGCAGTTTTGACATGCAAATAAGAGTGTATGGTCATGCCTTTGTTTTGGGGCTATGGGCCATTCTTTCACCAGCCTGTCTGACAGGGCTGTTATCTTTTGGGGAGTATGTCCTGCAGATAACACACTGCCTGCACAGTTCCCTTTTTTCCTGAACGAAACTTTTATAAACTTACTTTGATGTACAATTGGTGATGTCCCAATGTTTGTTCATGGCAACTGGTTTCCAAAGCTGAAGGTTTTTGGTGCTGCACCATTCACCATTTTTATCGTGATGCTAAGGCTGCCGCAGGAACCTAACACTAAACCCCACAGTAGGGCTGACACCAAGGAACCAGGTTTCACGCTGCTGGTATTTCTCCCTCTGTTCAAATTTTAAATTAAATAATAACCACAAATATCCGTAGTCACTAGGCTTGTTTAGTATATGTACCCTCTCAAGAATAGGATAGTACATAAGCCCGTACACTTAAGTGTTGTATTATATTCTGCTTGTCTGACACTGGTAGTCTGAATTAATCTAACTGTTCCTTCACTACCAGTGGCCCACCTGTAACTTCAGAATGCTCTCTACATTCATGAGCCAGTTTGGAAGGATGGGTTTGGTAATTGTATTACAGAGGCATGCATAACTTCATGTTCTCTCCATTACACTTTTTACTGAAACCGTTGTGAACTCCTTGGCCACTGTGTCAGCCTTCATGCACAACTCGAGTGATCCTGGGCTTGGATTTCTTCCTCCGTGCACCAAATTATATTCATTCTATCAGACAGGCACACAGCCATCTGAAGCTAATGCTGGTGACTCAGTTGAGAGTGTATTATTCAGAGAGTTCCATTCACTGTGATGTGACATGTTGAGTGGGAAATTTCTGCCCTGGAAAAGCTATGCACGAGCATTGTCCGCACAAGTGATCTAGCTCACATGCTGACCTGTCAGCCCAATTTATGCTGTCCAAAGGTAGGGTTCTGGGCCAGAGGAGAAAGATTCCAATTCTATTTGTCCAACCTCAAATATTATTGCTTTGTGCAGTTTGAAACCAGGCTCTGGTGTCCTTTTATGTACTGAAATACTCTGTGCTAATGAGGCATTTTACTTTTAGATTCAGCACATGCAGTGTCACAAGCAGTGGTAAGTGATACATCAGCATGGTTTATAGGAGAGGTGTTCTGCCTGTTTAGCATGGAGCACTGAACAAAATGAGAAATGTTTTGCTACACCTCACTTTATAATCCCTAAGGAAGTTCAAGCTTCAGTAAGATTGTACTTCCTTCAAGTTTAACCTCCAGCATGAAGTCTTGCCTGCAAACAGTCCAGTACAGTGGCCTCTTGTCATTTATAACATCCACATCCTATTACAATGTGGGTTTGAAAAAAGTTTTTAATGTGTCTTATTGCACCTCAGAAATCCCTCAAAGCATTTCATGTTCACTTTTGGAGTGAAATTTAACTATTCTGTTTGAAAAAAGATGGCTGTCATTGGAGTGTACAGCAAGATCCCAATAGCAAGCATGACTTGAAATGCCAGTTCATTGGTGAGCAAGGATAGACTGCCTTTGATTTTAACATCCTTCGATGATGTAAGAAAACTATGGGTAGCTGTAGAAGCATCACTTTATTAGGAGTGATGATCATTTAAATTGGTTTTTAGTTACCGGTTTTAATATGATGCAACCCTTGACACTCCTACCATGTCCTTGATATTGGCAGCTCAGCCATAGGGGATATCTGGTCATCTAATGGCACTGCATTGTGCACACTCTGGGCATTTTATACACCCCTGTGATCTTGTGTCCAAGTTAACACATGAGTAGAGTGAGATCTACTCTCTTTCTGCACTGAATGATGAGATGTACAGAGCCTGGCCTGGGCCAGTGAGGAGAACATCAGAGCATGTCCTAAGTAACTTGCCTCTATTAACATCCACACGTTATGATTGGCTCATTGAATATTTTAACATTTGATTTCTCTTTGTACTCACTCTTCATACAGTGCCCCCTAGGCTGTCTCTCTTGGACAGTATTTTTAATATTCTTTTAAATTTATTAATAAACAACAAGATGCTTAATATGGACATGCATGCTGCTGGCATTTCCCATTCTGCTGTTCCAAAGTGCAAAATTAGCAGAGCTAAATCTGCATCAGTACTTTGTTCAAAAGACTAATCTTATGTGTTTGTTTAGAGGTTGGGAGTAGGGGGGACAGACAGTGTGATGGCTCCCAGTTATGTTTGGCTGCCACATTCTTGGACTGCACCAATTTCTTTCATTAGTTTACTGACTTCCTGTTTCGTTTGCTGATCTGTATACTTTTATTTGTTAAATATATTTACTTACTCAGCCCTTTCTTGGTTATTTCACTCCCATTGTTTGTCAGAAACACGCTGAGGAATGATGCTAAGATGCACGTCATTTCAAGCAAAGCAGATTTCACTATCCGTGTGTGCGTATGTGAATTGTATGGGGTTTTATCTCCCTCTGCTTAAGGAGATGGAGCGTTTTGCTACTATGTACAGAGGGAGGGGAGTGATGTAAGGAAAGAGTTTGAGTTCTAACATAGACTGGTTTGAACTCTGAACAGTGTATACTGTCTTGTGCTCAAACATGAGGTCTGTTCCAGTTTGTCTTCATCGTCGTTGTGTGTTCCTGTTGCTTTTTTTTTGAAAAAAAAGCTTTGTCTAAATGGATTTTTTCCCAACTCTGAAGTGCATTTGTGCAGTTGGCGGTGCACAGTGTGATTGCGAGTTAAAGGGGATAGTGGAAGGAGGATCTTTCAAATAGAAGGGAATGTGCTTTTCTGCCTGACTCCATTTCGAACATTCACTAGCAAGGTTGCCCAGACTTGACGAATTAATTCTAATGTGCACGTGCATGTTTACTGTGTGTTCAGCAACGTGATAGTCATCCACTTTTGTTTTTCTAAAATATTATACGGTAGCTTGTCAATAAAGGAAGAGTTTACGTTTACCATGAATTATGTGTGTTTGCTTTCTGTAGAGGGGCTGGTGGTAGTAGTGTGCTCAGTTGATATAATAACAATTAAATCTCGACTACCTGTTTCATTACCATATCTGGGATTGATTAGCATAGGTCAGATTATCCAATTCTTAGGAGCTGAGGCAAAATATCTGCAACAACCAGTGTGGAACACATAGTGGCACAGGTATTGTAAGATCTATAGGACCACCATCCTCTCAGCCCTCACTTTTTTCTTCCGATGACCCTGGACATCACTGCAGGAGTTCCTCAGAGTAGTGTCCTAGTCCCAGCCATCTCCAGCTGCTTCATCAATGACCTTCCCTCCAACATAAGATCAGAATTGTGGATGTTTGCTGATGATTGCACAGCGTTCACTACTTGCGACTCTTCAAACACTGAAGCAGTCCGTGTTCTTATGCAGCAAGACCTGGACAATATCCAGGCTAGGGCTGATAAGTGGCAACTAACATTTGTGTCTCACAAGTTCCAGGCAATGACCATCTCCAACAAGAGCAAATCATAAGAGCATAAGAAATAGGAACAGGAGTAGACCATTTAGCCCCTCAAGCCTGCCACACCATTCAATAAGATCATAGCTGATGATCTCGTGTTTCGATTTCCACATTCTATCTAACCCCAATAACCTTTGATTCCCTTGCCTAACAATAATCCATCCACCTCTGCCTTAAAATTATTTAATGACCCCGCCTCCACCTTCTTAAGAGGCAGAGAATTCCAAAGTCACACAACCCTTTGAGAGAAAAAATTTCTCATCTCTGTCCTAAAAGGGCAACCCCTAAGTTTAAAATAGTGCCCTCTAGTTCTGGACTCACCCACAAGAGGAAACATCCTTAGGATATCAAGGCTGTTCAGGATCTTGTATACTTCAATCAATCACCCCTCATTCTTCTAAACTTCAGTGGAAACAAGCCCAGCCTGTGCAACCTTTCCTCATTAGACAACCACTCATTCCAGGTATCAATCTAGTAAACCTCCCTTGAACCGCCTCCAATGCATTTACATCCTTCGTTAAATAAGCAGAGCAAAACTGCACACAATATTCGAGGTGTGGTCTCACCAATGCCCTGTATAACTGAAGCATCCTTACTTTTATGTTCAATCCCTCTCGTAAGAAAGGATAGCATTCCATTAGCCTTTTTAAATAGTTGCTGTAACTGCTTGCCAACTTTTTGTGACTCACTTACTAGAACATCTGGATCCCTCTGCACCTCAGAATTATGCAACTGTCCTCTACTTAAGTAGTACTCTGCATTTTTGTTCTTCCTGCCAAAGTGAACAACTTCATATTTTCCCACATTAAACTTCATTTGCCAGATCTTTGCCCACTCACTCAACTTATCTATATCCATCTGCAACCTCCTCATGTCCTCTTCACAACATACTTTCCTACCTATCTTTGTGTCATCTGCAATGCCTTCACTCCTCTCGTCTAAGTCATTGATATAAATCGTAAAAAGTTGAGGCCCCAGTACAGACCCCTATGGGATGCCACTCTTCACATCCTGTCAATCAGAAAAAGATCCATTTAAGCATACTCTCTGCTTTCTGCCAGCCAGTCAATCTTCTATCCATACTAATATGCTACCGACTACACCATCGCTTTAATTTTCCATAATAATCTTTGATGTGGCACCTTATCAAATGCCTTCTGGAATCCAAGTATAGTATGTCTACAGGCTCCCCTTTATCCCTGCGCCAATAAATTGGTTAAACATGATTTTCCTTTCACAAAACCGTGCTGGCTCTACCCAATTGCCTTGAGCTCTCTAAGTGCCCAGTTATAACCTCCTTAATGATCGAATCTAATAACTTCCCCATGACAGATGTCAAGCTAACTGGCCTATAGTTTCCTGTTTTCTGCCTCCCTCCCTTCTTGGATAGGGGGGGTTATATTTGCTATTTTCCAATCTGATGGAACCTTTCCAGAACCTGACGAATTTTGGAAAATTAATACCAGCAAATCGACATCCTCATTAGGCACCTCTTTTAAGACCCTAAGATGTTGTCCATTGGGATCCAGAGACTTGCCAGCCTGCAGCTCCATCAATTTTCTCAGTACTGCTTCCCCAGTGATTTCAATTCCACCAAGTTCCTTTCTCCTATTCATCTGATTTTCAGCTATTACTGGAATGCTTTTTGTATCATCTATAGTGAACACAGAAGCAAAAATCAAACCATCTCCCCTTGACAATCAATGGCATTACCATTACTGAATCCCTCACTATTGTTACGACTGGGATGGGAGGAGTGCATGTATGATCTAGCCCTACTACTCCGCAGGCTGTACTATTAATTTATAAGTTCAATTTTCTCACCAAAATAGCCAATCATCTATTTCCCTTATTGGTAGCCAGAATAAAAGAATCTTCAACCAGACTTCTTTAAGTAAACTCAGAACGATTGTTTATTATAAAACAAAACTTCTTTCTAACACATTGCAAGTCCTGGTTAACACAATAGTAATCAGAAAGTATAGCTATCTATCTCTTTCTGAAGAATTCCCCCAGCACATGCGCTTGCAGACACACAGACAAACAGACAGAGTCCCTCTGCAGGGAAGGGCTTTAGAGGATAAGCATTAGAAAATAAAGGGTAAAGTTAGCAGGGTCTCTACACTGTTGACCTGGAGTTCCCTCATGTAAAGACCAGTGGGTGTCTGGAAGTTCTCATCAACTGGTCTCAGATTTGCAGGTCCAAATGCAGACCAGGTACACCCAGATGAGGGTTCTCTGACTACAGGTTATACCCATACACAATTTTAGGCAAGGTAGAGAGAGAGCCAGTTAGGGCAGCCTTCCTCAGCTTGTTTCCCAACCGGGCTGCCTTCAAAACCATCAGGTTCACAACTTAAATTTTTTTCTCTCTCCCATGTGATTTCTAGCAAGTTATTAGTCTTTGTTTTTCTTCAGGTTTTTTCCCTATCAATTAAAGTGATTATAGTTCAAAACAAACAACCAGATCTTTCACAATTACAATAAATTGCAGGTGATTTCTTGGAAGAGGTCTGCTTGTTGACAGTTCCAGAGTGAACTTATGACCTTTTTAAAAAAAAATCCCAGGCCAGTATCCAAAATGTACAGATAATACCAGGTCCTTCCATTTTGCAAAAGAAAAATTCAGTCTTGAGAGATATGATTCTAACATGCCTCTGCCTTTAGGAGAAGAAATACCATTTCCAAATGTATTTCATTGCATAGTGTACAGAAAAAGATACGTACAACATATATAACAATTCAAACATGCACTCACTCAGCATTCACTCCTTATACAGTTTTCTCACTTTCTTGGTTTTTCAGACAATTTTAAATAAAATTACATTCTTGATAATGCATCAGCAATTATATTATCTTTTTCAGCAATATGAGCAATTTTTTAGTTATAAGGCTGTTCTAGCAAGCTTCTTCGGAATAGTGTGTCATTCTGAGTCTTAAATTTTTCCACAAAGGCCAAAGGATTATGGTTAGTATATGCTAGGGTTTCTTTACAGCCATGATTAATATATACCTCAAAATGTTAAGAGCCAGTAACAACCCCAGGGCTTCCTTTTCTATTGTAGAGTACCCCTTTTGTCGCCAATTTAATTTCTTCAATAAGTACTCCACTGGCTTCTCTATGTCCGACTCATCTTCCTGCATTAAGACCACACCCACCCCCACCCCCAAGTCACCAGCATCGATTACCACCTTGAAGGGTTTAGCGAAATTAGGGGCAGCACAGAAGTTCATTAGTTAGGATTGTCTTCATCTTCTCAAAAGCTGTCTGGCACTCTCTTGACCATACTACCTTAGCCTTCTTTTGCAATAAATCCATTAGTTGAGCAGCTATTATGCTGAAGTTTGGCACAAATTTACGGTAGAAGCTGACATCCCTAAAAATCTCATGGTTTCCTGTTTAGTTTCAGGGTCAGGGAATTACATCAAAGCTTGTGCTTTTGCTGTTCTTGGCAAACTTGTCCTTGTCCTACAATATACCCTAGATATGTTACTCGCACTTTCGTGAACTCACTCTTGGCAATGTTTATTACTAGATCTGCCAAGTGTAATTGTTCAAATAGTGCTTCCAGCTGTTTTAGGTGGAGTTTCCTTGTGTTTCTGTAAATCAATACGTCATCCAAGTAAACTACAGAGTTAGTAATATTAGTGATCACTTGATTCATTAGTCTTTAGAAAGGGGCTGTAGCATTTTTTAGTTCGAATGGCATTTCTCGACATTGGTATAGCCCACTTGGCGTGACAAAAGCCAATAACTCCTTAGCTCGTGACATTAAAGGTACTTTACAGTATCTTTTCAGCGAATCTTTCTTAGTGAGGAATGTGGCACTGTCAAGCCTGTCAATCCAATCTTCTAAACGAGGGATTGGGTAGGAATCTGTTTTTGTTGCTGCATTAACTTTCCTATAATCTATTCAGAATCTGGTTGACCCAGGTTGCGAACTCCAACTGCTTTGACTAGGCGCAATTAGGTGATTTTCTAACATATATTGAATTTCTGCTGTCACTTGAGCTTTGTTCCTCTTGACTTAAATGATAAGGATGTTGCCTAATAGGTGAAGATTCCCCTACCTCCACATCATGCATGTCTAAAGTTGTACCTCCTGGTTTGTCCCTACAGGTTTCTTTAAATTCTGTAAGTAACCTTATAGATCCCCTTGTCGTTCTACCTTTAAGTATGAAAATACAGTATATAACTGTCATAATATTTCAGTGTTAGCTAACCGAGTAGGATAAGAGGCTTGATTTGTGGGTTATGTAAATCTCCTTCTGCCTCACTCACTGTACCTTTCGTCCTCTGCTGTCCTTACTATCTGACATACCTGCTCCTTTTTATCTTACCCCCTACGATGGTATTGTTTTAACATATTGATATGACATACCCGATTCTTTTTCCTGCAATATGGGGTGTCTATCAAATAATTTACTTTATCAACCCTCTTGTTTACCTTGTACGGACTACTGAACCGTGCTTTCAGAGGCTCCACCTATAAAGCCAATAACACTAACACTTCATCCCCTGGTTGTAATGTTCAGGTCACAGATTGCTTTTCTGCCCATCGCTTCATCTTTGAGAAACTTTAAGACATTCTTGAGCCACTTTGCAGGCCCCGTGAGCTGTTCCTGGAACACAGACACAAAATCTAACATAGGGGATTTGTCCCGCTCTCCTAAAGATTTATCCTTGATTAATTTCAGAGCAGGTCTTGTCTTGTGTCACTAAACTAATTCAAAAGGGCTAAAACCTGTAGAATTTCGGGTAGCAAATAAAAGAAAATCTAGTCCTTTGTTCCAATCATGGGGATGTTCATGACAATATGCTTTAATCATTGTTTTGAGGGTTTGATGGAACCTTTCTAAAGCTTGCTGTGTGTGTGGATGATATGCTGTGGATTTTAACTGTTTTATACCCAAACTACTTATGTTGTGAAACATTTTAGACGTAAAATTGGACCCTTGATCCAACTAGATCTCCATCAGTCATCCATATCGAGTAAAAAAATTGGGTTTACTTTTTCACTAGAAATCGAGTTGTCATCTCCATAATAGTAAGGATATACTGATGTCCTGCTTTCGTTTTTGGTAATTGTCCCACATGGCTCCTCAAAAACTGTTATGGGAATTAAGGATGCCGGTTTGATTGTATAAGACCATAAGACATAGAAGCAGAAATTAGGCCATTCGGCCCATCGAGTCTGCTCTGCCATTCAATCAGGGCTGATAAGTTTCTCAACCCCATCTTCCCACCTTCTCCCCGTAACCTTTGATCCCCTTACCAATCAAGAACCTATCTATCTCGGTTTTAAATACACTCAATGACCTGGCCTTCACAGCCTTCTGTGGCAATGCATTCCATAGATTCACCACTCTCTAGCTAAAGAAGTTTCTCCTCATCTCTGTTCTAAAAGGTCTTCCCTTTACTCTGAGGCTGTGCCCTCGGGTCCTAGTCTCTCCTACTAATGGAAACATCTTAACATCTTCCCCACGTCCACTCTATCCAGGTCTTTCAGTATTCTGTAAGTTTCAATCAGATCCCCCCCCTCATCCTTCTAAATTCCATTTGAGTATAGACCCAGAGTCCTCAAACGTTCCTCATACGTTAAGCCTTTCATTCTTGGGATCGTTCTCGTGAACCTCCTCTGGACCCTCTCCAGGGCCAGCACATTCTTCCTGAGATACGGGGCCCAAAATTGCTCACAATATTCTAAATGTAGTCTGACCAGAGCCTTATAAAGCCTCAGCAGCACATCCCTGCTTTTATGTTCTAGTCCCCGCGAAATAAATGCCAACATTACATTTGCCTTACTAACTACTGACTCAACCTGCAAGTTAACCTTAAGAGAATCCTGGACCAGGACTCCCAAGTCCCTTTGCACTCCAGATTTCTGAATTCTCTCCCCATTTAGAAAATAGTCTATGCCTCTATTCTTCCTACCAAAGTGCATGACCTCACAGTTCCCCACATTGTATTCCATCTGCCACTTCTTTGCCCATTCTCCTAACCTGTCCAAATCCTTCTGCAGCCAACCCGCCTCCTCAATACTACCTGTCCCTCCACCTATCTTTGTATCATCTGCAAACTTAGTCAGGATGCCCTCAGTTCCTTTATCTAGATCATTAATGTATAAAGTGAAAAGTTGTGGTCCCAACACTGACCCCTGCGGAACTCCACTAGTCACCAGCTGCCATCCTTATCCGTCACCCTTATCCCCACTCTCTGCCTCCTGCCAGACAGCCAATCTTCTATCCATGCTAGTACCTTGCCTCTAACACCATGGGCTCTTATCTTACTGAGCAGCCTCCTGTGCGGCACCTTGTCAAAGGCCTTCTGGAAGTCCAAGTAAATAACATCCATTGGCTCTCCTTTGTCTAACCTACTCATTACCTCCTCAAAGAATTCTAACAGATTTGTCAGGCATGACTTCCCCTTGATGAAACCATGCTGACTTTGCCCTATTTTACCATGCACTTCCAAGTATTCTGAAATCTCATCCTTAATAATGGACTCTAAAATCTTACCAACGACCGAGGTCAGGCTAATCAGTCTGTAATTTCCCGTCTTTTGCCTCACTCCCTTCTTAAACAGGGGGTTACATTAGCGATTTTCCAGTCCTCTGGGACCCTTCCTGACTCCAGTGATTGCTGAAAGATCACACTAACGCCTCCACTATCTCTTCAGCTATCTCCTTCAGAACTCTGGGGTGTAATCCATCTGGTCCAGATGATTTATCCACCTTCAGACCTTTCAATTTTACTAGCACCTTCTCCTTGGTAATGGCCACCATACTCACCTCTGCCCCCCGACTCTTGAACTTTGGGGATGTTACTCACGTCTTCCACCAAGAAGACTGATGCAAAGTACCTATTCAGTTCTTCCGCCATTTCTTTGTTCCCCACTACTACTTCTCCAGCGTCATTTTCCAGCGGCTCAATGTCCACTTTTGCCTCTCTCTTACCCTTTATATATCTAAAAGAACTCTTGCAATCTTCTTTTATATTTCTGGCTAGTTTACCCTTATATTTAATCGTCTCCCTCATTTCTTTTTTAGTTGTCCTCTGTTGGTTTTTGTAGGCTCCCCAATCCTCTGGTTTCCCACTGCTCTTCGCCGCATTGTATGCTTTTTCTTTAGCTTTTATGCTGTCCCTGATTTCCCTTGTTAGCCATGGTTGCCTTGTCCTCCCTTTGTATGCTTCTTCTTCCTAGGAATGAATTTTTGCTGTGTCTCCCAAATTACTCCCAGAAACTCCTGCCATTGCTGTTCCACTGTCTTTCCTGCTCGGCTCATCTTCCAGTCAATTCTGGCCAGCTCCTCCCTCATGCCTCTGTAGTTGCCTTTATTCAACTGCAATACCGTTACATCTGATTCCAACTTTTTCCTCTCAAAATGCAGGGTAAATTCTATCATATTATGGTCACTTCCTCCTAAGGGTTCCTTCGCCTTAAGCTCCCTTATCAAATCTGCCTCATTACACATCACTAAATCTAGAATTGCCTGTTCCCTAGTGGGCTCCACCACAAGCTGCTCCAAAAAGCCACCTCGTAGACATTCCACAAATTCCTTTTCTTGGGATCCACTACCAATCTGATTTTCCCAGTCTACCTGCAGGTTGAAATCCCCCATGATCACTGTAACCTTGCCTTTCTTACACACCTTTTCCATCTCCTGGTGTATCTTGTGCCCCACATCCTGACTACTGTTCAGAGGCTTGTACATAACTCCCATTATGGTTTTTTTACCTTTGCGGTTCCTCAACTCTACCCACACAGATTCTACATCACCTGACCCTACATCATTTCTTGCTCTTGATTTAATTTCATTTTTTACTAACAAAGCAACCCCACCCCCTCTGCCAACCTACCTATCTTTTCAATAGGATGTATATCCTTGGATAGTTAGCTCCCAGTCCTGATCCCCTTGCAGCCATGTCTCTGTGATGCCCACCACATCATACCTGCCAATTTCAATCTGCGCCACAAGCTCATTTACCTTATTTTGTATACTGCATGCATTCAGATACAACACCTTCAGTCCTGTATTTCCCATCCCTTTTCTCATTGTCGTCCCTTTATCTGATGTGCTTGAAGTTAGATTCCTAGCCCTTTCCAAACAGTGTGTCCTATTTTGTGTTCTGGAGATTTTAATAGCCTCTCCTGGGCTCTCCTTTTCAGTTTTTTCATAATTTTCCATGAAGTTGAATCCATCCCCCCCCCCAACACGCTGCTTTGTTTCCCATTAGTCATACTTCTTGGGGTTTTACCCTCCCCTCCCACCCCCCACTTTCTAGTTTAAAGTCCTGTTGACCACTCTATTTACCCTTTTTGCTAGAACATTGGTCTCAGGTTGGTTCAGGTGGAGACCATCCCAACGGTACAGATCCCTCCTGTTCCAATACTGATGCCAGTGCCCCACGAAATGGAACCCCTCTTTCCCGCACCACTCCTTTAGCCACGTGTTTACTTCTCTTATTCTCGTGTCCCTATGCCAATTTGCATGTGGCTCAGGTAGTAATCCGGAGATTATAACCCTTGAGGACCTGTTCTTTAATTTAGTTCCTAGTTCCTAGTCTTACCTATGTTATTTGTCCCGACGTGAACCACAACAACTGGATCCTCCCCCTCGCTTTCTAATATCCTTTCAAGCCGGTCAGAGATGTCCCTCACTCTGGCACTGGGCAGGCAACATACCATGCGGGACTCTCGATCCTGCTTACAAAGGATGCTATCCATTCCCCTAATTATAGAATCCCCTACAACTACCACTTGTCTTTTTGCTCCCCCCTCTTGAATGGCCTCCTGTGCCATGGTGCCGTGGTCAGCTGGTTCATCCTCCCTACAGCCCTGTTCCTCATCCACACAGGGAGCAAGTACTTCGTACCTGTTGGACAAGGTCAAGAGCTGAGGCTCCTCTGTTCCTGAACACAGGATCCTTCTACCTGCCTCACTTGCAGTCACACCTTGCTGATCCTGACCACTGACGTTGTGGTTTACCTACCCATCTGTCACGTTTTACAAAACTACACGATGCCCTTGTGAGGACCTGGCCTGCAAAAATGTTGGTTTATCTGCATTTAAGTTTTCCATATCCCTACATGTCCTGCCAAGGAATTTCATGTCCTATCCATAATATCTCTTTATGATATTTGGCAGTACCACTTCCTGATGAACAACGATCCACTCTACATCTGCTGGCCAATGAGAAGGTCTCTGCTTCCTCATTAGTATCCCATTTTAAATGTAATAGCATTCTGGAACTTCCTCAGTCTCTGCTTCAGTATGGGCTGATTGTGCTATCTTACTTAACTCCAGATCGGCTTGTTGAGCCCCAACCAGAAAAGATTTATTAAATATCTCTTTTGGATTATCTAAGTTTTTAAAGAAAGTTTCAGCTAACCAAATATCTGTTTGTGGTATCACTTTGACCTCCGATGATGGATCTTGCTTAGCCATTGCTTGAGTCATCTCACATGAGGGAAAGATTCCTGGAACCTTTTCTTGTAACTGCTCCATCTCTAACCTCACTTGGGATTTCTGTAATTATGGGAGAAACCATTACCTTCACTCCAACTAAATAATTTCCCAGGAGTAAATCAACTCCATCCACAGGTAACTTCTGAACAACCCCTACCGTCACCATCCCAGACATTAGGTCACACTCCAGGTGCACCCTGTGCAAAGGTAGGGGTATGTATTCCCCACCAATACTATTTATTAAAACTTTGGCTTTTAATGCGGTCTCTGGTGGAAAAGTTATACCTTTCCCCAGCAAAAATGTTTGCATGGCTTCTGTGTCTCTTGATATTATGGGTTTATTATCTCATTTGAGGGATAAGGGGTTACTTTTCCCCTCGACAAAAATTATTTATAACTCTCCTGTATCTTATTCACCTCTCCTGAACTTACAGCAGTGTTCGCGTTTGTTTTCACAGCTGCAGTTAACACTACTTGATCGGTTTTACTTTCAGTCAGGATTCCTTTTCCTGAATTGCCCTTGCATACCCCAATAAGTCCCTTGGATTTTCCCCACAACTTCCAGCAACAGGCATGAACGTGTTCCACTTTGTTACAATGGAAACACTTAGGCCTTTGAATATCACTTCCACCCTCAGCACCCTCCTTTCTGGTCTGAAGAGGAGTTTCCGGGGAATTCTCAGCTGTCCCTTCTTTTCCCTGGCTACTTGCCTTCCTTTCATCTTCCCACCTTCTATTTTTCTTGGGTTTGTAGGGGTGACAGAAAAAAGGTTTAGATTTATGGACTAGCTCATAATTGTCAGCCATCTCTGTTGCTTGTTGTTATGACTGATCTCTGGGTGAGGTCCCCCCAATTTGTTAACTTCCTGAACGGGACTCTAATTTTGTTTTGCTCCTGGATGAGGAAGAATGAACTGGCTCCCCTTCTTTATTCAATGCCCTTGGTTGATTGCAACGAGGTTACAAGGTTAATTTAAAAGGAATCCCTTCCCCCGTGGATACCTTTTCCCAGTCCAAATGTATTTTTGTTTTAGAAGGAGCCAATTTAACCAGACTTTCTTGAGTTAAAGAAATTCTTTGAGTAAGTTTATTAGTTACTAAAAAGCTGAGAAAAAAACACACATCAGAAGTGAGAAGTTGAGTCCAAATAAAAGATTTTAAAAATACAAATCAGTCCTTGGCTTGTCCATGAGAAGTAGATGGCGAAATGTTGTGGCCATTAAGTTGGGTGATTCCAGAGATGACTTTGGCAGTTTAGCTGTTGGTATAGAGACACTTGGTTCTGCAGGTTGGCTGAAGAGCTGTCCTATTTCCTTTTTGATTGTGGTATTGCTGATTTGCCTCCAGCAACAGAGAGAGAGAAATAGCCTTTTGTCTGCAAGCTGCAGCCGATACCTCGTTGATCCTTTCTTTTCTGCTGTGACTCACAGCACACACTAGCACATGCAGATCAAGCCGGCAGCTAGCTTTTTAACCCATTTCCTTCTGTATTCCTGGAAGGGAAAAAACGAACATGTCCTTCGCCCAGAGCTTGTTTCTTTCAACTCAGATCATTTCCACATTCTGAGATATAACTCAACAGGAGATGGTATTGAATGGCTGCTGAGATGTGGAAATCAGCCTCCATTGTCTCCACAACCACAGGAGATTAAAGTTCAGTCTTTTGCATTTCACCTCTTCCCTTCAAGTGTCTTTGTCTAAAGTTGGCCTTGACACCTTTTTAGTGCAATATTCCATGTTCTCTCAGAACTAGTCGGTCAAGCATAATGTACATAGGAATTTTCTAGTAAGTGGTTACTTTACATTCTCAGCTATCTTTTGCTCATTTTTTGCTTGTATGTCTTTAAAAAACCTCTTCCTTAAAATGTTTAACATGCCCGTAAGTAATTCAGGGCTGTAATCCACTGTCATGATACCGTCTAGCTGTTGCAGCCCTCTGGTCTTCAACATGGGTTCTAACTAATAGAGGAAGTGATTTTTAAAATTCTTCCTGGGGAATTACTTCCCTAAGGGCTTCATATGTTGTATCTACCTTTAATGCCTGTTCCCAATGGTCAAAATTACTTTGTTTTACCCCCTCAAATTCAATATAGGTCAGCCCAAGCTGTTTCCTTATGTTCCAAAATTTCTACCTGTATGCCTCCGGACTAACTCATATGCACTCAGAATAGCCTTTCTTACTGCATCATAATCCACAGATGCCTCTTCTGACAGCGATGCATAAACCTCATGAGCTCTATCCACCAACCTACTCTGTAAGAGCAATGTCCAGATTTCTTTTGGCAACTTCATTTGCGTAGCTACCTTCTCAAATGAAATAAAGAATGCTTCTCCAAAACCCTTTCCTCAAACTTTGGGAGGTCTGGTACAAATTTAAGCATGTCCTCACTGGGCTTTGGATTGGAGGTGTTTCTTTCATTATCAGGACCTTCTTCTACATCTGAGGCCTCTTTTTAAAGTCCAGCCTTTTAAGCCAGTATTCCCTTTCTTGTTCCTTCTCTTTTTCTTCCATTACTAACTTCTCTCTCTGGAGATCAAGTTTTCACTTTTCCAATTCTCTTTCTATTGCCATATCTCACTCCTGCCTTTCTGCTTGCTCCCTTTGAAACACTCCCTCTTTTTCCCTTTCCTCTTATTCCCTTGCTTTTTCCTTTGTCATTCCTTTTCCTTTCCAACTTCTTCTTTCTACCTTAAACTGTGCCCATGTAAACTTGTCTCCTTCTGATTCTAAAGGTTCCTCTGGTTCTTTCACTTCTATTTTCAGCTTTTTGGCCACTAGTTTTTTAAGCTCTGCTTTCTTAGCTTTTGTTCTAACTTCTATCTGTAACTCCTCCACCATGTTCATCAACTGAGTGATGGTTAATATCATTACAGAAACATAATTTAACCCAGGCTGTTTCAAAAATCACTTGCATCAAAGATAGCTATTTTCATTTATTAATCTGTAAGAGACCTGGTCTCTGTCCTTTTATCCTTTACCAATTGCTGTTATTCTGTGTCCAATCACCCGCTGTCCACATTTCAAATCCCGCAAGAGCCCCCAATTTATGTTACAACCGGGATGGGAGAAGTGCATGTATGATCTAGCCCCACTACTCCGCTGTACCATTAATTTAAAAGTTTAGTTTTCTCACCAAAATAGCCAATCACCTATTTCTCCTACTGGTGCCCAGAATAAAAGAATCTTCAACAAGGCTTCTTTCAATAAATTCAGAACGATTGTTTATCATAAAACAAAATTTTTTTTTAACAAGTTGCAAGTACTGGGTTAACACACGGTTGTAATCGGGAAGTATAACTATCTCTTCCTACAGAATTCCCCCAGCATGCATGCGTGCACACACACAAACACACACACAGAAACACACACACAAACACACAGACAGTAAAGCACAAACAGTTAGAGTCTCTCTGCAGAGATGAGCTTTAGAGGATGAGCGTTATAAAATAAAGGATAAAGTGTGCAGGACCTTGACACAGTCGACCTGGAGTTCTCTCATCTGATGACAGGCCACCGGTCCTGGTGACGTTTGGAAATTCTCACCAACTGGTCTCAGCTTTGCAGGTCCAAATGCAGACCAGTTACACCCAGATGAGGGTTCTCTGGCTACAGGTTGATAGCCATGTATAATTTTAGACAAGGTAGAGAGAGAGAGAGCCAGTTAGGGTAGCCTACTTTCCTCAGCTTGTTCCCCAACCAGGCTGCCTTCAAAACCGGCAGCTTCACAACGTCAAGATTTTTTTTCTTTCTCCCATGTGATTTCCAGAAAGTTATTAGTCTTTGCTTTTCTTCAGTTTCTTTCCCCATCAATTAAAGTGATTACAGTTCAAAACAAACAATCTTCTACAAGATCTTCCACAAGTAAAATAAAGGTCAGGTGATTTCTTCGAAGAGGCCTGTTTGTTGACAGTTCCAAAGTGAACTTATGACCTTTTTGAAAAAAACCCAGGTCAACATCCAAATGTACAAAAAATGCCAAGTCCTTCCATTTTGTAAAAGAAAAATTCAGTCTTGAGAGATATGATTCCAACACTATCTACATCTTGGAGGTTACCATTGACCAGAAACTGAACTGGACTAGCCATATAAATACTGTGGCTACAAGAGCAGGTCAGGGCTGGGAATTCTGTGGTGAGTAACTCTCCACCTGACTCCCCAAAGCCTGTCCACCATCTACAAGGCACAAGTCAGAAGTGTGATCGAATACTCTCCACTTGTCTGGATGAATGCAGCTTCAACAACACTCAAGAAGCTCAACATCATCCAGGACAAAGCAGCCTGAATGATTGGCACCCCGTGCATCACCTTAAACATTCACTCCTTCCACCACCAACACACATTGGCAGCAGTATGTACCATCTACAAATGCACTGTAACAACTCACCATGGCTCCTTCAACAGCACATTCCAAACCTATGATCTCTACGACCTAGAAGGACATGGGCAGCAGATGCATGGGAACACCACCACCTGCAAGTTCCTCTCCAAGTTGCACACAGTATCACTGTATATTTATAATGCAGAAGGAGGTCGTTTGGCCCATTGAGTCTGCACTAGCTCTCTGAAAGAGCATTCCACCTAGTCCCATTCCCCTGCCTTATCCCTGTAACCTTGCGCATGCTCTCTTTTCAGATAGCAATCCAATTCCCTTCTGAATACCTCGATCGAACCTGCCTTCACCACACTTTCAGGAAGTTCCTTCCAGACTCCAACCACCCTCTGGGTGAAAAAACTTTTCCTCACACCACATTTACTCCTTTTGCCAATTATTTAGAATCTGTGCCCTTTAGTTCTGGCTGTGCTCTTGAGTGGGAACATTTTCTCACTATTTAGCCTGTCCATACCCCTCAGGAACTTGAATATCTCTATCAAGTCTCCTTTTCTTCAAGGAAAACAGACCCGACCTCTCCAATCTATCCTCATAGTTACAGTTCATCATCCCAGGAATCATTCTTGTGAATCTCCTGACTTGGAAATATACCACCTTTCCTTCACTGTTGCTGGGTCAAAATCCTGGAACTCCCTCCCTACACCACATGGACTGCAGCGGTTCAAGAAGGCAGCTCACCATCACCTTCTCAAGGGCAATTAGAGTTGGGCAATAAATACTGGCCCAGCCAGTGACCCCCACATCCTGTGAATGAATAAAAAAAGTTTGATGCCCTCTGTTTTTTAATTCATTCTCAGGGTATGGGCATTGCTGGTAAATGCAGCATAAATGCTCATCCCTAATTGCCCTTGATTAAGTTGCGGTGAGCCACCTTCTTGAATGCAATGGGATGGTCTCCAAGGCTATTTCATGGGGCAGTTAAATGTCAGTCATGTTACGGTGGATCTGGAGCCACACACAAGCCAGACCATTGGCAAATTAAAGGGTATTAGTGATCCGGGTGTGTTTTTAAAGAAATTCCAGAAGTTATATGGTCACTATTGCTGCTTCTTTTAAATAATAATGTTTAAATACCCCAGCTGCTATGTAGTATTTGACCATTAGACCGTGCTTCTTGATTACTAGCCCAGTAACATAATCTCTTGCCAGCATAGTCCTTTTGGGGTTTTTTTTTTTGCCTTTTAACCCTTGGTGTACAAATTCACCTTTTATACTGGAGTAACACAGTGCAGAAAAACATGAAATTTTGGTTCCTTTTAAGTTCAGCAATGGCTATCAGAAGAAATAGGAGGAGGAGTAGGTCATTCGGCCCATCGAGCCTGTTCCACCATTCAATAAGATCATGGCTGATCTAATTGTGACCTTAAGTTCACTCTCCTGTTGCCCCACAACCCTTGATTCTCTTGTAGATCAAAAATCTGTCAAACTCAACCTTGAATATATTCAATGACCCAGCCATCACTACTCTCCATGGAACAGAATTCCAAAAACTAACAACCCTGTGAGAGAAGAAATTCCTCCTCATCTCATGGGAGACTTCTTATTTTTACAATGTGCCCCCTAATACTAGATTCCTCCACAGGAGGAAACATCCTCTTAGCACCCACTCTGTCCAGCACTCCTCAGAATCTTGTATGTTTCAATAAGATCACCTCTCATTGTTCTAATCTCCAAGGAGTATAGGCCCAACCTGCTCAATCTTTCCTCATTAGACAACCTCTTCATCCCAGGAAACAACCTAGTGAACCTTCTCTGAACTGCTTCCGTGTAAATACATCCCTCCTTAAGTAAGGAGACCAAAGTACTCTAGGTGCAGTCTCAGCACCACCCCGTATAGTTCTAGCAAGACTTCCCTAGGCCAACGTTCCATTTAACTTCCTAATTACTTCCTGTATCTGCATGTTAACCTTGTGTGACTGGTACAAGGACTCCTAGATTCCACTGTATTGAAGCACTCTGCAGTCTCTCTCCATTTAAATAATATTCTGCTTTTCTATTATTCTTGACAATTTGGACAACCTCACATTTCTCACACTTTCCCTCTGCTTGGATGTAAACCTGAAGGTTTCATCACATAACTTCCAGTCTCCATCTGTCCCGCCTCCCCATGTAAAGCCCCCTTTTAAACTACCTCACCGCCCCTCAGCTACTGTACCAATATGGCATCTCCCTTTCCCAAATCATCCATCCTTCTGGCCTCTACAGTCGGACATTCTCTCCTTATTATTGACATGTTTTGTGGATTTCCCAAAGTTCAGCTCAAGTTGAATATTAGTGCAATTTCCAGTTGTGGTAAATACACTTTGCATCTCTTTGGCATTGAATTCTAGGAAGTTTCAACGTGGCTTACTTAGTCCACTAATAACCATTTTATTTTGCCGGTGTGCTTGTGATGATCATGATTCGTCACTTCAATTTGCTTCTGTCAATACATTCCAGTATTCCCACATCCTGAGAGCAAATACTACAAAGATACTGGATTTTTGACATCATTCCTCCTTCCAAGTGTTGCTCAGTCCTTGTGAAGAATTCCTGATTTCCGTTCTACATTTACCTTTTATATAGACATTTGTCCCCTGTTCTACCCAGCTAGAATGTAATTTGAAGCGTTATTCCATTGCTTTACCCATCTTCTAAATCTCGAATGAGATCACTTTCTCCGACACCTTTCTTAGTGGAGGAGTCTAACTTTCTCCAGTTTTCCCTGATAGCTCAGATCTTTGTCGTTAAGGATCAGTCTCTTGACCTTTCTCCGTCAGCGGGCGTTGCCAAGGTGATGGAAGCCCTCTTCTTGGTATATATGCAGCGTTAAAGGCTTTGTGGCTATTGTTACTTACCCCTAGAACAAAGGTGCCTGTTTTTCTCTCTCGAAATATTGGTGATTCTCTTCTCACTGCACAACAGGAGTCCTTTAGGCTTCGTCCTCACAGTTACCAGTGAACATATGCAGACCAATCTTCACACTGTGCTTAAAATTTTATTTAAAAATAAGTTTTCTTTATGGTTATTACACTGTTGATTCTTCAGGAAAATATTTTATTGGTAACAGCAAAAAGAGTAATCGGGTTGTCAGTGCAGAGATCATACCGCTAAGAGGCTGGTAGAGGCCGAGTATTTTATTTGTTCCTCGCGGGACAGTAACCCCAGCAGACTGTCCCTGGGCGCTGCATACTCTCGAACGTTGGGCAACCCTGGCACCACGCAGCAGCTCAGGGCACTGCGGTAGATGCTCATGTCATGGGCGTCGTACCACTCGTCTGTCTTCTCGTCGTAGCACTCGACGTTGAACGTCGTCGTGAAACCGTTAAAACCGCCCACGACAAACAAGAGGTCGTCCACCACCTCAATCCCAAAATTGCTCCGCGGGTTAAACATGGTGGGCAAAGTGCGCCAGGTGTTGGTGAGGGGGCTGTAAGCCTCAGCACTCCGAAGGCGGTTAGCCCCGTCGAAGCCTCCAACCTGCCGTTTAAAAGGGGAAAGCAGCTGTTCACTACAAGGGAAATGGTTCACTTCCTCGCAGCGTTAAGTGGTTTTGTAATGATTACTATTTCAGTCTTACTTTCAAGCCCAGACAATCTTAAAAGTCAATAAGTTGTCGGTCAGACGCCATCCGCAGGACTTTTGTTCCATCTGGCCAGCTAATCATCAGGCAGCATGAGAATTATTATTGTCCTTTGAAAAGGACCGAACAAAGGTAATTCTGGAATTTCGGAATCAAACTTATGAGAATAGAGTTTTTTTTTAAAAAAAAAGAAAGTATTGTCTTTGGAAAAGAGGCTTTGAGGTGACGAATGCAGCTTCAAGATTATGAAGAGATGGGAAAAGTCCAAAAAACCTGTCACCTACAGCGATCTACCTTTTAACCATATCTCCCAGTCTCTTCCCAGGGGAGGCGATGGCTGAGTGGTATTGTCGCTGGGCTAGTCATCCAGAGACCCAGGGTAATGCTCTGGGAATGAACTCGCCACAACAGATGGTGGAATTTGAATTCAATAAAAATCTGGAATTAAAAATCTAGCAATGACCGTGAAACCATTGCCGATTGTTGTAAAAACCCATCTGGTTCACTTAAATTTCCCTTTAGGGAAGGAAATCTGCTGTCCCCACTACATATGACTCCAGTTGACTCTTAAATGCCCTCTGAACTGCACTCAGTTGTATCAGACCGCTACAAAGACTCAAAAAAGGAATGAAACCAGACGGACCACCCAGCATCGACCTAGACACTGGAAACGACAGTGGTAAACTCAGCCCTGTTGACCCTGCAAAGTCCTCCTTACTAACATCTGGGGACAAGTGCTCTGGGAGAGCTGTCTTACAGACTAGTCAAGCAACAGCCTGACATAGTCATACTCGCAGAATCATATGTGGTATACAGTCAGGAGGGAGTTGCCTTGGGAGTCCTCAACATCATCTCCAGACCCCATGAAGTCTCATGGCATCAAGTCAAACATGGGCAAGGAAACCTCCTGCTGATTATCACGTACTGCCCTCCCTCAGCTGATGAATCTGTACTCTTCCATGTTGAACATCACTTGGAGGAAGCACTGAGAGTGGGAAGGGCGCAGAATGTACTCTGGGTGGGGGACTTCAATGGCCATCACCAAGATTGGCTTGGAAGCACCACTACTGACTGAGCTGGCTGAATCCTAAAGGACATAGCTGGTAGACTGGGTCTGCGACAGGTGGTGAGGGAAGCAACAAGAGGGAAAAACACACGTGACCACATCCTCACCAAACTGCCTGCCACAGATGCATCTGTCCATGACAGTATGGGTAAGAGTGACCACCGCACAGTCATTGTGGAGACAAGGTCCCACCTTCACATTGAGGATATGCTCCATCGTGTTGTGTGGCACTACTACCATCTGATGAATAGATTTTGATCGGATCTAGCAACTCAAGACTGGGCATTCATGAAGCGTTGTAGGCCGTCAGCAGCAGCAGAATTGTACTTGAACACAATCTGTAACCTCATGGCCCAGCATATTCCCCACTCTACCATTACCATCAAGCCAGAGGATCAGCCCTGGTTCAATGAAGAGTGCAGGAGGGCATGCCAGGAGCAGCACCAGGCATACCTAAAAATGAGGCCTCAACCTGGTGAAGCCAAAACACAGGACTATTTGCGTGCCAAACAGCATAAGCAGCAAGTGATTGGCAGAGTTAAGCGATCCCATAACTAACAGATCAGATCTAAGCTCTGCAGTCCTGCCACATCTAGTCGTGAATGGTGGTGGACAATTAAACAACTCACTGGAGGAGGAGGTTCCACAAATATCCCCATCCTCAATGATGGAGGAGCCCAGCACATCAGTGCAAAAGATAAGGCTGAAGCATTTGTTACAATCTTCAGCCAGAATTGCAAGTGGATGATCCATCTCTACCTCCTCCGGAGGTCCCCAGCATCACAGATACCAGTCTTCAGCCAATTCGATTGACTCCACATGATATCAAGAAATAGCTGAAGGTACTGGATACTGCAAAGGCTATGGGTCCTGACAATATACCGGCAATAGTACTGAAGACTTGTGCTCCAGAACTTGCCGTGCCCCTAGCCAAACTGTTCCAGTACAGCTACAACACTGGCATCTACCTGACTATGTGGAAAATTGCCCATGTATGTCCTGTACACAAAAACAGGACAAATCCAATCCAGCCAATTACTGGCTCATCAGTCTGCTCTCGATCATCAGTAAAGGAAGGAGTCATCAAGACTGCTATGAAGCGGTACTTGCTTAGCAATAACCTGCTCATTGATGCCCTGTTTGGGTTCCACCAGGGACACTCAGCCTCTGACCTTATTACAGCCTTCGTTCAAACATGGACAAAAGAGCTGAACTCCCAAGGTGAGGTGAGAGTGACGGCCCTTGACATCAAGGTCACATTTGACTGAGTGTGGCTTCAGGGAGCAATAGCAAAACTGGAGACAAAGGGAATCAGGGGGAAAACCTTCCACAGGATGGAGTCATACCTAGCACAAAGGAAGATAGCTGTGGTTGTTGGAGGTCAGTCATCTCTGTTCCAGGACATCACTGCAGGAGTTCTTCAGGTTAGTGTCCTCGGCCCAACCATCTTCAGCTGCTTCATCACTGACCTTCCTTCCATCATAAGGTCAGAAGTGGGGATGTTCGCTGATGATTGCACAATGTTCAGCACCAATTATGACCCCTCTGATACTGAAGTAGTCCACGTCCAAATGCAACAAGACCTGGACAATATTCAGGCTTGGGCTGACAAGTGGCAAGTAACATTCACACCACACAAGTGCCAGGAAATGACCATCTCCAACAAGAGAGAATCTAGCCATCTTCCCTTGATGGCATTACCATCACTAAATCCCCCACTATCAACATCCTGGGGGTTACCATTGATTGGAAACTGAACTGGACTAGCTATATAAATACTGTGGCTATAAGAGCACTACCATCTAGAAGGACAAGGGCAGCAGATAGATGGGAACACCACCACCTGGAAGTTCCCCTCCAAGTCATCACCATCCTGACTTGGAAATATATCGGCGTTCCTTCATTGTCGCTAGGTCAAGTTCCTGGAACTCCCTCATTTACAGAACTGTGGGTGTACCTACATGATTTGGACTGCAGCGGTTCAAGAAGGCAGCTCAAGGGCAACTAGGGATGGGCAATAAATGCTGGCCCAGCCAGCGATGCCCACATCCTGTGAATGAATAAATATATTTAATAACTATTTGAAGAAAATAAGAGGAAGTTTGCATTTCTATGGCTGAAAACATTTCACAGCCAATTTTTTTGAGATGTGGGCGTCACTGGGAAGTCCAGTGCCCATCCCTAATTGCCCTTGTTCAGAGGGCACTTAAGAGTCAACCACATTGTTGTGGGTCTCAAGTCACATGTAGGCCAGACCAGGTAAGGATGGCAGGTTTTCTTCCCTTAAGGCAATAGTGACCCTGATGGGTTTTTACAACAATGGTTTCTTGGTCATCATCAGACTTTAAATTCCAGATTTTTATTGAATTCAAATTTCACCATCGGCCTTGGTGGGATTTGAACCCAGGTCCCCAGAACATTAACAACAAAAAACAGAAAATGCTGGAAAAACTCAACAGGTCTAGCAGCATCTGTGGAGAGAGAAGCAGTTTCTGCTTCTCTTCTGGAACAGTCTCTGTTTCTATCCCCACACATGTTGCTTGACCTGTTGGAGTTTTTCCAGCATTTTCTGTTTTTGTTTCAGATTTCCAGCATCCGCAGTATTTTGCTTTTATCTCCAGAACATTACCCTGGATCTCTGGAACACTAGTCCAGAGACAATACCGCTAAGCCACTGCCACTGCACTTTTGAAGTGTAGTCACTGTTGTAATGTTGGAAACATGGAAGTCATTTGGGTGCAACAAGCTCCCACAACAGCAGTGAAGTAAATGACTAGATCATCTGTTTTCAATATTGTTTGAGTGATAAATGTTGACTAGGACACTGAGGAGAACTCCCCTGCTCATCAAAATAGTGCCATGGGATCTTTTATGTCAGCTTATTGGGGGCAGATGGGAGCTTGGTTCAGCCTCTCACCTGAAAGGCAGCACCCCCTCAGTAATGTACTGAAGTGTCAGTGCCCCAGTGTCTAGAAAGGAGCTTGGACCCACAACCTTTTGACTCTGAGTGCTAGCCACTTACTCAAGGCTGACAACTGAAAAAAAAGAACATGTAGGGACAGGGGAAAGGAGTTTGGAAGACTGTTTAGAGTAGATAGCTGCAGCTGAAGAGCTAGCAGTGACACCAGCACAGACACGGTGGGTGGGTGGGCTTAATGTCCTCCTGTGCTGTAATTCCTATGGTTCAGTGATGTGCAAGATGGATAGGTGGGTTAAGATCAATCAAAAAGACATGGGCTTGTTCAACTGTTCCTTACTCCGTATCCACTTGTTAACAGTACTTTTAATGTGAACCATTGTATTTAGGGTTAAAATAAATGTATTAGGGAATGAGGAATATGCAGAAGCTTCTGTGCATTCGTTCCCTCTGTTCTTTGTGGTTAGTTGCATCTCTTGGCCAGACTGTAGAATTCTGGACTGGTTAATGTTGGCATCTCACTCCACTCCTCCCTAGAAAAATCAGTCTCCCTGTCATTCTATCACATTGCCCTTCCTCCCCTGGTGAACAGGTCTACTGCTGGGATAGGGGAGTGGAGTTAGTAAAGTATAGAAAGCTGTCTCACAGAATTCGACTTCAAATAGCGCCCACTGTTAAATCACTTCAGTCTTCTCTTGCCACCTCTCCAGGCCCAAGAGTGAGATTAGGAACTTGGGGTCAGGAAGGTAGTTCTGCTCCCCCCCACCCTCACCCAACCCCCAGCCCTTTCTGTGATCCGCTGTTGACCTTGATCTCTAGAACTTAATTCTTAAACCCTTCCTCCTTGAAGCTACCCTCCCTGCCATTAAAAGGTTTCTCAAGCTGGTCTTTTGAACTGTTCCTTTGGACGTCTCTCCTGTTAATTGGTCCCCATCCCACACCCCATGAAGCATGTTAGGATGTTTCTAATATTAAAAGTGATATATAAAAGCAAGTTGTTAGCTAGCACTCCACCTGTCCTATCAGTCCAACATCCAGATGTTTGGCCTCCAACATGCACCTTCAATGCTGCCAGAATTGTTTTTTTTCATCCATTTGATTGGATGCTAGGCACAGGGAGAGAATATTAGCATCCGTTCTCAAGCAAGTTTACAAGACATCATGGAAGTGTCAGTTTGAGCTTCTTGTTGCCTGATAATTTCTTGGTGAAACTTGGAGAAGGCAAAGCAAATTGGATTGAAGAAAGAATAAACAAGTCACTTGGATAATGGGAGAGTTTGCAAGTAACCCCAGTGACCTTTGTATTAACGTAACTGAATAAGGAAAACATGTGATGTTCATTCAGTATAAAATGCTGCTCACCTATTTATTCCTGTGTCCGTTTTGACCTCTCTGCTTCCTGTCCTTCTGCGGCGGCACAGCCAAATGGTGGGAGTTTGGAACTGAGAGAATGCTGACTTAACCACTCTGAAGGCTGACCTGGAATCGTGGTCTCCCAGGCTGAAGTCAGGGTGCCAGAAATTCCTGGGAGCAACATGAGGTAACTGACCTCAGAATGTTTGGGGAGGAGTCATGTCTCCCACTGGCTTTACCCTGTTCCTCTGCATCCATTTCAAAATCCCCAACCTCCTCCCCCAATCTGTGGCCTCACACTCTCAATCTCTGCAACTCCCTCCCACCCTGTGTACAATCTTGCATTGCCTGCTATTAACCCCTGGTGTGATGTACATTCCTCTCTATCACTAGTGGCAGTGCTCTCAGTCATCCTGCCTCCCTAAATCTGGAACTCTCTTTTCCCTTGCCACATTTCCCCCACACCAGAAGTCGCCTTAAAATCTACTTGTTCATTCTAAATTTCCCTTTTCTATTAACCCCATGTTGAGAAACTCCTTGGGATTTTTTGCTATGTCAGAAGTGTTCTATAATTGCAAGCTGTTTTCACTTACTGCGTATACGCATTCACCATAAGCTATAACGCCAACGCCACTACGCCTGCTCCTCATGGGCGCTACGGTTGTCCATTGGTTGGTTTCGGGAGTGTAGAACTCAGCTGTGAACAAGCATTCATTACCATTGAATCCTCCGCATATGTAGACCTGAAGTGAAGAGGAAAGCACAGCTAGATGGCCGTGAGCGGGAAGGATTGTGTTAGAGCGTGAGATGTGGCACACCAGGCTTTGTTTATGCAGGAGGTGGTGAAGCTAGATTGAGCCTTGGTGCGCCACACTTTCAATTAGAGCTCATTATTGAAAACTGAAGATTAAGGGCGCACAGTGCAAGTTTTTAGAATAATGTAGGGAACCAATGATTGTAGGTAGGTATTCATTTAAAAGCAGGGTAGGCAAACCAGAGGAAGAGCCAAATATAAGAGAGAAGTTTCAACTGAACCCAGGTATAAAGGGCCAATTATCATAAACATGGATGGTTAAACACAACCAGGGATGAGTAAAACTATTTTGTTATAGACCCCAGCGCACTCTCCCTCAGCATTTAGCCTAGTTCCTATGTGGACAGCTGTGCGTAGAATTAGACCTCAGCAGGCCATAGTTGAACAGTGGAGTTGTGAGACTGGGTGTATATTCAGGTGTTCTGTTCAATTTCTTTTTGGGATCAGGGAGCGCTAATACAACTTGCCCTCAGTATGGGCAAAGTCCATTAGAGGATAGAATGTAGACGTATGGCCTGTGGGAGAATCCCTGATATGGGGATTTGTACAGAGTTTGTAGAGAATGCCTGATAAGCTGATTGATATTTTCTCATCCCAGTCTTTCTTATGTTCTTTGCTCTTAGCAGCATTGTTTTGTCAATCCAGTCAAAGTAAAAGCTGAGCTCCAGCTGCAGAACTTTACCTGTTTATGGAGACTTTTGTATCGATGAAACTTGTAGTCCAGAAATACAGTGGGAGGCAGTATACTGAGAGAACTTACCGCTGGATGAACCCATGGTTATCTCCACTCCTTAAGACATTGCATTATTGAGAGAGCTTGTGTCCAGTGGACAGTTGACATTCTAGTTAGATACCATGAAAAGAATTCAAAGTGCTCAAGTTAATAGACCCGATGGCTTGCCGCAGTACTCAATCTTGCTGATCAGAAAGGTCCCAGGTATGGCCCACGGTCTGTGCAAACGTTGCTGATCTCAGTCTGGGCAGTAGTTCAGTTTCTAACAATGGATTTGCACCCTCTGGACTAAGGAGGGGTAAACAGTTGCCGGGGTTCCTTTCCAGATCTCTGATTACTTTTGTCGGATTTAGGAAAAAGAGGATGCCATTCAGCTCCACCACCGCCAACCACCAACCTCCCGCCCCCAGCATCCACCCCCCCCTCTCCCACCCACCCATCCACCCCACCCCCCCCCACCCATTCTCCCCCCCAGCCCCCAACCATCCACCCTCCCACACCCATCCACCCCACCACCCCACCCATCCACCCCCTCCCCACCCATCCACCCCACCCCATTCCAGAGCCTGTTTTGCCATTCAATTAGGTTATGACTGATCAGTATCTTAACTCCATTTACCTATTTGGTTCTGTAATCCTTAATAATCTCCCCTAACAAAAGCTTACCAGTCTCATTTTTTACATTTTTTAATTGACCACCATTCTCAACAGCTTTTTGGGTGAGAGAATCCCAGATTTCTGCTTCCCTTTGTGTAAAGATATGCTTCCTCACATCATTCCTGAACGGCCTAGTTCTGTTCCAAAGGTTTTCCATCTTGTTCTCAACTTGGCCACTAGAAGACTGTTTCTCTCTCTCCTCCCTATCAAACAATTTAATTTTCTTAAACACCTCAATGTGATCTATATTTTATAGTCAAGGCAATACAAGCCAAGTCACAGAATCATAGAATCACACAGTGCTGAAGAGGCCCTTTGGCCCATCGAGTCTGCACTGACACGTGAGAAACACCTGACCTACCTACCTAATCCCATTTACCAGCACTTGGCCCATAGCCTTGAATGTTATGACGTGCCAAGTGCTCATCCAGGTACTTTTTTGTCAATGCAACCTGTCCCCTTTAATGCATTCTCCATACATGTGCATGGATGTTGGCCAAGGAATCCATCAGGCTTTATTGTGATGCCCCCAAAAGTTAAGTAATTTGCCTTACTCATTGTCAGGGTTCGCATATCAAGCTGACTGTACTGTGGAAAAACCCCAGCCAGACTCATCATATTTTCAGAAAGTGAGGGGAGAACATTGTGGAGAGCAATAAAAGTGTCCCCAGGTTGAAGAGACTATGAGAATGTCGATAAATATTTTCAAGATTTACATCTGCATGTACTTGCTTTCTATAAAACATTACTTCCTGTTGTCAACTTTTTTCCATAATTATTGCTTATGACTGCACTGGTCCTTGCTGCTGAAACCCTCATTCTTGCCTTTATTACTCCTAGACTTGACTATTCCAATTCCTGGCTGGTCTTCCACATTCTAAGCTCTATAAATCACTCTTTTCTTAACTCACACCAAGTTCTGTTTGCCTATGACCCTATGCTCACTGACCTAAATTGGCTCCTGGTCAAACAATATTGATATCAAAATAATGATTTTAACATCCTCATCCTTGTTTTCAAATTCCTCCATGGCTTCACCCCTCTTTATCTCCATAATCTCCTCCCGCCTCACAGCTTTCTGAGATCTCTGTGCTCCTCTAATTCTGGCCTCTTGTGCAACCCTGATTTTAATTGTGGCACCATTGGTGGCTGTGCCTTGGCCCCAGTTCTGCCTCTGTGCAATATTTCAGTTGTACCACACTCTCTAACCCCACTTCACCTGAAGACTATACTTGGTCTGGACTCCTCTTCCACAACCCCATAGCAAGTATAAAGAGAAAATAAGTTTACTATTGTTCCTCTGGCACTAAATATTAATAGCATGTCATTAAGTAATAGCATTGTCATATTTTCAAAATCTGCTTAAAATAACTTGGAACCAAACACAGTTACCATATCAATATTTGAACTCCACGGAATTGGATAATAGGCCCTGCTAAGTCTCAGAGTGTTAGGTGGAATCAAGCTCAGAATTTGCTGGTGTGGGCACAGTCACAGATTCAGAGCCCCTGTTTGGCTTTCTGGAGCTATAACGTACTCTATTCCTCTCTGCTGCTTGCTTCACTGCAACGTTCTATTAAAGGAGGAAAATTTGTAGGGTTATGCAGTAAGAGCTTGTTTATGACTGCACTTGTCCTTGCTGCTGAAACGAGGGTGGGACTAATTGAATAGCTCTTTCAAAGAGCTGGCGCAGACATGATGGGCCGAATGGCTGTTTCCTCTGCTGTACCATTCCAGGATTCTGCAGTCACTTTAACTTAAGTCTAACTCTGAAGATATTTATAAGTATTTATTTGAGGACTAATTTTAAAACTACTTTTAAAAATGTGACAGCCTTAATAATTTACTAAAAATACTGCAGGGGCTGGAATTCTGAAATAACAACAGAAAGTGCTTGAAAAACTTAGCAGATCTGGCAGCATCTATCGGGAGAGAAAGGGAGTTAACGTTTCGAGTCCAATATGGCTCTTCTTCAGAACTATTATTAATAATTTAGTTTGTCCCCCACTATACACCCTGAATTTATTCCCATTCTCTTCTACAGGCCTTAACACATCTTTTATCAGGCATCAGAAACCCCGTACATCTTACCCAAGTTCACATCCTTCAGGTGTGAATCTAGAAAGTATCAGAGTTCTATTGTTATTCTATTGTCCTATTGTCATTCAACAGTCACATAAATATAGTACACATATTGTCGAAGTAGTCAGAAGGAGGAACCCTGGCTAATTTTTTGCTCCTTTTCCTAGCCCAATTATGCTGAAACTAATCGCAAAACCAGACCACTATCTTGACTGATATCAAACCAAACTGAGGACAGGGCTTGGAATCTGGTGATAATATATGGCTCAGTGTTAACAAATAATGGGTTAATGAATATGTTAAATAGACTATCCGGATATTAATGATCTAACTGTGACATCGGTAGTCAGATGACCGAGAGACTCCAAGAGAACTAGGTACAACATAGACTGTGTCCTGAATACCATGTGCTTACCCTGAGGTCTTTGTATATAGTTCTTTAAAAAAAAGTTTGAAGTTAAACTATACCGACTATCTCAAGTCTGTCCAAAGAAAGCAAAGCCTCATCAAGGGTTAGTAAGACTAGAAAGCAGGGTATTAGTGAAACTTCACTAATGCTTGGCAGCAATATTGAAAGACATCAAAACACGGTGGCAGTGCTGGGGCCACAGTCTAGCAAACTATGGCCACAGATCAATGGCCCATGAGTGAAGACCAGCGAAGGAAGAAATTTGACTTTGCAGTGCCAAAGATTGGATCCAAAAAGTACCGTGGTGATGAGACAGTGAGAGACACAGGATGTCACTAGCCAATGAGCAGCCGCTACCCCTCCAAAAACCTTTCCAACACATAGGAGGTCCACAGCAAGGGCAGCGATGGGAGCTCTGGAAGAGACAGTTTGAAAGGTACTGAACGGCTTCAGGGGAAACCTCAGAAAAACCAGGTCTGTACACTTTTATATGCTGTTGGAGCCATAGCCAATGATGTCCCTACGCAGCAAGTCTCGGCATCATATGAAGAGGTGAAGGAGGCCTTTGAGAAATACTTAAGCTCCATAAAGAATTTGGTTATTGAAAGAGCAAAATTTAATCAGAGAACCCAAAGGCCAGGGGAGGCCATCAATTCCTTCATTAATCACCTATATCAGTTAGCAAGTACCTGCAGTTATAGAGCTTTAAAACACAATTGATTAGAAACCATACTGTAGTTGGTATCCTCGATGATGCATTGACTGACTCATTACAGTCAAAAGAGGATCTGACCCTAGTGAAGGCTGAACAGATTGCCAGACAGGCCGAGTTGAGACACCAAAACTGGGGTGTAATTTGAGGCAGCGTGAAGACTCGGTCGGGGGGGCGGGGTCGTCAGTCCAGTACATAGGTCGGAAGCTCCGCCCACTGAAAGGTTCACGAGAAAGCCCACCAAAACCAGCGAAAGGGAGGGGAGATCTCTTCCATCTACAGCCAGGTGCTCCAGATGTGGCGCAAACAGACAGCACTGCCGTGAAGACTGCCTTGCAAGGGGAGTTGAATGCTTTCTCTGTGGCAGGACAGGTCACTTTAAACAGTTTTATAAATCAAGAACAATATTCAAGGATTCAAGGAAAGAAAATTAGAACATGTTCCCAGTCAGTTGGAGGTCTAAGAAATGGGAGCTATACCTCTCCAATCAGATGGCTTCCCTAGGAGAGATCAAAAAGCCGATACACGGTTCTGGTCTATGCAGTAGGAAGCTCAAGACTACAGAACAGAATTTAAACTTGAGAGCGATGCAGGAGTCTCTGTCTTATTGGACAGATCGGACTGGTTTTCAAATTGATTAAAGAAATCAAAGTTCAAGCATTCAATTTGCAGCTTCAGAGGCCTGGGGGCACAAAGCTCCGAAAGAATACTGCCGTTTGTCATGAAGAAAAAGAAATGAAAGGAATGCTCTATTTTTAGAGAATCAGCCAATTTCTGCTCAGCAGGTTAGCGAGTTTAAGACTTGGTCTTATACAAAAGCTTGATGAGGTCTCAGTATAGGACAGCAAAGTACCATTTAAGGATGAATTTCCAAAGTTATTTGAAGAACTGACAGACTCAGCAGTAGCACGTGAAGTTTATTCATTATGCAGTGAGTCGTTCTTTATCACAGAAGCACCATCCACTTGACCACAGGAGGAGATTGCAGACCTCTCAATTCCTTTTGCAGACAGGCAAGAAGGTGTGGAAATAGAAGGCAATGAAAAATACAGCAGCCATCTGCCAGAGGAGCTCCTTGACCTGGGTTGGCTCTTTCCTGGCAAAAGTCATGAGAAGGAGGTCATTGCAAAAATAAGTTATCTGTTAGAAGATGAGATCCTAGAGATCATTACACTCTTTCACTCCACTGCCTAAGGTTACAAAGTCTCTGAAGTCTTTTTTATGAAGTCAGCTGTGTTTGCTGCAGAGCAGTGGAATTTGTATATCTGTCCCACTGCACCCACAAATGAAACGTATTGTATATCGCTGGCTGACCACAGAGCTGTCCAGCAAGAAAGAAATGCTTGATTCCCATGTGGATCATACCACTAGACAAAGTGCAGAGCTTACTAGTTTGTGTGTAAGCAGGTTGCAGCACACATTTGAATCTCATCAGCAAATCATGCTTCCACTCAAATCGTCCTTCAGTGTAAAAGCAGAGGCCCAAACCTGCAGAGCTTTGACAGCTGAAGAGTCCAATACAGGAGTTTCATCTAGATCCAGTTCTGGAGATTCATCCCATTGTTGAAGATGGTGTAGCCTTATCTACTTATGCTGACATTGTCATCCCATTGCCTCCAGCAGAGCAGTCTCATGCTAAAACAAGTCTGGCAATGTTACCACTACCTACAGAAAGTGCAAATAGTACTCTAAGAGTAGTAGGGAAGTCATATTTTCTTCATATCCTGAGATGTCTTCAGGATGTTCGTCATTCTTCTTCTCGTCTTCCAGATTTATTTAAATCTCAAAAATTGAATACTGTTCTCATGGTCCATGATACAATGCATGATACAGCTGTGAAATTTTTCAAAGTTGAAGATGCTTCATCTTCTCAAGCCTTTCCCCAGTGTGCTAAGAGGGAGGAGAAGTTAGTTTGTCCTCTTCCTATTCAAGAACGTGTGATTGTCCATGTCTTGAGGTCTTCTCTCTTGGATCAGTTTTTCATGACTGGGTTTCACAACCTTTACAGTTAAGTCATCGTAGAGATCACAGCCCAGTTACCATAGGGAGCTGCTATCCCACTCCATTAATGTGTTTGTTTTATAGGAAAAAGACAAGCGACCACACATGTCTGCACCTGCTTCCAAGACAGCCAAGAACACTGTTGGGGATTGAATCTCTTTGTGACAGTGATTTGGATGGGAGTGAAGGGTTGGAGTTGGATATAATCATTAACAGTACAGAAGGTTTATAAAAGTTGGAAAATGTAATGTAAATAGTTTAACAAAGGAATGTAACCACTTGAGATTAGACTTGGGGGAGATGTAGAGTAATGGATTAAAGAATGTGTTAATGAGACCATGAGGATATTAATGATGTAACTGTGACATCAGTAGTCAGATGACCGAAAGGCTCCAAGAGAGCTAGACGCAGCACAGACTGTGTCCTGAATACCATGTGCTTGCCCTGAGGTCTTTGTATATAGTTCTTAATAAATAAGTTGATGTTAAACTATATCAACTATCTTATCTGTCCAAAGGAAGCAAAGCCTCATCAAGGTTCAGTAATAATAGAAAGCAGGGTATGAGTGAAATTTCACTAACGCTCAGCGGCAACATCAAAAAACATTGAAACAAATGTCACACCAGCCATTGCATTTAGCACTGGAGAAATCTGTAACTATTTTTAAAGACTTACAAAGTGGTTAAAAGTAGTTCCTACTGCAGGTTCAGAATGAGAACCCAAAGCTTTGTTTAGGTTGCATGTTTGGAACTTAGCTCTTTGATGACTGTTACTGTTTCTCTTCATTAATTCTGTTTACCAATAAGTACTTATTATTTTTGGCGCTTGCGTTATTGGTTCTACTCAATTTCAAGAGGAGGTGGATGTCACTGGAGGGTTGGAAGGGTGGAGATCACTGGAGGGTTAGAATGTTCGAGGCCACTGGAAGTTCGGAAGGGTGGAGGGTTAATTTACAGTAAATGGAGTGGTTTTGTTCAACAATAAGGAGGTTAAAATATCTCAGCTTGAACTTTTCTAGCCATCTCTGGAGATGGTTAATATTGTATTGGGGGAAAGGTTCAGAATATAGAGGCGGCCTTGCACCCTTGGTTGTGGTCCAAGATGTGTAAGGACCGAGAGAGCAGTGAGTAGGCATTAGAGGGCAATTGCTGCTTATTTGGCAGCTACCTATCAGGATATGTTTGCAACACTGATGTTCATTTGCAGAGGAATCGCTTTAACCACCCTTCCCCCTCCCCTTTCTGATGAAACGCCACTGGCCTGAAGCATAACTTTATTTCTCTCTCTACATTTGCTGCCTTACCTGCTGAGTGTTTCTAATATTTTCTGCTTTTATTAATTGCTTGACCCCAATCTCCTGACATATCCTAACATTTGAAACAGGCTCCAAACCTCAGCATGGTCTTACACAACCAATGTTTTGAACGATTAACTCAGTTTCTCTCTCCACAGATGCTGCTTGACCTGCTGAGTATTTCCAGGATTTTCTGTTTTTATTTCAGATTTCCAGCATCTGCGATATTTTGCTTTCATGTTGCTGCATAAACGTTGACTTCAAAGAGTGATTGAGCCTCATCAAGAACCCTCCTAAAAATCACAATTGCAAAACAGCTGAAACCCTAGCCCTAGTTGTAAACTCCCTGGGACATGTGTGAATATTACAGATACATTTCACACTTCCAGCAGGGAGTTATACTGACAGGAAGCAAGTGATTGGAGATAGATTACAATCGTTGGCAGAATTTTCTGATCATTGCTCCCTGTTGCATCAATGAATAACCTCTAATGTTTGCAGAGCTCTGGTGATAGTATCAGAGATTTGGTCATACAGTGTGACACTTTGTGGGAGTATGACTTCGTGAATTCAATAAATATTACACGGGGATAGTAGTCCATTAGCATCAGGCCAGGAACCGATACAGCCAGAAGGTGGGGCAATGGGCTAAATACTGACCTTCAACCTCTGGGACCTAGGTTCAAATCCAGCCCGGACCAAGGGCCAAAGACTCCTCAGTTTGCTGATCCTAAGGCTCGTGTGAAATGAGTTTCAGATATCTCAAACCAATTCCATTGGCCATGGACATGGGCACACATTGAAAATCTCAGTCAGAGTGAAGAGTAGAGGAAACTGTACCATGCTTGACCTGGATGGCTTCGTAAACTGCTAGAGTGAAGTGAAAAGTTCCATTTCTCGGCACTAATGTTACCCTCAACTTGAGTACAAAAATATTATGTTACTCGTGAAATACGAGCTTAACCCCAGCATTTCTGACCTTCAGGAGACGGACCGTGTGATTTGAGTAAAAGTGTTACTTTTCCATGTGAGATTCTTTACTCCCAGATTCATACAGAGATACAATTCCATGATTCCAGCTACCCCCTGATATCTCACCCAATCAGGACATACTGCACCTCGACAGTCAGGGGCGGAAATTCATCTGGGACCTTGACGCAAAAGGGGGCGATATCAGATCGGCCGCTCGTTACTCTGTCAATGAAACTAAATATCAGGCGCTGCGTAGAACGGGCGATTAATCCGTCCGATATCGCCCGTTTTGTACCACCACCCGAGATAAAATTTTACCCCAAATGTCCATTATGGAAAGTATCAGAGCCATGTGTGATCCTGGCCTCTCTCTCTATACACTTTACAGCGAGTGACTTGCATCAAAACAAGGAGGGGAGCCCTGAAACTAAATATCGTGCCCATGAGATCGGGACCGACTGGGACCCAACCCCCCTTTTGTGATCTGAGTATTCGCGATGCCTGGGACATTGCAGGGAAATATCAGAATTTGTACGTCAGAATCTGCATCTTCACGGCACAAGATCCAAACTGAAGATTGGAAGTGAGAGATCCTCCCGAAAGCAAACTGGAGGTGATTCAGACCCAGAATCCTGACTTTGTGACAGTGCAGAATCCCTCTAAACTGGGAGCATGAAGGAAACGTCACCCTTGCAATGTCTTTGTAATGGAAGGGCGTTTAAACAACACATTTGTTCACCTTTGGCTAGTGCTTCAGATTAAATGGAATGGCAGAGTCGCCTGGGGTGATGAATTCCCACCCACTGCCTGGTCTGGGAGGGATTCTAACCAGAAGATACTGGGTTCAGTTAGCGGATCTCATTGGGAGCAAGACCTCCGTGCTCGTGGGTTAGAGAATGAAAAAGATCAGCCTGGATTCTGAAAGGTCGGGATTGGGAAAATCAGAAGGAATCCTGAGCCCCCATTTCAAATGAGCATCCCTCCCCGGGTTACCTTTCCGTGGAGGGTTGTGGCGCTGGCGTCGCTCCGCTGTTCGTGCATTGGCGCAATCAACGTCCACTGGTTTGTCTCAGGTTCGTACCTCTCGGCGGTATTCAGCCGGACGTAGCCGTCAAACCCCCCCATGGCGTAAATGAAGCTGTCTAGGACCGTCACGCTGACATAACAGCGCCGGGAATGCATGGGAGCCACTTGCTGCCACGTTTTCTTGACCGGGTCAAAGCGCTTGACGCTGTTGAAATAATCGACACTGTCGAAGCCGCCGATGATGTACACGAAGCCATTGAGGTAGGCGGCTCCATGGTAAGCCCTGGGGCTCTCTTCCTCACAGGTCACGTTGACCCATCGATCTGCTCGGGCGTCATAAGCCTCGATGGCGTTGGTCGGGCTGCCCCCGCTCCAGCCGCCGATTGCGAAGAGGATGGAGTAGGGGAGACGAGGTCTGGTCAAGGGGTTGCGGAAATCCGAGTTCGACGGTCCATTCATGTTGAGGTCGTACATGGCCTTGAGCGCGTTAATAATGATAGGTTTACAATCATCGTTGTCCTTCACATAGTCATTGTTCTTGACGTTGTTCATGAAATATTCAGCGTTCATTAAAGCCAGTCTCACCTGAAAGGGAGAAAAGTTAATAAACCATCAGTTCCAAGAGGACGACTAGAGCGCTTTGGGACGGTCCTTAAGGCACCATAAAAATGCGAGTATTTCTACCTATTGCCCAGTTTTGATATCTCTGACGTGAAAAGGAGTAAAAATGACACATGCACCGTCCAATAAGGAGGAAAGATCGGAAAGGGTTCAGTCCGGTTTCATCTCCGCTCTGTCAGTTTGAGGTCTCAGCCATGGAGGCAGTTTGGAAGGTAAAACTGTTCTCACTGACCCCCGGGCTACAGGCGGGGGGGGGGGGGGGGGGGGGGTAAAACCAGTCTGCTCAACGAGGCCTGTGAGAGAGCACACCTCAGCTTGGCTCATTTACCTCCTCCAGCACTCACCCACCTAGGCTCAGCCACAAGGAATGACCATCTGGGTGACGTACCATACCCCAGCCGGAGTCACACCTTGGCCACAGAAGGGGAGGAAAACAGGGGGGGAAATGGGTAGACAGATCAAAGATTATAGTGACTGGGTAAATGACGCATTGAGATGGTGACTGGCACATTCAAAGGTTTCGGCCTGGGTGATGAGGGAGCTTTCGGGCAGTGACCGTAAAAACTCATTGGGGAAAGGCCACCCACAATCTAACGTCCTCCCTCCACAATACACCAAGGGGCTGGAAACCGTACAAAACTCCTCAGGCTGTTTGCGCCAGAGAATATTTGACATGAAATGTAAACATAAATTGTAAACATAACCTCTAATTGTAAGAGTTTTGAATGCCACATACAGTACTGTATTGAAATAAATTGGTGTATTGCACTTTATATAATGTCAAACTTGAACTGTTATGTTACTATTGCAAACTTTTACAAAATGATGTAATAATAAAGATTCTTCCATCCATTTATTATCAATCTACAGAGCAAACGGAGTGCAGCTGACTAACTGAGTGAAGACTTGGAGGTTGGTGAGAGGAAAACTAAGTGTTAATCTTGTTCTTAAACTTTGCTTTTATGTGTATAGTACTGGTCTCCTTATTTAAAGAAAGATGTAAATGTGTTGGAAGCAGTTCAGAGAAGGTTTACTAGACTAATACCTGGAATGGGTGGACAGGCTGGACAGTTTAGGCTTGTATCCACTGGAATTTAGAAGAGTAAGATGTGACTTAGTTGAAACCTTTAATATCCTGAAGGGTCTTGACAGGTTGGCTGTGGAGAGGATATTTCCTCTTGTGGGAGAATCCAGAACTAGGGGTCACTGTTTAAAAATAAGGGGTTGTTCATTTAAGACAGAGATGAGGAGAATTTTTTTCTCTCAAAGTATTAAGTCTTTGTAACTCTCTTCCTCAAAAGGCAGCGGAAGCAAAGTCTTTGAACATTTTTAAGGCAGAGCCAGATAGATTCTTGATTAACATGGGGCTGAAAAGTTGTTGGGGGTAGGCAGGAATGTGGAGTTGAGGTTACAATCAGATCAGCCATGATCATCTTGTATGGCAGAGTAGCCTCGAGGGGCCAAGTGGCCTTACTCCTGATCCTAATTCATATGTTCATACTTTTATGTTCATAAAAGAGTCACAATAATATTAATAACATTAATTAAGTGGTTAATAGGCTCCTGCTCCAATATTCAGCACTCAAGGTTGGTTCCTCCAAGTGCTGAATTCCTCATCCTATCATTGCCAGGTACTTCCTCATGAGGAAGACAGCTATAGATCCTCGAGAAGAGGGACCCCTTCAACCCTCTTCACTGGGGAATGGCTTGTATTGTGGGTTGGTTGAGCAGGGGGGTTGGGAGAGTGATGGGGGGGGGCGGGTGGTGGGGGGGAGGGATTCCAAACAGGCCAAGATGGTGAATGTAAAATAACAACCTTTTTTTTTAAAGACCACAAAATCTCAAAGCTAAATGTGATATTTGTATTGTATATTATATTTGTATTGTATATTACCATCTAAATCAACCAACTTTCCCAATTATTGCCAGCTTTCTGCTGTGGACCACTGCTTAGCAACAATTGGATTGAAATCGCCCCATTGCAGGACTGACAGAGCCAGCAAGACAGAAAAGTAATTCTCCCAGTTTTGATAGGATTCAAACTCAGGTGTGAGATGAAGGGACAATATGTTAATCCATAGCTTCAGCCAGTCTCTCTTTTACAAGAAAAATATTTAATTGATACAAATGAAGATACATTTAGCTCCTAATGTACCTTGGGCAGCAGTATGACAATGCACTTTTTCCTGATGTCTGGGTCTTGGGCAATCCACTTGAGAATGGCATCAAATACTACATCTTCTTGTTTCACATTCAACTCATCCTTCTCAATGATGTCTCTGAGCTCAAAGGCTGACAGCTCTAGGAACTCCTCACTCACCTTCACTATCTCCTCAAAATGGTGCAGGATATACATGTAGGCTTTGTGTCGGAGCTCTGGGCAGAAGTAGTAGTCTGCAAATTTGCAGATCCCAATGCAGTTTTCCAGGCATAACTGAGATTCAAGGAATTCACAACAAGCTCTGACAATTCCCAGGACGTTGAACTGATCTGCAGCAGCCAGGAGTCTCTCAACATTCTCCACAGTGACTGGTACAGTCCGAGTGTATGCATATTCTATAATGAGCTTCATCATGTCGGGGGATACCCCTGGGATGTTGTACACCTTCTTCTCTATGCTGTTCCAGCCACTAGTAAATAGAGCCCTGCAAAGCAAAGGGTGGCGAAATCTTAGGATAAGTAAAAGTACAATTCCACCTAACCATTTCACCTCTCTTACTATGGAGCTGTTCTGTACTAATCCACCTGTGGGTACTTTGGCACAAGCGTGCTTAAAATAAGAAAGGCTAAAAACTAATCAATGCAAGAGGATTTAAATCCACAATAAATCTCCAATGATGTTCCTCCTGCTCAGGAATAATTTGGCTGTGATGCCTTCCTTGAATGAATAGCTTGTAGGCATTCTATTTTCTCCCACTTTCTAGCTGTTGCAAGGTTCTATTAGAACCAGCTACTCTTCATTACCCCACCAACAATTTGCATTTAGTAAAACATCCCAGGGTCCTTCACAAGAGCATTATCAAACAAAATGTGACACAGAGACACATACAGATATTGAGAGGTGACCAAAGGTAGGTTTTAAGGAGGATCATAAAGGAACAAAGGGTGGTTTTGAGAGGTAAATCCAAAACTTAGGACCTAGTGAGCAGAAGACATGGCCACCACTGGTGGGTTGAAGAAATAAAAACAAAAAAAATGTCAGAAATACTGAGCAGCTCAGGCAGTATCTGTGGGGAGAAAAATGGAATAATAGATCCGTCTGTGATAAAAGGTCACTGGCCTGAAACGTTAACTCTGTTTCTCGCTCCACAGATACTGCCTGACCTGCTGAGTATTTCCAGCATTTTATGTTTTTATTTCAGATTTCCAGCATCTACATTATTTTATTTTTTTATTAGTGGGTTGAAGGAAATTGATGATGTAAGAGAGGCCAGAATTGGAGAATGCAAAGTTCTCAGAAGGTTGTAGATTGGAAGAGGTTACAGAGATAAGAAGGGGCAAGGTCATGGAGGAGTTTGAACACAAAGATTAGAATTTCAAAATTGAGCACAGGGGTGATGGTTGAACAGGACTTAGTGCAAGTTAGGATACAGGCAGCAGAAGAGGGGGGATGGGTGGTGGTGGGGGGGGGAGGGGGTGGGGGGGATGATGGAAGGCCAGTTTGAACAACATGGGAATAGTTGAGTCTGGAAGTATTAGGAGTACGATGGGGGTTTCAACAACAGATAGGCTGAAGCAGGGACAATATGACGGAGTTGGGAATGGGTGGTCATGGCAATGGAGCGAATATGGGGGCAGGAAGCTCAGCTCAAGGTCAAGGCTGCAAACTAACCATGACTTTGGTCTTGCAAATGTTTAATTGGAGGGAATTTCTGCACAAACAACACTGGATGCTGGACAAGAGCAGTTGTGGTAAATCTAGGATCGAGAGGTGGATAGTGAGGTACAGCTGGGCGTTCACAGTGGAACCTGCTGTGCCTTTGGGGGTGATGTTGCTGATGGGAAGCATGTGAACAGCAGGGAGCTGAGGATAAATCCTTGAGGGATAACAGAGGGAAGGTGTAGGAGTTGGAGTGGAAGGAGAATCTCTGGCTGCGGCTGGATTGATAACAATCTTGCAGTGGGTTTTGTCAATATCCAACTCTTATTGTCTTGAAAGGGAATATTATGGTCTTGCTGTGAAATGTTATCAAGTTATGTATTCAGATTAACACCGTGTCAGATGGACCCTACTGCAATCCCGTTGCTTTAAAAAATGCATTTTATCATGTGGATGAATTCTGAATATCACTTTACAATTTGAATTAGTTGAGTTTGAGTTTATATTTTTGGGTGAATTACCTCGAAACGCTTCTTTTCAGCATCGTTACTTTCTGGGCTAAAGCACACACTAAGTGGAATGGGATAAGGAGGAAGCCTATTTGCTCCAGTTACTGACCGAAAGTAGGAGCTGCAGCTGCATAAGATGTTCTTGTGGGCGTTGAAGTCGATGCCGTTCACCCTGATAACCACGTCGCAAAGTTTCCCCTCAAGTCGAAGCTCATTGAAGATGGTACAAGCCATAGCGCTCATCTTCCTCTCCATGGTGCTCTGCCTTAACTGCCGGGTTGAGGTTGAGGGTTCCTCCATACTGAAGCCTTCACAGTAGAAGCGAAGAGAACTTTTCCCAATGAGTTTGGGTGGATGTGGTCAGTGTGTGAGCTGCGGTTGTCACGATTTATGTTTTTAGCGGCGCTGCTCAGGGTTCCAGAACACACCCAATTGTAACATCACTAAGGAGAAGGTCCCCAGCGGATCTGGTGGACTTCCATTTGGTGACATGGACAATCAAAGGCCCTTGCCTTAGTTTAATGAGTGATCATTCAGCATCTACCGGGCCGCGAGTCAGTACTGTAACCCGCTTACATTCTCCGACAGAGCCCGCCAACTAACCCTTTACTCCTATCAACTTACATGGTGGATTTATGGGCATCATTGGTCTGTGTGTAACCTTGTTATTGACTGTTCTCATAACGTAAACATTGAAAGTGTACGTTTTAAAATGACATAACAAAGACAATATTTGCAATTTACAGGCTGTCGGGTTAACTAACTTCAAATCGTGTAAAAAAGCAGAAAGGGAGAGGGAATCCGCCCATTCACAAATACCAAGAGGCAGAGAATTCTCCCCGAGATAAACTTTCTACCAGATTCTAACCGGACTGTAGATTTCTGGAACTCCACTCATCGACGTTTATTAACAGGGCGAATGGAATAAAGGGATCGGTGAAACATTGATAAAAGCTACCTTATCTGTCTAAATGACAGAAAACGTAGTGGTGGAGGCTTCTTTTTTGGACTGGAGGAGGATACACAATGGGGTTCCCCAGGGATTGGTACCAGAATTGCTGCTTTCTTTGATAAATGGACCTCGGTGTGCAGGGCACAATTTCAAAATTTGCAGATGTCACAAAACTTGGAACTATTGTGAACTGTGAGGAGGATAGTGAGAGATTTCAAGAGGACACGAACAGGCTGGTAACGGGCGGACAAGTACCATGAAATTTAATGCAGAGAAATGTGAAGTGATTCATTTAGGTCGAGAGTAGGAGGAAAGGGAATATTAAATAAAGGAATAAAATGAGTAGAGGGACTTAGAATATTAATCATAGCACGGTAGGCGGAGAGAGTGGTTAATGAAGCATAAGGGATGTTGGGCTTTATAAATAGAATACAAAAACAAGGAAGTTACAGTAAAATACTGGTTCTCATAGAGTTATATAGCACAGAAACAGGTCCTTCGGCCCATCGTGTCCATGCCGGCCATCAAGCACCTATCTATTCTAATCTCATTTTCCAGCACTTGGCCCGTAGCGCTGTGTGCTATGGCGTTTCAAGTACTTATCTAAATACTTCTTAACTATTGCGAGGGTTCCTGCCTCTACCATCCCCTCAGGCCGTGTGTTCAAGATTCCAACCACACTCTGGGTGAAATTTTTTTTTCTTAAATCCCCTCTAAATCTCCTGCCTCTTACCTTAAATCTATGGTCCCTGGTTATTGACACCTCCACTAAGGGGAAAAGTTTCTTCCTATCTACCCTATCTATGTTCCTCATAATTTTGTATACTTCTATCAGGTCCCCCCCTCAGCCTTCTCTGCTCTAAGGAAAACAACTCAAAGTCTATCCAGTCTCTCTTCATAGCTGAAATGCTCCAGCCCAGGCAACATCCTGGTGAATCTCCTCTGCACCCTCTCCAGTGCAATCACATCCTCCCTTTTGCGTGGTGACTAGAAATGCACACAGTGCTGCAGCTGTGACCTAACTAGTGTTTTATACAGCTTCAATATAACCTCAGTTCTGTTGAAGGGTCATGAGGACTCGAAACGTCAACTCTTTTCTTCTCCACCAATGCTGCCAGACCTGCTGAGTTTTTCCAGATAATTCTGTTTTTGTTTTGGATTTCCAGCATACGCAGTCTTTTGTTTTTATCCAGTATAACCTGGCAGTGTTAATCCTCCCAAAATGCATCACAGTTCTCAGGATTAAATTCCATTTACCACTGCTCTGCCCATCTTACCCACCCATCTATATAATCCTGTAATCTAAGGCTTTCCTCCTCACTATTTATGGCACCACCAACTTTTGTGTCATCTGCAAACTTACTGATCATACCTCCTATATTCATGGCTAAATCATTAATGTACACTACAAACAGCAAGGGTCCAGCACCGATCCCTGAGGTACATCACTCATCACAGGCTTCCAATCGCAAAACCAACCTTCAACCACCATCCAAATCTGGGCATCATGCTTTAAAAGGGATGTGAAGACATTGGAGAGGGTGCAGAAAATAACTTATGGGAATGGTTCTGGGGATGAGGGACTTCCATTATGTGGATAGTTTGGAGAAGCTGGGGCTGTTCTCTTTAGAGAAAAGAAGGTTGAAAAGAAATCTTATAGCAGTGTTCAAAATCATGAAGGGTCTGGCAGAGTAGATATGGAGAAATTGTTCCCTTTGGTGGAAGGATCGAGAACCAGTTTAAGGTGTCTGAGATGGAAGTGATCAGGAAGAAAGAGATATCTAGAATATTGTAGAAGAGCAGCTTAAAGTGAGAAGCATCAGTAGTGGAGAGTATGGTTTTGGCTGCCTCAATTATGCTCTGACTATATAAGGTGTCATATGCCCTACTCTGTACAACATGGCCTGGTTTAATACACACATACTACATTGTACTCAATTATGTTATGTATTGAGCAAGTTATATGAGAGTGTGGTGGAGGCAGGTTCAATTTTGGTTTTCAAAAGAGAATTGGATAATTCTTAGAAGAGAAAAAATTGCAGGGCTATGGGGAGAAACCAGATAAGTGGGACTAGCTGGGTACATATTACAGAGAACCAGCACAGACACCCAGGCCAAATGGCCTCCTTCTATGCTGTAACCAATCTATGATTCTATGAATGCCCTTCTTAAGGATCAGCAAAGGAATAAAAATGATAAATTTCAATCGGTCAATGTAATACATGGAATATATATAAAACATGTTTGTTCTCTATATACTAAATACGTTTAACTCCACAGTGTATCATGTGCGTAGTACACCATGGCGTTGTGCAGAGTATAGTATAAAATGATGTAAAGCATGAAGTCTAACTTAAGTCTGAGTAAAATTGAGGTAGCCATCACCATACTCTGATGCTCCTGACTTCAAGCTGCTCTTCTACAATATTCTTAGTATCTCCTTGCTCATAACTATTTCCTACCCTTAAATTTCATTTTTCAATGAACTCCAAATTTCATCTGTGGAGAGGAAGACAGACTTAACATTCTTCAGAGCTAAAGAGAAGTAGAAATGTGATGACATTTATACTGTTTAAGGGGGGTGGAGCAGGTGAAGCTGAGTTGTTGGAGCTTGCGTTCCTTAGCACTAGAGAGAAAGCGAAAACGTTTCTTGTTGAGGCATCCAACCCCAACATTGTCATCAAACCCGCTGACAAGGGTGGTGCTGTTGTTGTCTGGCGCACTGACCTCTACCTCGTGAAGGCTGAGCGTCAACTCGCAGACACTTCCTCCTACCTCTCCCTGGACCATGACCCCACCACTAAACATCAAGCCATTGTTTCCAGGACTGTCACTGACCTTATCTCCTCTGGAGATCTTCCTCCCACAGCTTCCAACTTGATAGTCGCCCAACCTTGGACAGCCCACTTCTACCTCCTACCCAAAATCCATAAACAGAACTGTCCCGGTAGACTGATCGTGTCAGCTTGCTCCTGCCCCATGGAACTCATTTCTCGTTATCTTGACTCCCTTCTCTCTCCCCTTGTCCAGTCCCTTCCCATCTACATCCGTGATTCCTCTGACACCTTACGTCACATCAACAATTTCCAGTTCCCTGGCCCCAACTGCTTCCTCTTCACGATGGATGCCCAATCCCTCTACATCTCCATCCCCCACCAGGATGGTCTGAGGGCCCTTAGCTTCTTCCTCGAACAGAGGCCCGAACAATCCCCATGCACCACTACTCTCCTCCATCTGGCTGAACTTGTTCTCACACTGAACAATTTCTCCTTCAACTCCTCTCACTTCCTCCAAATAAAAGGTGTGGCTATGGGTACCCACATGGGCCCCAGCTATGCCTGTCTCTTTATGGGGTATGTGGAACATTCCTTGTTCCAGTCCTACTCCGGCCCCCTTCCACAACTCTTTCTCCGGTACATCCGGTACTTTGGTGCTGCTTCAAGCTCTCGTCGGGACTTGGGAAAAATTTATTAATTTTGCTTCCAATCTCCATCCCTCCATCATTTTCACATGGTCCATCTCTGACACTTCCCTTCCCTTCCTTGACCTCTCTGTCTCAATCTCTGGTGATAGACTGTCCACCAATATCCATTACAAGCCTACCGACTCTCACAGCTACCTTGACTACAGCTCCTCACACCCCGCTTCCTGTAGGGAATCCATCCCATTCTCTCTGTTCCTTCGCCTCTGTCGCATCTGTTCTGATGATGCTACCTTCAAAAACAGTTCCTCTGACATGTCCTCCTTCTTCCTTAACCGAGGTTTTCCACCCAGGGTCGTTGACAGGGCCCTCAACTGTGTCCGGCCCATCTCCCGCGCATCCGCCCTCATGCCTTCTCCTCCCTCCCAGAAACATGATAGGGTCCCCCTTGTCCTCACTTATTACCCCACCAGCCTCCGCATTCAAAGGATCATCCTCCGCCATTTCCGCCAACTCCAGCATGATGCCACCACCAAACACATCTTCCCTTCACCCCCCGGTGGCATTCTGTAGGGATCATTCCCTCTGGCACACCTTGATCCACTCCTCCATCACCCCCTACTCCTCAAGCCCTACCTATGGCACCTCCCCATGCCCACACAAAAGATGCAACATCTGCCCCTTCACTTCCTCTCTCCTCACTGACGAAGAGCCCAAACAGTCCTTTCAAGTGAAGCAGCATTTCACTTGCATTTCCACCAACTTAGTCTACTGCATTCGTTGCTCCCAATGTGGTCTCCACTACATTGGAGAGACCAAACATAAACTGGGCGATCGCTTTGCAGAACACCTGCGGTCTGTCCGAAAGAATGACCCAAACCTCCCTGTCGCTTGCCATTTTAACACTCCACCCTGCTCTCTTGCCCACATGTCTGTCCTTGGCTTGCTGCATTGTTCCAGTGAAGCCCAATGCAAACTGGAGGAACAGCACCTCATCTTCCGACTAGGCACTTTACAGCCTTCCAGACTGAATATTGAATTCAACAACTTTAGATCTTGAACTCCCTCCTCCATCCCCACCCCCTTTCTGTTTCTTCCCCCTTCCTTTTGTTCTTTCCAATAATTTATATAGATTTTTCTTTTCCCACCTATTTCCATTATTTTTAAATCTTTTATGCCCCCCTCCAACCCCACTAGAGCTGTACCTTGAGTGCCGTACCATCCATTCTTAATTAGCACATTTGTTTAGATAATATCACCACCTTCAACACCTGTGTTCTTTTGTCTGTGACATCTTTTGATGATCTGCTCCTATCACTGCTTGCTTGTCCCTACAACCAGACCCCCCCTCCACTCCTCTCCCCCCACCCAACCCCCCACCGCCCGCCCCATAAACCAGCTTATATTTCACCCCTCTCCTTGGATTCACCTAGTTCTGTTGAAGGGTCATGAGGACTCGAAACGTCAACTCCTTTCTTCTCCGCCGATGCTATCAGACCTGCTGAGTTTTTCCAGGTAATTCTGTTTTTGTAAGAGGATAGGAATCGTGCGACGAGTAACCCACCTCCTGACTCCCCAACACCTGTCCATCATCTGTAAGGCACAAGTCTGGAGTGTGATGGTATACACCCCACTTGCCTGGATGAATACAGCTCCCACAACATTCAAGAAGCTTGACATCCTCCAGGACAAAGCAGCCCGCTTGATTGCCACCACATCCACAAACATTCACTCCCTCCTCCATCAACGCACAGTAGCAGTAGTGTATACCATCTACATGAAGCACTGCAGGAATTTACCAAGGCTCCTTCTGCAGCACCTTCCAAGCCCACAATCAATACCATCTAGGAGGACAAGGGCAGTGGGCACATGGGAACACCACCACCTGGAATCTCCCCTCCAAGTCACTGACCATCCTGACTTGGAAATATATCGCTGTTCCTTCACTGTCGCTGGGTCAAAATCCTGGAACTCCCTTCCTATCAGCGCTGTGGGTGTACCTACTTCACATGGACTGCAGTGGTTCAAGAAAGCGGCTCACCACTATATTCTCAAGGGCAATTAGGGATGGGCAATAAATGCCGGCCCAGCCAGCGAAGCCCACATCCCATGAATGAATAAAAAAAAGTCTGTCAGGAAATTTTGATGTGCAGCTGCGGATTCAAATATAGTGAAAATATTATCTATGTATCAGAAATATGCAAGGGGTAGGAGGTTAGGTGTCATTCCCTCATTGATCCCATCTAGACCCAACTCTCACAAACATCCTTGTCAATTGTTGTTCACTATATTTCATGCAAACTTACTTAATGCTGCCAGTTTCATCCTGAAAAGTGCCCAGTCTACCTCAGATTACACTGGAAGCATAAGGTGTCTCAAAAAATTGAGCAACAGGTGAAAGTAGTCATTGCACACTGTTACTATGGAGAAGCAACATAAATGGTATTCTCTACTAACAGGATGCTGCCCAAAAGACTTTCTGCCTATCACACAAATGAGTAATGTGGTATATGAATTTCAGTGTCGGTGTGATGCCAGGTTTGTAGGCCGTAGATCCCAATGACATGTGGATCGTATCAAACAACATGTCCCTTTGGCTGTTCACAACAGGCAAAGCACTGACCATACCCAACCAGCCGGTGCTTGTAACACTCAAAATAAAGTGTCCAACATTAGATGTTATTCTGCGATTGGACAATTGCTAAACCATCCTGATTGGTTTTCAGAGTGATTCTCAGCACAATTTAAGATTATCACTCAAGCTCGCAGTGTGGCTGGCCTGCACATCCCAGAAGCCACATATATTCACACACAGGGTCCTGTCCTTTGCAGACAGAAGGAGCATGTCCACGCATTGCGTCTTTTCCAACTAAACAAAAGCTTGAGGGACAGCCATTCCCTGGTTCATTCCCCATGGCAACACCTTGACCAATCAGAGTCAACCTGCCTTGTTTGAATTTGAAACAAAGCTTGGCAGCTAACCGTTCTCCATTTGCCATGACAACGCCTCCACCAATCAGAGTCCACTTGCCAGCCAATCAGCACTCTCTTCTCATGCAGTATAAACTGTTGTCCCTTTACTGTTAGCTTATTTTGCGTAACTGTCCTGAGCAGTGCAAGTTGAGAAGCTTTGATAGCATCTCTCTATTTTCAGCAGTATCCTAATGGTTTGACTACGCTGTTGGAGAATAAATGTCTTCCCATCACAACCTATCACTTTATGCAGGGACCTTTCCATTCTTTCTGTCCATCTCTTTATAGTATACTAACTCCCCAGAATTAATGTTTATTTCTGATGGTCTTATGCAATGCCATAAGGACCACCAAATGTTTTGAGACTTCTGCCTTGATGAATGCCCTTATTCCTGTATGTAGGAAATTCAAGTGTGCAGGAAAGGGGAACTAATTGTACTCCATTTCAAGGCCGGGGCATGATCACACATTACCAAAATTATTTTTGGATATTTCCCACAGACCAACTGTTATGAATTAGAACCCCCCCAACAATTTTAAGTGAATTCTTCACATGGACATGAGATCTATGCTCGGTCCCCTATTATTTGTCATTTATATAAATGACATAGATGACTATGTGGGGGGTAGGATTAGTAAGTTTGTGGATGACACAAAGATTGGCCGGGTGGTTAACAGTGAGGTTGAGTGTCTTGGGCTACAGGAAGATATAGACATGACGGTAAAATGGGCAGATAAGAGCAGATAGAATTTAACCCTGAAAAGTGTGAGGTGATACACTTTGGAAGGAGTAATTTGACAAGGAAGTATTCAATGAACGGCATGACACTAGGAAGTTCTGAGGAACAAAGGGACCTTGGCGTGTGTGTCCATAGATCTCTGAAGGCAGAGGGGCATGTTAGTGGGGTGGTGAAAAAGGCATATGGGACACTTGTCTTTATCAATCAAGGCATAGATTACAAAAGTAGGGAGGTCATGTTGGAGTTGTATAGAGCCTTGGTGAGGCCACAGCTGGAGTACTGAGTGTAGTTCTGATTGCCGCATTATAGGAAGTTTGTGATTGCACTGGAGGGGGTGCAGAGGAGATTCACCAGAATGTTGCCTGGGATGAAACATTTAAGTTATGAAGAGAGGTTGGATAGACTTGGGTTGTTTTCATTGGAGCAGAGAAGACTGAGGGGCGACCTGATCGAAGTGTACAAGATTATGAGGGGCATGGACAGGGTGGATAGGGAGCAGCTGTTCCCCTTAGTTGAAGGGTCAGTCACAAGGGGGCATAAGTTCAAGGTGAGGGGCAGGAGGTTTAGGGGGGATGTGAGGAAAAACAGTTTTACCCAGAGGGTGGTGACGGTCTGGAATGCACTGCCTGGGAGGGTGGTGGAGGCGGGTTGCCTCACATCCTTTAAAAAATACCTGGATGAGCACTTGGCACATCATAACATTCAAGGCTATGGGCCAAGTGCTGGTAAATGGGATTAGGTAGGTAGGTCAGGTGTTTCTCACGTGTCGGTGCAGACTCGATGGGCCGAAGGGCCTCTTCTGCACTGTGTGATTCTGTGACTGCCCATTGCCAGAGCAGATGTTAATTTACAATTTGGTTGGTCAACTAAGATCTTGTGAAGCGCCTAATCAATTAACGTGTGATTTCTTTCACAAATCCGAGCTGCAGTGTTCATCACGACAATGTTCATATTTTTGTACATGTCTCTAATTTTATTATTGGCAAATTCTGCCTGCTCCTCCATCCACATCCCTCCATTATCAGTTAGGAACTTAGCCAGTGCCCAGTCTGGTCCCTTTCCATTTTTCCATGATTTTATCCACAATCATTCTTTTGCCTTGACCATGTATTACCGTGGACAGACTGAATCTTGTTGCCATTTTCATAAAATGAAAATGTTTCTGTCCTTGTCCCACACCTTTAATGAAATAGTAGCTATGGATTTAAAATCTCGTGCTAATGGGAGGCTTACAATGAGCTGTTATGGTGTCCTCTGATACTTTATTCATATACCATATTTTTCATTATTTCTTCAATAAGCTTTGTGTACCCCTGCATCCTTTAGTAGGATTTTTTAACTGTGACAAAAGGAGTGAGCAAATTGTCAATGTAACTTTAAGACTATTTGCTTTTTGTTCCTCAAATTCTTATCCCCTGATGCTGTTAACACTTCTTTAACATTCTGATTAGAAATGCTAGGCTTTGTTAAAGGGATGCATTTCACCTGGGATCAGGAAAGCCAGGTAGCAAGAGCGCTGGGATTTGTCCAGATCTCAGGTTTCCCACTGGTGCAAGGTGCCATCGACTGCATTCATGTGATGCTCAGATCTCCAAGGCAACAAGCAGTTAACTATGTCAACTGCAACGGCTTCCATTCACTGAATGTTCAGCTGGTGGTGCAACCACCACAAACACACCCTGCAGACCTGCATATGATTCCCAGGGAATGTCCACAATTCTACATTCTCAGTTGGCGCAGATCCCTGACATCTTCCTGGGTCCACAGAGGCTGCAGGAATTGTTCCTCAGGGACAAGGGCTACCCGCAGAGGATGTGTCTGATGATGCCTGTGCAGTGGCCTCAGCCTGCAGCAGAGAGAAGGTACAATGAGGCTCATGCTACAACTCGCACCTTGGTAGAGCAAACCATCGGAATATTGAAAATGAGGCTCCAGTGCCTGGACCAGTCTGGTGGGGCCCTGCAATATAGTCCACAGTGGGTGTCATGCATTGTCATCGTCTATTACACCCTTTACAACCTGGTGCTGCAACAGGGAGAGCGGCTGGCTGACACGGAAGTGGAGGAGCTGCACGTCTCCTCTGATGAGGAGGACGTTGACAGGGATAAGGGCAAGGAGGTCCTCAAAGGCGAGAATGACAGGGACGAGGCCATTGCACTGGCCAGATGAGGCCACCACACTTAGAAGGCCCTCATAGCTGCTAGACTCGTGGAGGATGATAATGACATGCAGTGAGGAGACACCATAGATCCTCACATTGCATCTGTGAATGTTGGACTCCTGTCTGGCTGATTGCAGTGCACATACTCTCTGTGGTATGGCTCCTGTCATGGAGACGCAGTGGATGCCTATAGCCCCTACATTCCAGGAGGATGATGATGACATGCAGTGGAGACACTCCATAAATCCTCACATGGCTAATGTGAATGTCTGACTCCTATCTGTCTGATGGCAGCTCGCTTGTGTTCCGTGAACAGGGTCACATGATGGAGATGCAGCAGGGAAACCTTAACATCTCCTGATCCTATGGCACCCTCCAGGACTACGCTAATGAGATTGGGGGGGGCCAGCCACACCCCAGAAAGTGCTGAGAGCGAGAGAGAGAAAGGTGGAACTCTGTGCTGCCAGCCCAGGACATTCTGGCAGCAATGATAAGCCCCATCGAGATGCAGGCGTGACTGATGTGTCCAGTGACAGTGAATGTGCGCCATCAGTGTGCTGGGAAGGTTGCACAAAGCACAGGGAAGAGGCCCTGGACTGAGACACCTGCCTTTATCTTGTGCAGGACCAAGGTTTCACATCTGCGTGACACTGCTCATCATAACACGGAGCCATAGGCAGGGAGACATTCTTGGGAATTTATTAACAAAGTGAACATTATGTATTAGTGATTAACACCTGTGGCCAGGCTGTTCAATTACATCTTTTTAACCTTCCTAACCCTGCTGCTATGTCTTGGTGCTCGCCCCACATCCACAGCGGAGATGAAGGCAGCCTGCTGAGTGTTACACCCTGTCTGTGATGACCTTGACAGATGTCCTCTGGAAGGCTGGGACCTAGAGGGCTCTGGCCTGCTTTCAGGGGCCTGTTCTGTGGCACCTTCCACAGCCTGTGGAGCTGGGTTTGCTGGAGTCACAGGAAGAGGGGATTCAGATGGGCTGGACACTGCATGAATCACCTGGGTGGATGGTGCCGGAGGGTGCACCTGCTGATCCTCCTACCTATGGGTGCCCGAGGGCCCGTGGCTGACTCCTTGCGGAGAAGGGAAAGCTGGAGTGAGATTGAGCTGCCCTGCAGGCCTCTTGTGCTGATACTGTTGGAGGCCAACTCTGGCATCAGCAGAGTTCAGCCCGTGCAGCCTTGGTCCAGGACCAATGTCCTGGACCAAGGTCTCCATGGCTGCCGCCATCCTGCCAATGTTGACCTTGGTGCACTGGCACATTGGCACTATCACCTCAGACTGAAGATGGACGGACTTCTCCATCATGTCTGATGTTCCCAAGCTTGCCTTCACAACTCCAGCAACTTTAAAAAAATTTATTCGTTTATGGGATGTGAGTTTGATTCCATATTTTTATTGAATTCAAATTTCACCATCTGCCATGGTAGGATTTGAGCCCAGGTCCCCAGAGCATTATCCCGGGTTTCTGGAATACCAGCCCAATGACAATACCATTATATCACCTCCTCCCCCTATAACTGAGTCCAGAGGCTCATCATCTGACTCGGACTCAGCAAATTTCTGGCCTCCAGCAGTCCCCCAAGTGCCGGAAACCTGGGAAGTCTCTGCTGCCACCTGCTGTGGATCAGACAGTGTGATGTGCTCATCAGATTGTGATCCTGAGGCTACTGTAAAGCTAGGTCTCACCAAGGTGTGTGTCTCTGCTCTGGTGGAGGGTGTGGGTGAGCGCTGTGATGGATCTTGGCAGATTACTCTTCTGAGGTCTTCGGGACTTGAGTCAAGGACCTGGGTTGTGGACTCCCTTGGCTTTTTCCCAGATGTACCTGTGAAAGCAAGGGCAGATAATTAGTGCATGGCAGGGGCCTATGAAACATGATACATCACTCACAGCATGGTTGCCTGATGGATGTTGCACTGCTGGATCCTCACATGGTAGAGCAGCGCCGGCCTCACCGACAGCACAGGACTGGTCCAGATCCTCGCTGGCCAGCTGGATGGCTCTGTTTTCAAAGTCCGTGAGGACCTTGATTTCAGGCATTCCTCCACCTGTCTGCGACCTCCCCCTGTTGTGTGCCAGCTTGTCCTGCATGAATACAGATGGAGAGAATGTAAGCAGGAGGCCTTCCCAGCCAGATGACAGTGTGTGAGTTGAGAGTGATGAGAAGAGTGACTTACCCTGGCAGAACAGAATGGATCATTCATCCTCTTTTGGCACTGGTTGGCAGTCCACTTTTGCAAGGTGTTGGCACTGACCACTGCTTCCATGCTGGATATGTCACCTTACTTGCTGGCCTTCACCCAGAGTGGGGGTAGAGGACAGGTAGGGGGGCCTCCACAGTGTCCAAAAGGTGTTCAAGGGACGCATCACTGAATCAGGGGAGGCTGCAGTCTTCTTGCCTTTAGGGGCCATGTCTTCTGTGCAGCGACCCTGGCTGGCGGCACTGAGACTGTGCGCGTGGCTGCACTTTAAAGATGGTGCCCAGCGTGAGCAAGTGGCGAGGTGATGGTATGGCTGGGGGGGGGCGGGGGGGCGGGGGGGGTGGGGGGGGGGGGGGGTGGGGGTGGCGGGATCAGAAAATGGCAGGAATGAGGTGGTATTGAGACGCAATGGCGTGAAAATCTACCAATGCAGCCAACGAGTTAGATGTTCTTTCTCCCGCCCATTACCATACGATTCCAACCAGAGTTAATGTTTCAAATCCGTATGACTCTACTTCAGAGCTAAAGAGAAGTAGAAATGTGATGGATTTTATCCTGTTTAAGAGGGGCTGGAGCAGGTAGAGCAAAATGGAAGATCAGGGATAGGTGGGAGCTCAGCAGGGATTGACAAAGATGTCATGGACACAAGACAAAGGGAGTATTAATGGTAGTGGGTTTGGGTTATAGGATAAGGTTTGGGGGGTAGGGTGTGGAGTTTGCCTTATAGGGCAGGGTTTGGGTGGGTAGGGGGTAGTGTTTGGGGTGTAGGGTGTGGTTTTAGGTTACAGGGTAGTGTGGGGGTTATGAGGCAGGGTGTGGATTTGGGTTTTGGGGTAAGGTTTGAGTTATGGGCTGAGAGGTAGGGTTTAGAGTGGGAAAGGTTTGGGTTAGAATCATAGAGTTATACAGCACAGAAACAGGCCCTTCGGCCCATCGTGTCCGTGCCAGCCATCAAGCACCTATCTATTCTAATCCCACTTTCCAGCACTTGGCCCATAGTCCTGTATGCTCTGGTGTTTCAAGTGCTCATCTAAATACTTCTTAAATGTTGTGAGGGTTCCTGCCTCTACCACCTCCTCAGGCCGTGTGTTCCAGATTCCAACCACCCTCTGGGTGAAAAAACCCATCCTCAAATCCCCTCTAAACATTCTGCCCCTAACCTTAAATCGACGCCCCCTGGTTATTGACACCTCTGCTAAGGGGAAAAGTTTCTTCCTATCTACCCTATCTATGCTCCTCATAATTGTGTAAACCTCTATCAGGATCCCCCCTCAGCTTTCTCTGCTCTAAGGAAAATAACCCTAAGCCTATCCAGTCTCTCTTCACAACTGAAATGCTCCAGCCCAGGCAACATTCTCCTCTGCGCCCTCTCCAGTGCAATCACATCCTTCCTATAGTGAGGCGATCAGAACTGCACACAGTACTCCACAGAATCACAGAATCATACAGTGCAGAAGAGGCCCTTCGGCCCATCGAGTCTGCACCAACTCATGAGAAACACCTGACCTACCTACCTAATCCCATTTACCAGCACTTGGCCCATAGCCTTGAATGTTATGATGTGCCAAGTGCTCATCCAGGTACTTTTTAATGGATGTGAGGCAACCTGCCTCCACCACCCTCCCAGGCAGCGCATTCCAGACTGTCACCACCCTCTGGGTAAAAAAGTTTTTCCTCACATCCCCCCTAAACCTCCTGCCCCTCACCTTGAACTTATGTCCCCTTGTGACTGACCCTTCAACTAAGGGGAACAGCTACTCCCTATCCACCCTGTCCATGCCCCTCATAATCTTGTACACTTCGATCAGGTCGCCCCTCAGTCTTCTCTGCTCCAATGAAAACAACCTAAGTCTATCCAACCTGTCTTTATAACTTAAATGTTTCATCCCAGGCAACATCCTGGTGAATCTCCTCTGCATCCCCTCCAGTGCAATCACATCCTTCCTATAATGTGGTGACCAGAACTGCACACAGTACTCCAGCTGTGGCCTAACTAGCATTTTGTACAGCTCAAACATAACCTCCCTGCTCTTATATTCTATGCCTCGGCTAATAAAGGCAAGTATCCCATATGCCTTCTTAACTACCTTATCTAACTATGCTGCTGCCTTCAGGGATCTATGGACATGAATACCAAGGTCCCTCTGTTCGTCTGTACTTCCTGAGGTCCTACCATTCATTGTGTATTCCCTTGCCGTGTTAGTCCTCCCAAAATGCATCACCTCACACTTCTCAGGATTAAATTCCATTTGCCACTGCTCTGCCCATCTTACCCACCCATCTATATTGTCTTGTAATCTAAGGCTTTCTTCCTCACTATTTATGACACCACCAATTTTTGTGTCATCTGCGAATTTACTGATCATATCTCCTATATTCACATCTAAATCATTCATGTACACAACAAACAGCAAGGGTCCCAGCATCGATCCCTGTGGTACACCACTCATCACAGGCTTCCAATCACAAAAACAACCTTCGACCATCACCCTCTGTCTCCTGCCAATAAGCCAATTTTGGATCTAATTTGCCAAATTGCCCTGGAACCCATGAGCTCTGACCTTCTTAACCCGTCTCCTATGCGGGACTTTGTCAAAAGCCTTACTGAAGTTCATGTGGACTACGTCAACTGCACTACCCTCATCTACACAACTAGTCACCTCCTCGAAAAATTCAATCAAATTTGTTAGACTTGATCTCTACCTGACAAAGCCATGCTGACTATCCGTGATTAATCCCTGCCTCTCCAAGTGGAGGTTAATCCTGTCCTTCAGAACTTTTCCAATAATTTCCCTACCACTGATGTTAGACTCACTGGCCAGTAATTATCTGGTTTATCCCTACTACCCTTCTTGAAATTGGTACCACGTTTGCTCTGACACCTCTCCTGTGGCCAGAGAGGATTTGAAAATTAGTGCCAGAGCCCATGAAATCTCCTCCCTTGCCTCACATAGCAACCTGGGATACATCTCCTCTGGGCCTGGGGATTTACCGCTAAAACCATTAATATCTCCTTCCCTTTCAATGTTAATTTGTTCAAATATATCACAATCACCTCCCTGATTTCTACACCTACATCGTCATTCTCCATAGTCAACACAGATGGAAAGTAATCATTCAAAACCTCACCTACGCCCTCTGGCTGCATGCAGATTGTCACTTCGGTCACTAATGGGCCCTACTTCTTCCCTGGTTATTCTCCTGCCCATAATATATTTATAAAATGCCTTGGGATTTTCCTTTAATCTGCCCGCCAGTGTTTTTTCATGCCCCCTTTTCATTCTCCTAATTACTTCTTTAAGTACCCCCCCATACTTTCTATACTCCTCTAGGGCCTCTGTTGTTTTCAGCCTTCTGTATCTGCCATAAGCCTCCTTTTTCTTCCTTATCCAATCCTCTATATCCCTTGACATCCAGGGTTCCCTGGACCAGTTCTGTCGAAGGGTCATGAGGACTCGAAACGTCAACTCTTTTCTTCTCCGCCGATGCTGCCAGACCTGCTGAGTTTTTCCAGGTAATTCTGTTTTTGTTTCCCTGGACTTGTTGATCCTACCCTTCACCTTTATGGGAACATGTTAGCCCTGAACTCTCACTATTTCCTTTTTGAATTACTCCCACCAGTCAGATGTAGACTTTTCTACAAGTAGCTGCTCCCAGTCCACTTTGGCCAGATCCTGTCTTATCATATGGAAATTGGATCTTTACTTCCGGGTCCATCTTTGTCCTTTTCCATGACTACCTTAAATCTTACAGAGTTATGGTCATTATCCTCGAAGTGCTCCCCCACTGACACTTCTAACACTTGCTTGGCTTCGTTCCCCAAGATTAGGTCCAGTATTGGCCCTTCTCTTGTAGGTTCTAAGTGCTGGCTCAAAACGTTCTCCTGGATCCACTTTAAAAGTGATTATAGGATAGAGTTTGGGATTGTGGGTCTGGAGTTTGGGTTACTGGTGGGCTTTGGGTTATGGGGTACGGTGTAAGGTTTTGTTTGGATTATGGGGTAAATTTTGGGGAGGTGTGGGCTATGGGGTAGGATTTGGCGGGTTTGGATTATGGGGTAGGGATTGGGTTATGGGGTAGGGTTTGTGATGGGGGTAGGATTTGGGTTGGGGGTAGGATTTGGGGGGTTTGGGTTAGGGGGTACGATTTGGGGGGGTGTTGGGTTATGGAGAAAGGGTTTGGGTTATGGGGTAGGGTTTGAGTTATGGGGAAGGATTTGAGATATGGGGTAGGATTTGGGTTATGGGTTAGGGTTTGTGTTGGGGGTAGGATTTAGGTTAGGGGGTAGAATTTAGGGGGCTTGGGTTAGGGGAGAGGATTTGGGGGGGTGTTGGGTTATGGGGAAAGGGTTTGAGTTATGGGGCAGGGTTTGGGTTATGGGGTAGGATTTAGGGGGTGTAGGTATGGGGTTTGGGTTATGGGGTAGGGTTTAGGGGGTGTAGGTATGGGGTTTGGGTTATGGGGTAGGGTTTAGGGGGTGTAGGTATGGGGTTTGGGTTATGGGGTAGGGTTTAGGGGGTGTAGGTATGGGGTTTGGGTTATGGGGTAGGGTTTAGGGGGTGTAGGTATGGGGTTTGGGTTATGGGGTAGGGTTTAGGGGGTGTAGGTATGGGGTTTGGGTTATGGGGTAGGGTTTAGGGGGTGTAGGTATGGGGTTTGGGTTATGGGGTAGGGTTTAGGGGGTATAGGTATGGGGTTTGGGTTATGGGGTAGGGTTTAGGGGGTGTAGGTATGGGGTTTGGGTTATGGGGTAGGGTTTAGGGGGTGTAGGTATGGGGTTTGAGTTATGGGGCAGGGTTTGGGTTATGGGGTAGGGTTTAGGGGGTGTAGGTATGGGGTTTGGGTTATGGGGTAGGGTTTAGGGGGTGTAGGTATGGGGTTTGGGTTATGGGGTAGGGTTTAGGGGGTATAGGTATGGGGTTTGGGTTATGGGGTAGGGTTTAGGGGGTGTAGGTATGGGGTTTGGGTTATGGGGTAGGGTTTAGGGGGTGTAGGTATGGGGTTTGGGTTATGGGGTAGGGTTTAGGGGGTGTAGGTATGGGGTTTGGGTTATGGGGTAGGGTTTAGGGGGTGTAGGTATGGGGTTTGGGTTATGGGGTAGGGTTTAGGGGGTGTAGGTATGGGGTTTGGGTTATGGGGTAGGGTTTAGGGGGTGTAGGTATGGGGTTTGGGTTATGGGGTAGGGTTTAGGGGGTGTAGGTATGGGGTTTGAGTTATGGGGTAGGGTTTAGTTGGGTTATAGAGTAAAGTTTGATGGTTGTAGGTTGGGGGAGTGGGGTTTGCTTTGGGTTTGTGGGGTCAGTGTTGCCCCCGGTGGAGGTGGTGTTGTTGCTCTGTCGGGCGGCGCGGGCCAGGGGGGGGTGGGGGCGGGGCGGGGCGGGGGGGGCGGGCCAGAGGACGAGGCGGGGGCGGGTCAGGGGGCGGGCCCGGGGTCGGGGCGGGTCAGGGGGCGGGGCGGGGCTGGCCCTCCCCAATGATTGGACTGGAAATGGCTTTGGCAGCAACCGCTCCCCCGGAACCAGTGCCGGAAGGTCACCCCCGGGCACGACAGCTGATGAGCGACTCTCCCGGAGCCGCCCCCTCTCCAGCAAAGTCCCGCTGATCGGAGCCGGAGCGGGAGCCGGAGCGGGAGCCGGAGCCGGAGCGGGAGCGGGGACAAGATGGTGAGCGGAACAAACAGCCCAGGAGCAAAAATAATCACTCGGGTCAAACTAGAAAACTTCCCCCGGGGCCGGGGGCCGGGGGCCGGGGGCCGGGGGCCGGGGGCCGGGGGAGGGGGAGGGGGAGGGGGAGAGGGAGAGGGAGAGCCCCCCCCCCCCCCCCCCCCCCAGCGGGGAACGACCCCGGCCCGGGGTGGGGGCGGCGCCCGCAGCCGCTCCCTATCTCCCCCCCCCCCCCCGGGTACCGGGATCAGCCACCACGTGGCCTTTTCGGCCAAAGTTTAATTTCAGGTTTGCCTGCGATGCCCTTCCTGGTCAAATAGCCCATTTACTAGGTTCCAGCCGCGGGCAGCACAACCCACTCGGAATCTGAATATTGCCGGTTCATAATCCCATTGACACTGGCGTTGTGCACTGGCAGGAGCTGCTCATTCAGGAAAACCCGTGACCCTACCTGCCCTAACAGGTGGAGTTGACATTTGTTGGGTGTTTTTGCTGCATCCCAGTGTGGCTGATCATCGCAAGTTTGCAATATTTGCAATGCAAATGTATGTATCAAGTTGCCACCCCCCCTATCATCTTAACAAAGGGTATTCATTTTTTATACTCTGTTTAATTCCATTCCATTAACCATTCACAGCCCTGAGTGTTGTTAGCTGAATGCTGTGCCAGTCCTATGTGATGATGCTAGACTAGCAGACCCAGTCTCAGGATCAGGAGCAATCATTTAGGACTGAGATGAGGAGAAATTTCTTCACTCAAAAAGGTTTGTAAATCTGAAGCAGTCCATGACCAAGTGCAGCAAGACCTGGACAGTGTCCATGCTTGGGTTGACAAGCGGAAAGAAACATTCACCCCACACAAGCGTCAGGCAATGACCATCTCCAACAAGAGAGAGTCGTAACCGTCGTCCCTTGATGTTCAATGTCATTATCATCACTGAATCCCCCAATATCAGCATCCTGGGGATTACCATTGACCAGAAACTGAACTAGACTAGCCATTTAAAAACTGTGGCTACAAGAGCAGGTCAGAGGCTAGGAATCCTGTGATAAGTAACTCAGCTCCTGACTTCCCAAAGCCTGTCCACTGTCTTCAAGGTACAAGTCAGGAGTGTGATGGAATACTCTCCACTTGGCTGCTTGAGTGCAGTTCCCACAACACTCAATATGCTTGACATCGTCCAGGACAAAGCAGCCCACTTGACTGGCACACCATCCACAAACATTCACTCCCTCCATCACCGATGCACAGTAACAGCAGCGTGTACCATCTACAAGATGCACTGCAGGAATTCACCAAGGCTCCTTAGACAGCACCTTCCAAACCCACAACTACTATCATCTAGAAGGACAAGGGCAGCAGATGGTTGGGGACACCACCACCTGGAAGTTCCCCTCCAAGTCACTCACCATCCTGACTTAGAAATATATCGCTGTTCCTTCACTGTCGCTGGGTCAAAATCCTGGAACTCCCTCCCTAACAGCACTGTGGGTGTACCTACACCACAGGGACTGCAGTGGTTCAAGAAGGCAGCTCACCACCAAGGGCACTTAGGGATTGGCAATAAATGCTGCTCCAGCCAGCAAAGCCCACATCCCGTGAATTAATAAAAAAAAACTCCAGAGGGTTGTAGATGCAGAATTGCTGAGATTGAAAGATTTTTGGATTCTAAGGGTGGGCTATGGGGAGCAGGTGGGAAAGTTGAGGCTGAAGATCAACCATGATAATATTGAATGGATAAACAGGCTGAAGGGGCTGAATGGCCAACTCCTATTCCTTATGTTTTTAAATTCATAAATGAGTCAGTTCAATGGGCAGGATTCACTGATGTATATCTGTGGTGTTTCTTACTCCCTACTATGCTGGAAAAGGAGGCCATTTGGCCCATTGTGTCTGTGCTGATTCCCTGCAAGAGCAGCTCACCTATTCACTCTCACCCGCCTTTTCCCTGTAGCCTTGCAAATTTTTCTCTGCAGATGATTATCCAATTCTCTTTTGAAGGCCTTGGTTGAATCCATCTCCATCAGACTCACAGGCAGAGCATTCCTGATCCAGACCAGACACTGCGTAAAAAGTTTTTTCCTCATGTCATTGTTGCTTCTTTTTGACAATTTGCTGTATGAATTTGCGATCACATCATATTAACATTTTTTTATTCATTCATGGAATGTAGGAGTCGTTGGCTAGCCAGCATGTATTGTGTCACGAAAGCATAATTCTAATAATATTATTGTGATTTATTGTAAGAGTAGGTTAATGGTGGGGTTTGGATAGTTTGTGTGTGGGGGAGGTGGGTTGGGGCGCAGGTGGGGGTAACAGCCAGTGGGGGTTTGGGGGAGAAGGAATTGGTAACCAAAGGAGAGCGGAAATTGTTGAACTCTTGTTCAGTTGCCGGAATGGTTAGGGTCAAAAACCTGCATATTTGGGATGTGGTGTCGTGCCGAAGTCTTTCAGTTGGGGGGAGGGTGTGCATGAACAGGGCCACAAGCTTTCTCAGCAGCAGTGTGGTGTTGCGAGTGGAAGTCTCTGTGCTGGATCGATATAATGCTGATTGAGAGGATGTTTGACTTTTGACGTTTGGTGCGGGTGAACTTAGGCAAATATCTGCCTGGGGGAGGGGGATATTGAGCACTAGGCCATTGCTCAGCTCAAGGGTCAAAGATTTACTGGCATTGGGGGTGGCGGTGATGTTCGGGGCTGGTGACTATAGTTTCTCTTTTCTGGATTAGGGGCCTATTGCTTAACACAGGCCCAGTTCCGAAAAATAAAGGAAATGCTTATTTCACCAGACATATTGGCACACCATGACCTGCAAATGCCCACAATGGTTGCTGGGGATGCATCAGAAATTGGATGTGAAAGAGTACTCTTTCATCTCCAGAATCATGGAACATGCAGACAAATATGTTTTGCATCTCTGTCATTGACTGAAACGGAACAAAGATGTGCCTTAACCGAAAAAGAGGCATTAGCAGCCATATGGGGCCTGTGGGAAGTTCCCTGATTACATCTTAGGCCTGCAGTTTACCATCAAGACTGACCACAAGCCATCGGTCACCTTATTAAATACCAAATAACTAGCAAAGATGCCACCAAGACTCCAGAAATTTCAGCTGAGACTCATGAGATTTGATACGGTTACAATCCCCAGCTGAGATCACCACTGAACAAGCCTGATCCCATGGGCGGAACCCAGCTTGAGAGATCTTAACTTCTGTCTGTTTGTTTAGATATGTGGAGAGTGGCTACTGAACAGAGTTACCAAAGTCAGCTGATGAACTTTTAACAAATAAAAACATTTAGTCAACAAGAAAAGATGAACTATATTACAACACTCCTTCACCCACAACTATACATTTACAGATTTGTAAGGATAACACAAGTTACAAAAGCTATCTTATACTTCAATGTTCACAGTAAATACACAATCCATGTAAACCACTAGGCACCCTGTGGTCAGACATACCACACTCTGAAATCAAGCGACAGATGCAATGGATCTCTTCTCAACTTCCCCCCCAGACGCTTGTCACACTGTGAGCCAACCTGTCTCACTGCACTCCCGTCTTTCACATGAAGGTTGCCAATCTCCAAGATCTCACCTTGGAATCTTCTCCTAAACCGATACTTTTTCTCCGACGTCTTCCGCAAGGGTTCTCCTCCAGCATTCAAGCTGTCTTCCACGCATTCTCTCTCTCACCAACTCAGCCATCAACTGCTTCCATTGCTTCAAGTGCCCATAACAAAGATTTACAGACTTTCAGTTGTCTCTTTGGACCTTTTTGCCTCATGCAAGCTGTTCTCACTTTAAATCTGCTTTCTGCAGCTTTTGTCTCTTCAAATCTGAAGCTTGGAGCCTTTCTCTCTCTGTCCCTCACTCTTAACTTCACTTAACAGGACCTTTTCCAGGTTCCTGTCCTTCCTTTGATTAGAAAGTCTTCTTGGACTCTCTTCTTCCACTCCCCTGGATTTTGGGGTTTTTCTTTAGTTGGGACTGGCTATCTGTCCCTTCCAGGTGGCTTCTATTTGGCAGCTGTCTTCAAACCAGCTGAACTCCAACAGCTTCCAAAACAAACTGCTGTTCCTTTTCTTCTTTCTGTGTGAGGGACCTGCCTATCTGGCCTGCTGTTGCTAGGCAACAGTCCAATTCTTCTACCCTTGTGTGTTTAACTTAGCTGCAACAGTCATAAAAACCTTATTAGAAATGCAAACACCCTTTTAAAGTGAAACTAAAACTCCATTTGAACTTTAACAGACAGATACAGAAATACAAATCAAGCTTAAACTTTAAAGCTAAAACTCATCCCCAACACCTACAAATACCAATATAACTTACTTAAACTGTCTCTATTTCCTAACAATACCACAACTGAATATGTCCAAAACAAACAGCAACAGATGCATTCTCACATTTCTATTGAGAAGCTTGAACAGGAGGATATAAATCTTAGAGGATGGAGAGTCTTATACCTTTATTGACTACAAGATGCCTACCAGCAACAACAGAGGCTGAATGAAATCTTGACTAGCACAAAAAGCAGAGGAAGAATATGCTAAAATTAGAGAATACTGTAAAAGTAGATGGCCAGAATAGGTTCCAAACAATCTTATCCTGAAACAATGCGTTGAGCAACAAAGAGCTCTGTGTCATGAATGACTTGCCAAGTTATGGTGAGTCCTCCGATTTGAGATCCTGCAGAGACTACACCAAAGACACCTAGGCATTACAGAGTGTCATGCTAGTGCGCAACATTCAGTTTGGTGGCTAGTTATCTCAGTCGCTGGAGGAAATGATTTCAATCTGCATTGCCTATGCAATCCAGCGTCAGGAGCAAAAAGAATCGCTGACAGTATCAACATTCCCATCCAGACCCTGGGGACGTCTCAGAATGGATCTTTGAACTTTGAGGGAGAAGATATTCCTCATAGTTGTTGACTATTCTGCAGATGGATTGAGGCTAAATGTCTTCGAGGCCCCACCTCAGAATCAGATCTAGTCATTTCAGACAATGGTTCAGTTTGTGAATGAAGGGTTCAAGAAATTTACAGAAAACTATGGATTTGTCCAGACAACTAGTTCACCCAGGTACCCACAAGCAAATGGAGAGGCTGAGAGAGGAGTAAGAACAGCAAAAGCTTTGTTGAAGAAAAATTATGACATCAAGCACTGTTGAGATACCATTCCATACCACTTCAGAATGGATTGGCTCTATCAGAACCTCATAGGAGGATGACAACAATGGCCTCAACTTCCTGTTCTCCCACATACACTCATGCCATGTTGAAAAACAACTGATGTAGACAGAGTAAAGGAGAAGGAGGATGAGTATCATGCAAATCAAACCAGAAACTACAATCATCACAAAGTGCATGATTTACCAAAACTCCAACTAGATGAATCAGTTTGGATTAGAAACCAGAATCGAGAAGGCCAAATTCTGGAAAAGACACACAGTCCAAGGTTGTATCTTTTATAGACTGAGCGTGGAATAGTGAGAAAAAATAGAAGTGCACTTATATCTACAAGAAGACCATGAATTGAATGGACTAACTGCCCATATAAATCAGGAAGACAACCTGAACAGAGAACCAATAGTCTCTGATGATTCACATACTACTCTATTTGAATCATATACAACCTCTGAGGGAGCTGAGAACATGGTGGAATAGATGCTCATCTCTGAACCTGGAATGAAGACAGAGACTTTGGGGGAGATGTAGGATAAAGGGTTAATGTTAAATATGTAAATAAATAAATACATCATCAGTGACATAAGACAACAGAGTATGGAGAGAGAGAGTTCTATGTAGAGCCTACATAATGTTCAATAAAATAAAGTTTACTTGCTTCCAGGGATATGAGCCCAGATCATGAACAATACCCACCCCCCGCCACCTTTCCGACGCTCCCCAAAGACCCACGATAATATTAATGTCATGTGCTCCCAATGCCACCTACAATCCTAAATCTATTAGAATCTAGACAGCACTCAGTGTTTAATATAATACAGTAGTAAACTTTGTGTCCTTGAGTTCATCCCTCCCCCCCACCCCCACCCCTGAGGAGATGCTGGGTCTGTCTTTATTCAGTGTGTTTGACTTAATATTCTCTGGGTAACTGGCTTCTTTTTCCCACAGATACCAGAATTAGAAAAAAGCACAGTCCGTATCAGGGAACCAGATCGTGTCAAAGAAATCATCTCCTCCCTCCGTGATGGGGGAGCATCCAAACTTCAGGTTGATTTATAATGACGGACAGTTCTTTGTTACCCCAGCTGCATTTCAGTGATTCAAAAATCCTTAGTGTTTTAAAAATGAATTCAGTTTTGGAATGTAAGCATTGCTGCCAAGGCCAGCATTTATTGCCTGTTCCTAGTTACCTTGAAATGGTGGTGGTGACCCTTCATAAACTGCTGATTACTGTGTCCTTAATAGTTACCTCAATAGTTGGGGGTGCACTGTGGACAGCCTCTTGTTACCCTGAGTGATAAGTTTATGATGAACAGCAGTTAGGGAACCTACAAAGCCAATACTAAGACAGCGTTCAGCTTAGGCTGATAAGTGGCAGGTGACATTTGCACCATACAAATACCAGGCAGTGACAATTTCCATTAAGAAAAGTCTCAACAATCTCTTCCCCCCCCCCCCCCCCCCCCCCACACAAACAAAATTAGTGAAGCTCGACACGATCCAGGACAGAGCAGTTCTGTCTCCCATTCTGATGAAAGGTCACAGACATGAAACATCAACTGTTTCTTTCTCCACAGATGCTGCCTGACCTGTTGAGTATTTCTAGCATTTTCTGTTTTTATTTTAGAGCCTTTCACTCGATTGGTATCCCAGCCACCAGACTCAGTGTTCACTCCCTTCACCATTGGTTGCAGTGTGTACTGCAGCAACCTGCCAGGGCTTTTCAGCAGAACTTCCCAAAATGGTGACTTCTAACAACTAACAGGACAAGGTCAACTCGTTTGTGAGAACACCATCACCTCCAAGTCACACACCACCCTGACTTGGGACTTGTATTGATCGTTCAATCATCTTCACTGGGTCATAATCCTGGAGTTCCCTATCTAACAGGGTTGTGGGGCTTACCGTCACCACACATACTGCAGTGGTTCAAGAAGACTGCTCATCACCACCTCAAGGGAAACTAGGATGGCCAATAAATGCTGACCTTGCTAATGACACTCACATCCTGAGAATAAAATGGAAATAAGACATGACCCAGATCTTATTCATGTAGGGTCCAATGTGAATAATACTCATTGTCCAGAAGGTACCATTGTTTGTCCTGACCTTTGGGGTAATAAAGAGAATAATGTTTGTTATGAGTTAAACACAAGTCACATTATGTAGATCATTCATTGATGAATGAAAGGCTACAAGGATCAACTTAATGGATTTCTCCATGGGGAGCAGGCATGGGCTCGATGGGCCAAATGGCCTCCTTCTGTGCCATATATAACTATGACTATATCTCTGTATCCATCAAGTGGGGAGTGTTTGTCAGGGCTTGTCGAACGTCTTCTCTGTATAAAAGGCAGAAGCTGAACTCTTGTGTGGGGTCAGATTCATTCTGCAAGGTCCCAGATCTGTGTTTTTCGGTGTTTTAGGGAGCATTGGAGTGTGAGGCACTGGTGTAATCAGCTCCACTGATGGGCCACTTTTTCTGTTGCAGGTCATTACGGATTTCGATATGACTTTAACCCGATTCGCCAACAATGGCAAAAGAAGTCCAACCTGTCACAGTGAGTACTGTGTGCTCCTACTGTAGGGGTCATTTGAGTAGGGGCCGTGGGACGAAAGGTCACCTTGCAACAGATAGATGAGCCCCTAGAGTGGAGGAGGTGTTTGACGCGGACAGTGTAGAGGGAGCTTTTCTCTGTATCTAACCCTGTGCTGTACCTGTCCTGGGAGTGTTTGACGCGGACAGTGTAGAGGGAGCTTTTCTCTGTATCTAACCCTGTGCTGTACCTGTCCTGGGAGTGTTTGATGGGGACAGTGTAGAGGGAGCTTTTCTCTGTATCTAACCCTGTGCTGTACCTGTCCTGGGAGTGTTTGATGGGGACAGTGTAGAGGGAGCTTTACTCTGTATCTATCCCTGTGCTGTAGCTGCCCTGGGAGTGTGTGATGGGGACAGTGTAGAAGGTGCTTTACTCCTTATCTATCCCTGTGCTGTACCTGTCCTGGGAGTGTTTGGTGGGGACAGTGTAGAGGGAGCTTTAGTCTGTATCTAACCCCATGCTGTACCTGTCCTGGATGTATTTGATGGGGGGAATTGTGTAGAGGGAGCTTTACTCTGTATCTAACCCTGTGCTGTACCTTGCCTGGAAGTGTTTAATTCTAACACCAAGCAAAAAGGACAAGCTTCAGTTCCGGACATTGATATCACCTCTGAGCACCTAATTTTCCAGAAAATTTAAAGGAAACTGCACAAAGAATTGTGCAAATGAACTGAATTGTTTAATGTGCAGTAGAAGCTATTCGATCTGTAATAATACTGTTTATGTATTTTGGATTTTTGCAGATATTATTCATGACAGCAAGCTAGTTAGTGAGGAATGCAGGATAAAGGTAACTGGTGTCTCTGTTACTCACAATAAGGGGGTTGTATTGGAAGTATTAATCCAAGCTGTTCTTTTGGTTGAAGTTGTTTGTTTTCAAGGCAGTACTGACTTCAAAGTAGCTTCCAGCTGCATCTTTTTATTCTGTTTAGATGGGATAATCAATGCCTATCACCTGTTTAACTAACAATTGTCTTTAACAAGGTGATTGCCAGGCAGTGTGATTATTTATACGTTGACAGTCTCCACTTTACAGATATAAATAGACCACAGCTTTCTCCACAATTTGGAATTACAAAGGAGTTTCTCAGAGGAGGGAATTGCTACAATAATATTAACATGATACATGATGAATCCATCTTTCCACATGGTACATTGCCCAGAGCTCATGGACAGGCTTGTGGGTCCAGTATATCCCACCTAACTGTTGTCATTTTAATTCCAATTCCCTGCCTTCTCTCCATATCTTACTTCCCAAGCAAACATCATTCTGCCTTTTAAATATCCCAGTTTATTGTGGAACCACCTGAATTTCTGAATTTCACATCTCTTGGTGTGAAATTATTTTTCTAGGGTTCACCATTAACTGGTCCATGGCACTGGATTCCTCTTCCTGGGGAAGAATTGTTCCTTTTTCTCTGTCAACTCCTCTTCATATTTCAAACACTCGGATGAGGTCAACCTTAAACCTCCCAGGTGTGGAACCTAAGTTTACCCACTCTCACTCTCAGGCATGAGGTGGGAGGAGCATGTGTATGAACAGCTTAAATCGCAGAGTCTAACATGAGACCCTTTCCCCCTCCACCACCCACCTTCCCCCGGGGATCTGTGGAGGTGACAGCAGTAATTAAACAGGAGCAACTCCACATTATCACAATAACAGTTTTCCCCCTCTCATTACAGCTGAAGGACCTTCTTAACACTTACTATCCCATTGAGATCGACCCCTCTCGCAGCATCGAAGAGAAGCTCCCCCTGATGATTGAGTGGTGAGCCATGATCCTCAGACTTTCCTTCTACTCTTATTCTCTCTAATGCCATCCCCACACCATCCAACCACACAGCAGAATGGTCTTGGGTTCTACTCCTGCCTGATTGGGGCAGGATGCATCAGCTACCCTCGGTGGTGAGAACAGCATGGAGGAATGGTTGAGGTGGAAATCTCTGGTTCCCAAACCCCATCACTGGGGGTTTTCCTCACCTCATGCCTGGGCCTGTTGTGGAATCATTGATAGAGATTGATTGCTGTGATTGGTCAACAACTCCATTATCACTGGATCATGTGACTGCGAATGGTAGAAACCAAATTAGATGGACCCTGGTCCTTTTTAAATTTAGCAATTACTCCAGTTACTATTCTCAGGGCAAATGTGGGGTGCAGGAGCAGGAGATGTTGCATTTGGCCTCAGCACCCTGGGTTAGGAAGATTTTAAAACAGAATTGCTGTTGCTGATAGCTCCCCAATGACCTGGGACCCCACCTGCTCTGTGGAACTCAATACCATCTGAACAGCTGCATTGACTGAGCTCTGGGGGAGGAGGGGGAATTATTTCTGGTCTTTCCCCCATTCCCTCCTTCTAGGTTGATGTGTTGCACAGTTGCTAGTTTGGATTCTGTAGAGCAGGAGTTTAAATAAATCTGCAGAAAATCTTGCGATTTTCTTTTTATTTAATCATTCGTATTAACACAATTTAGATAAGGAACATTGATGTAGTTATAAGTCAGGATGGTGTGTGGCTTGGAGGGGAATTTGTAGGTGGTGGTGTTCCCATGTGTCTGCTGTCCTTGTCCTTCTAAGCGATAGAGGTCACGATTTGGAAGGTACTATCAAAGGTGCCTTGTAGATGGTATACACAGCTGCCACTGTATCGGCGGTGGAGGAGTGAACGTTGAGGGTAGTCGATCAGTTGGATGGTGGCAAGCCTCTCGAGTGTTGTTGCAAGTGTCGGGTAATTGGAAATGGTAAAATTCTGGTCCTGGACTGACCCCGGGATCTCTGTTCTCTCGGCAGGTGGACAAAAGTCCATGAGCTCCTTGTAGGGCAGAGGATCCAAAAGAGCAAGCTGGCCGAAATTGTGAAGGAATCAGAAGCTCAGCTGAGGTAGGAGTGATCCATTGTGTGTCATGTATTTTAGCTCCCAGCTGGGACTCAGTTGGTAGCACTCTCGCCTCTGAGTCAGAAGATCATCAACCCAGAGAGTTGAACAGAGTATTGAGACTGACAGAGTGCAGGACTGAGGGAGTGCTGCATTGTCAGAGCTGCTGTCTTTTGGGCTAGACAATAAACTGAGATCCTGTCTGTTCCCTGGGGTGAATGTAGAAGATCCCATGGTGCTATTTTGAGGAAGAACAAGAAAGTTCTCCCTGGTGTCCTGGCCAATATTTATCCCTCAAGCAACATCAGCAAATCACATGATCTGAGCCTTATCACATTGCTGTTTGGGAGCTTGCTGTGCGCAGATTGGCTGCCATGCTCCCTACATTATAACAGTGACTACACTTCAAAAGGCACTTCATTGCTAATAAAGTGCTTTGGGACATCTGGAGTCTGTGAAAGGCACTGTATAAATGCAAGTCAGTTAGTTTTCTGTTTTCCGTAAGCATGACCCAGACCTCCCTGTCACTTGCCATTTCAACACTCCACCCTGCTCTCATGCCCACATGTCCGTCCTTGGCCTGCTGCATTGTTCCAGTGAAGCTCAACGCAAACTGGAGGAACAGCATCTCATCTTCCGACTAGGCACTTTACAGCCTTCCGGACCGAATACTGAGTTCAACAATTTTAGATCATGAACTCTCTCCTCCATCCCCACCCCCTTTTCGAATTTCCCCCTCCTTTTTGTTTTTTCCAATAATTTATTTAGATTTTTCCCACCTATTTCCATTATTTTTAAATGTATTTCCATCCATTGTTTTATCTCTACCTTTTAGCCTTTTTCGATTCCGTCACCCCACCCCCACTAGAGCTATCTGTACCTTACTCGTCCTGCTTTCTACCCTTAATTAGCACATTCCTTTAGATAATATCCACCACCTTCAACACCTCTTTGTCCTTTTGTCTATGACATCTTTTGGTTATCTCCACCTATCACTGGCCCTCTATCCAGCTCTACTTGTCCCACCCCCTTAAAATCAGCTTATATTTCACCCCTTTTCTATTTTTCCTTAGTTCTGTTGAAGAGTCATATGGATTCGAAATGTTAGCTGTATTCCTCTCCGCAGATGCTGCCAGACATGCTGAGTTTTTCCAGCTATTTTTGTTTCAGTTTTCTTCCTCCTTGCATTTCATTCAGCTGTCATAATCCATTTGTTAACGTAGCTCTCCATTTAGCAAGCAGCCGTCCTGTGTGATGTGTCATTTTCTCTCCCAGGGATGGATACAGAGTTTTATTTGATAAACTTCACAAATGCAATGTTCCTGTCTTCATATTCTCGGCTGGTGTTGGCGACATTTTGGAGGAAATAATCCGACAAGTTGGCATCTATCACCAAAATGTCACGGTGGTGTCAAATTTCATGGACTTCGATGAGAATGTGAGTGAGTGACTGAGGTTTGGGAATGTGACTTCCTGTGTTAGGGCGGGGCATTTACCTGTGGGCGGGGCAGGGCAGGGGAGGGGAGGCGGCTCCGTGAGCTATTTCTGGGGCTGGTTTGAGCCGGGCATTTAGGAGTCGCTCTCACTGACTGTGGGCAATGGAGTTGTTGAGTTGTCAGTGTCTGCAATCGGAACATGGAAGGATCAGGACTTATTTCCACAGCAAGTGAGGTGGAAAAATTAACGATTGGGGAAAAGACTGTACAATTACTGACACTGGGTGAGGGGCACTTAAAAAATCCTTGTAGGTGGAACCCCAGTGTTAAGTTTAATAGTCAGAGTAAGAAACTTAAAACCAGAGAGAGGGCTGGTGTTTATCTTTTTCTTTTTGGTGATGGTTTCTGTGAACTAAACATTGGATGGTTGTTCTATTGGTTTCTGTGTAAAAAAAAAACTCAACATGTAGCGAAACTGCTCCCCAGGCCGAAGGAAATGGCAGAAAACTCAACATCCCATTGATTGGATCCGTTGATTGTGGGATCTTGCTGTGTACATATTGACTGCCATGTTTTGTACTTTACAACAGTGACTGCACTTCAAAAATACTGCGTTGGCTGTGAAATGCTCAGGAGTGTCCTGAGATTGTGAAAGATGCTATATAAATGCAAGTCTTAGTGTCAAACACAAGTGCCAGCACAGTTTTAGATCTGGGATGTTGTTTCAAGTTTATTGTGTGTTTGTGTTTTTTCCCCATTCAGGGGGTTCTGAAAGGATTTAAAGGTGAAATTATCCACATTTATAACAAGCGGGAAGGTGCCCTGCGGAACACTGAACACTTCCAGCAGCTGATGGGGCACAGTAACATTGTTCTCCTGGGAGACTCACTGGGAGATCTCAGCATGGCTGATGGAGTGCAGAATCAGGAGAACATCCTGAAGATTGGGTTTCTGAATGACAAGGTGAGGAGAGATCTGTGAGAGAGAGCAGTGCACTTTCCTGGCTTTCCCCTTGTCAGGGGGATTCGGTCAAAGTTATTTGCCATCCCAGAATCACAAGTGGTTAACACTGACACCAGATTAGGAACTGGAGGAAGTCATTCAGCTCCTGGAGCCTGTTGCAACATTCAGTATCATTGTTAATCTGTCTCTTAACCCTGTCTACAAAGTACGTCCTTTTTTACCCTCAGCTTGCAAAAAATCATTCTCAGATTTAAAATTATGAATTGAGCTAGCACTGATTGTTCCTCTTAAATGAGAGCGAGCTCCTCACATCACCTACCCTTTGCAACAAGTGTTTCCGAATTTCCCTCCTGAATAGCCTGCCCATTTTAAGGTTATGTGCCCTTGTTCTAGACTTCTCAATCAGCAAAAAAAATGTTTCTCTCTCTTTTACCTCTTAAATGTTGGGGTACAGCTACATCCCTGGGTGCTGAATCTTGCCATTTCTCATGTGCCCAGATAGGACATCTGTTTGACTTGGGTAGGCATCTGTCAACATCCAATCCTGTTCTCACCCCTAAATCAAGTGCTCACTCTGTGTGGGTCAAAAGGTGGAACGTGGGTTGATTTTCAACTGAACCTCCAGGGTCACTGAATCCAGGTCAAGGCTTGGTCAAGGTCATGACCTTGGCAGCAATTGGCTAATTCAGTACAGAGCTGGTTTTCATTGCCTGCGAGGCTCAGTACCAATATCAGGACACTTACCTGCTGAAGACAATTCATTGTAGATTTTCGTGTAAAACCCACATCTTTCCATTCTGTGCACTTCCCATATCCAGTATCTTTGTTTCTCCTGCAGGTCGATCAGCTGTTAGACAAATACCTGGCCTCGTATGACATTGTTCTCCTGAGTGACGAAACCTTGGATGTAGTCAATGGAATCTTGCAGCACATTCTCAATCCTGGTCAATAGTTAAATTGTTCTCAGGACAATTACTAATTCTGCAAACATCAATGTTGGCTCAAGCTTGGAGCGATAGCTGGAGATTTAATTAATGTGATTTGTGATGCACAAGGCACTCTTTACTAAGCAGGGTTAGAACAACTAGATTCACCCTGTTGATCGTACAGCATTTTAAAACGCGTGGAGACTCTACAGAGAATAGTGTCAAAATTAGCCTAAGAAAATCTACTTTCTTAATATTCTGTTATTTTGTATCGATAACTTGTGTTCTTAAAAACATTAATTTGACTGAAGAAGCATCATGTCTGGCAGAGGAAAAGGTGGAGCGAAGCTGCACCGCAAAGTGCTTCGTGATAACATCCAGGGCATCACTGAACCAGCCATCCATCACCTGGCTCGCTGTGGCAGTGAAAAGCGGATCTCGGGCCTGATCTCCAAGGAGACCCGTGGGGTGCTGAAGGTTTTCCCGGAGAATGTGATCAGGGATGCGGTCACCTACAGTGAGCACGCCAAGCGTAAGACGGTCATGGATGTGGTGTACGCTCTGAAACGCCAGGACCCCTCTCTCTCTCTATGGTTTTGGTGGCTGAACAAATTGACTCAATTCTAACAAAACCCACAATTGAAGGGCTTTTACCTTGCAGCCCCCTTCACCCTCCTGCTGGTCTCTCATTTCACAGTACTGATTTTAAATAAAAATTTTGCACTATAAGTGTTTAGTTGGTGTGATTAAATGTGGCTGGGTGATAAATGCCAGTGACAGGTGTTCTGTTCTTAATAAAACAATATAAATCAGACAAAATGAGAAAAATTACATTTATGTAAAAGAAAAAAATTTATTTACCCTTTCTTAAACAACATGGGAATTCTCTTCCACACTTAAACATCCTAAATATACAGCACCAAACATCAAGGCAAACCCCTCAAGCTCTCGCTCCAAACTAGAAGAGCTCAGGGAGACAGCTGCACTCAAGATACTCTGCACAAAATCCACTCAATGCAAAAAAACCCAATAGGAAAATGTATGTGAAATATCCTGAACACAAGAAACTCAAGCTGGAGCTTAATAAGAACTGAAGTCAAGAATGGGTATAAAACAAGACTGGCCTTGAGTAACCATCCCCATCCAATAAACACAGCTCTCAGAAGGTACTGAACTCAGCCAGGACAGGAGACTTCAGGCAGACTGTATGTCCTGGGCAGAGAGGGCAGTTCTCCCAAAGCGTTTAAATGCATCCTCCCCCATCCAATGTGGCTCATTCCCTGAACTTGAGCAGTTGTGTATTTGCTGAGGTAGCATTCAAGAGCCACAGCTGACCTCAGTAAATGGGAAGGCAGGGAAAGGAAAGACAAAAGTGAAATGAAAGGAGGAGAAATATTCAAGTCCCTCTGTTTCAGATTACACAAAAAACTCAAAAGTTCTCGGTGAAGAGTTTGTGGTACATTTCCAATTGGGAAACACATAGGTTTACATTGGGCTGCCAGATCTGTTCATTCAAAATTTTCCACTTCCTGAACTTATTCTCATGCCCAACTGGAAAAATTAACTGAGGTTTGAGTGTCAGTGAGCAATGGCCACAGTCCGAACACAGATAGCAGGAGAGTCGATCCTAGGATCATCCATCTCTATCCCACCATCTAGAAGGAACAACCCTGAAAGGGGAAAATCAGAACAAAAAGCAGGCAAGAGAGATGAGGAAAAATTCAATTGGGGTCATTAAAGTGAACTATTTAACAGAACAGAGTTGAAAATGTTTTCTTCCAATGCCATGTTTATAGGGTGCCTGCTTTGGGAACCTTTGGAAAGCTTTTTCTGTAAAATATTCAGAGCTCATCCTTCACAATTCGTTCATTGTCCTCATCGGTTTTCAGCTTGAGCTCATCTGGAGTGATTTTCCCATCGTGGTTCCGGTCTTGATTTCCAAACATGTCCTTTATCAGCTTGTCGGGATCATCGGCCGGTGAGAGACGGCCCTTGCCTTGATTGACCTGTGCCATGATGTAACTAGAAAACTGCCCAAACAAAAGGTATAAGGAAGAGTTAAAACCCAAGAGCCTTCTCACACAACAAACATAAAACCTGTGGTATTCATTCCATCAAGTCTGTGCAATTCCCCCACCTTCTTCTTGTAACTCTGCACATTTTTCCCCTCTTCAGATAATAATCCAATTCCCTCTTGAATGCCTTGATTGAACCTGCCTCCACCACACACTCAGCTAGTGCATTCCAAATCTTAACCACTCCTCCTTCATGTACCATACATACCCTAAGAGGGTGTGGCAACCATGGACTTCCATTGGATTGGTCCATGATTATGCTTGGCAAAGTACTGCAGTGGTTTGCCCTTGCCTTCTGCAGTATGGCTGACTAGGATAGTCCCCTGTTCTTCACCACCTGCCATCAGATGCATTGGAAGGAGTTACACACTGATAATCAACCTGTTTCACTATGTTATGAACATACCTGAAGTAGCCATCAAGTCCTGAAGTGGGACTTGAACCAGGGAGCTTCTGGTTCAGAGGCAGGGATGCTACTCACTGTGCCAGAAAACCTCTTAACCACTCTCTGTGTGGAAAAAGTTTTTCTCATCTTTCCATTGCTTCTTTTACCAATTAGCTTATATCTGTATCCCTCTGGTTCTTAATTCTTCCTTCAATGGGAACAGTTTCTCCCTATCTACTCTGTCCAGACCCCTCATGATTTTGAACACTCTATCAAATCTCCTCTCAACCTTCGCTTCTCCAAGGAAAGCAGTCCTAGCTTCTGAACCATTCTCATGAATCTTTTCTGCACTCATTCACCCTCACATCAACAAGCACTCTATGTTTGAGGGTGAGTGAGTGAGCATCCTGAGACTGGGAGTTAGCCGGACACACCCACTCTCACCCTTTCACACATTAATGATTGTCTTTATTCATTACTCATTTTTTAATTATCAACTTATTGTTTTTTTTGCTGAGCAAGTTGATTCTAATCAGATGTAAGCATTTTATTTTTTAAATTCATACTCATTGGCCCTCCCGAGTGTGAGAAAAATTGAAATGTGGCCCCCCCCACAAGAATAGGTTGGACAAGCCCTGCTCCAATGTCTTCATATCCTTCCCAAAGTGTGGCACACCTACTCCTGGGTGCACTGCTCCAGTTGTGGCCAAACCAGGTCTGATGAAAAGTCATCCAACTGAAATAACAACTCTGCTTCTCTCCACAGATGCTGCCTGATCTGCTGTGCATTTCCAGAATTTTCTTGTTTTATTTCAGATTTCCAGCATCTGCTGTATTTTGCTTTTGTATTAAGGCCAAAATGACGTTTTATACAGGTTTTAACATAACCTCCTTGCTTTTGTACTCTAGTCCCCTACTGACAAAGCCCAGGATGCCCATATGCTTTATTAACTGCACTCTCAGCCTGTCCTGCCACATTCAGTGACATATGCACATATACACCCTGGTCCCTCTGCTCCTGCACCCCTTTTGGAATTGCACCCTTTATTTTGTATTGTTTCTCCACATTCTTTGTACCAAAATGAATCATTTAACACTTCTCTGCATTAAATTTCATCTACCACTTGTCTGCCCATTCTGACCTACCTGTGTCCTTTTGAAGTTCTACGTTTTCCTCCTCACAGTTTGCAATAATTTCAAGTTTTGTATCATTCACAAATTTTGAAATTGTGCCTTGTAACCAAGGTCTATTATTTATTATATATCAAGAAACAGGGTCCTAATGGCTCCCCCCAACCCCAGGAAACTCCACTATAAACCTTCCACCAGTCCACAAAACAACCATTAACCACTGCTGTCTGTTTCCTGTCACTCAGCCAATTCTGTATCCATGTTGTTACTGTCCCTTTTATTCCATGGGTAGAATTTTACGCTGGTCAGGTGGGCACACGCCCGGCCCGGCCCGACCCAGTGTGAAATTGCAAGATGACGTTGGGCTAGTGTCCCGATGTCATCCCACGGTTGTGGGATATTTTGGTCAGGGGGCACACGCAGAAGTTGGAAGCGCGTCTGCCGACAATTATGAGGCTGATTAAGGTCATTGATGGTGAGATTGTCTTTAATTTCACTTTCCCCAGACAATCTTACGGTTAGCGGGTGGATGAATCAGCCAGGTGGCCTTTACATTTTTCATGAAATCTCATCCACGGGCGGGATGAAGTTTCCGTGATGAAATAAAATTAAAATTGTAGGACAGCATTTTCATCATATATATTTTCAGATGCTTGATTGGGATACTTGGACATTTCTATTTTTCAAAACTTTATTTGAAGATTTTTGGGTCTGCAGCTCTCTGCCTTTGGGGAGCTTCCTCTCAGCTCTGGTCCTCGCCCGCGTTGATGTCAGTGCCCACCCTCTTCCTGCCCCCACCCAGCAGCGTTGAGCTTCTCAGCGCATGTTTCATGCTGGCTGGCCGTTAATTGGCTAGCAGTTGGCGGTCCATTCCCCAGCTGATTCCAGGCCCGCCAATCGCACCCACCCACCAACCTAAAAATTCTGCCCCATGTGTTCTAGCTTTGCCCATAACTCTGTTGTGCAGCATTTTATCAAATGCCTTTTGGAAGTCCATGTACAGTACATCAACAGCATTACCCTCATCAATCTCTCTGTTACCTCATTGAAATACTGCAGCAAGTTAGTTAAACACAATTTGAGTGTTCCATATGAACAAGGAGCAGGAGTAGGCCATTCAGCGCCCTCCAGTCAGCTCCACCATTTAATAAGATCATGGCTGATCTGACAGTAACCTGAAATCTGCATCCCACTTACACTTGATAACCTATAACCCCATTGCTTACCAAGAATCTATCCACCTCTGCCTTAAAAATATTCAAAGACTCTGATTCCACCACCTTTTCAGGAAGAGTTCCAAAGACTCACGACACTGAGTGAAAAATATTTTCCTCATCTCTGTTTTAAATGGGCGACCCCTTATTTTTAAACAGTGACCCCTAGTTCTAGATTCTCCCACAAGAGGAAACATCCTCTTCACATCCGTCCTGTCAAGACCCCTCAGGATCTTATATGTTTCAATCCAGTTGCCTCTTACTCTTCTAAATGGATACAAGCCAAGTCTGTCCAACCTTTCCTCATAAGACAACCCACCCATTTCAGGTATTAATCTGATAAACCTTCTCTGAACTGCTTCCAATGCATTTACATCCTTCAATAAGTTGACCAATACTGTACACAGTACTCCAGATGTGGTCTCATTAATGCCCTGCACAACTGAAGCATAACCTCCCTACTTTTGTATTCAATTCCCCTCACAATAAATGATAACATTCTATTAGCTTTCCTAATTACTTGCGGTATTACCTGAATACTAGCCTTTTGTGATTCATGCACTAGGACACCTGAATCCCTCTGCACCTCAGAGCTCTGCAATCTCTCACCATTTAGACAATATGCTTCTCCTTTATTCTTCCTGCCAAAATGGACAATTTCACATTTTCCCACATTATACTCCAATAGCCAGATCTTTGCCCACTCACAACCTATCCATATCTTTTAGTAACCTCCTTATGTCCTCTTCACAAATTTCTTTCGTACTTATCTTCATGTCATCAGAAAATTTGGCAACCATCTCTTCATCCAAGTTATTTATATAAATTGTAAACAGTTGAAGTCCCAGCACTGACCCCTGTGGCGCACCGCTCGTTACATCTTGCCAACCTGAAAAAGCCCCACTTATGCCTACTCTCTGCTTCCTGTTAGCCAGCTAATCTGTTACGTTGTATACCATGAGCTTTTATTTTCTGCAATAAACTTTGATGGAGCACTTTATCAAATGCCTTTTGGAAATCTAAGTACAGTACATCCACCTTTATCCACAGCACATTAATTCTCAAAGAACTCCAATATGTTGGTTAAACACAATTTCCCTTTCACAAAACCATGTTGACTCTGCCTGATGACCTTGAGCTTATTCAAGTGTCCTGCTATAACTTCTTTAACAACAGCTTCTAACATTTTCCCTACGACAGATGTTAAGCTAACTGGCCTGTAGTTTCCTGCTTTCTGTCTCCCTCCTTTTTTGAATATTGGAGTTACATTTGCTATCTTCCAATCTAATGGGACCTTCCCCGAATCTAGGGAGTTTTGGAAAATTAAAATTAAAACCAACGCAACAACTATCTCACTAGACACTTCTTTTAAGACTCTAGGATGAAGTCCATCAAGACCCAGGCTCTTGTCAGCCCACAGCTCCAACAATTTACTCAGTATCACTTCTCTGGTGACTGTAATTTTCCTGAGTTCCTTCCCCATTTCCATTTCCTGGTTTATAGCTGCTTCTGGGATGTTACTTGTATCCTCTATAGTGAAAACTGATGCAAAATATCTGTTCAATTCATCTGCCATCTCCTTGTTTTCCATTATCAATTCTCCATACTCCCATTCTATAAGACCAACACTCGCTTTGTTAACTCGTTTCTTTTTAAAATATTTTTTAAAACTTTTACTATCTGTTTTTATATTTTGGCTAGCTTTCTCTCATTCTCTAATTTTTCCCTCCTTATTAGCCTTTCAGTCATCCTTTGCTGTTCCTTATATTCGGTCCAATCTTCTGACCTGCCACCTGTCTTTGCACAATTATATGCTTTTTCTTTAAGTCTGATACTATCTTTAACCTTTCTAGTTAACCATGGATATTATGTCTGTCCCTTGGACTTTTTCTTACTCGTTGGAATGTATCTATTCTGTGCATTCTGAAATTTCCCATAAGATGTTCATTGATTTATCCCTTAACCTAATTTGTCAATTCACTTTAGCCAGCTCAGCTTTCAGGCCCTCATAATTGCCCTTATGTAAGTTTAAAAAGAGTTTCGGACCCACTCCTCTCTCCCTCAAACTGAATGCAAAACTCAATCATATTATGGTCGCTGCTACCTAGGGGTACCTTCACTATGAGATCATTAATTAACCCCATCTTGTTGCACAATACCAGGTTTAGTATAGCCTGCTCTCTGGTTGGCTCCAGAGCAAGCTGTCCTGAGAAACTCTCTCAAAAACATTCAATGTACTCCTCATCTAGGCTATCTTTGCCCATCTGACTTTTCCAGTCTATATGTAAATTAAAATCTCCCATGATTATCGCTGTGCCTTTCTGACAAGCTCCCATTAATTCTTCCTTTATGCTCCACCCTACCATGTGGTTACTGTTAGGGGGCCTGTACACAACTCCCACAAATGACTTCTTGCCTTTACCATTTCTCATCTCTACCCAAACCGTTTCCACATCCTGGTTTCCTGAACTTAGGTCATCCCTCTATAGTGTGCTAATACCATCATTAACTAACAGAGCCACCCATCCACCCTTTCCTCATCACTGGCTCACAGTTGATGACACTACCTAATGGGACTGACAGGCAGAGAAAATCACAGCATTGACAGATTGAGAAACACGTGGCAAACACAGAGTTCAATCCCAGGATCTGTGTGCAATAACTGATTGCTGAGTCCCTCCTGCTATATTTCTGTAATGTTCGACTGAGGGGTTTGAGGAGGAGGATGTGCAGGAGGAGAAGGAAAGGTCAGTGTCAGTAAATCAAGTCGGATCATGGATTACAAACCAGAATAATTATTCTGACACTATCCCGGTCACTTTCAGCTAGCTTTGGAGGACTGAGTCCAGTTTTGTTACCCTACCTCAAAGTACAAAACATGCAAAAAGCCCCAGTGATATGGAATTCTTTCTCCCTTCTCTGTGAAACTATTTCAAGGTGAATCCAGTCAAAATGAGTTTAAACAGGTGATCTGATCTAGGTTCTTTAGAATATCGAAAGGGGCAGATCAGGGAGAGCCCAGTAGTCTGTTTCATTAAACAATGAGCACAGGACTTGAGCACAGTTAGAGTTTGGAACATTTTATCCCACAGAGATAGTGGATGTGGAACAAGCTCAGAGTACAGGGATTAATTCTGGGTCAATTAGTTCCCTTCATAAAAGAAGTCATACATCTCCCCTATGCTCGATGATTCCTGGTCCAGCAATGTCTTGATTTTAAAATTCTCCTCCTTGTTTTCAATTCCCTCCATGGCCTTGACTTTCCCTATCTCTGAAAACTCCTCCAGCCCCACAACCCGCCGAGAATTCCAATTCTGTTCTCTTGTGCATCCTCTTCCTTCATTCCACCATTATTGGCTGTGCCCTCACTGCCTGGACCCTAAGCTCTGGAATTTCCTCTCTAAATCTGTCTGCCCATCTATTTTCCTCCTCCTTTAAGATGATTCTTCAATCCCACCTCTTTAACCAAAGTTTGGCTCAGTGTCAAAAGTTTGCCCTTATTATGTTTTGAAGTACCCTGAGACATTATAACCATAGTAAACGTAATGCAAATGAAAATCTTCAATCCCCTTTAATCAGCAGGAATTGGTTGAGAGTTATGGGGAAACTAATAGATTTATTTGAATCACACCAGGGTTAGGAGAACAGCATAAGAATGTCACAGAGAAGGTGGAACTGAGGTAGATCGGAATGGAATTTGGCAGAGCTGGGCTTAGTGACATGTGAGCCCTGATTTCATTAGCAGGGAAGGAGCTGCTGGTGAGAGCACATTACCTCTTCAAATAAGATCTCCCCATCCTGGTTGCGGTCAAGCTCCTCATGAAGTTTGGCTGGCGCTTTATCATTCCAGATGAACAGGTAACCCTCTGGAACCCCTGGCTTCATGCTAAGCAGTTCAACATCAAACAGCAGCACAGCACTGCCTGGCACATCTCCAGCTGTGGGTAGGGCAGGAGGAAAAAAAAATCACTTCTAAAATCAGTCCTGTGGTTGACATTTGAGTAGGGAGAGAAATGTTGAAGCCTAAGAACACAGACTGAGAGGATCTTTATAAAGCTCTGGGCATTGGCTTAGCATCAAATGTTCAAAGAACATTACACTGGCTAGGGGTCAGGAAATTTGATGGGATTTTTGTTGGATAAGTAGATTAAAGGTTATGGAATCAAGATGGATAAATGGAGTTAAGACACAGATTAGCAAGGATCTAACTGAATGGTAGAATAGACTCTGGCAAGTGAATAACCTCCTGTCCCTTACGTTGAGCAGGTAGGGTGGGAGAAGAGAATTCTCAACATAGTCAAGCTTTGTGTCATCTGTAGTTATGCTGGATAGGGGTTCAATGGAAAGTAGTGAGTTGGGATCATCCCATGACTCCACTGATCAAGGCTCAATGTAGCATCAACAGACACCAGGCAAAATCGAGTTGGACATTCTCAATTTCAAGCAGGGGAATGTAGGGTGAAGAATGTGAAGGAAAGTATTCATTCAGGGGATGTGGGCACTGCTGGCATTTATTGCCCATTCCTAGTTGCCCTGAGGTGGTGCTAAGATGTCTTCTTGAGCCTTTGGTAGAAGGCAGTTAAGGTATTGGTGTGGGTTGGGAGTCAGGTGTAGGCCCAGGCCTGGTAAGGACACAGGAGGTTTCCTTTCTCTAAAGGACATTAATCATTTGGAGCTAGTCCAGCACTGAGGGGAAATTTGCCTTCGGATAGGGGAGTTTTATCCAATATGGAATTGGTGTGCGTACACGCAGTGCTGTTCATACAACCCCGTGCTGATGACACATCACTGCCCCAACCAGATTTAGCATGGCAACAGGTCAGGCTGAGTGTAACCAAGTCCCATAAAATCCAAGAATAAAATCTTCAGCTTCCCTCACCTCCCTTCTCTCCATGACCAAGATGTGGTGGGATTGTCAAAATCCGTTTCTCTCCAATGCACATTCCAAGCAAGCCTTGATTCAATCCTTCAATCGTTTTTGAGGAGCCCAGGACTAAAGTCGGAGGAGTGTCATAATCATGACTACAGGAATAAAAGAGAGGCGGGGGAGGGGGAAATTTGTTGCAGTTAAAACTTCAGCAATTCCTTCATTACTAAAAGCTGCTACCAGGAGCCAAGTATTGTAGACAACCAACCCCGTCCATGTTCCCCCCACCCCCCAGGGGCACTCGATCACTTCAGAACCAAAACATTCCTTTTCTTTTGTTAACCCTGATGTTTGCTACGGTATCCAGCTTGGGTACAGACTGCCCTCCTTACCCCAGTGATGAATGTGAATGCAGTGAGAGACAATAGGCTGTTTGACACCCCCACAATGGATCCTATTGCAGTCAAGTGCTAATCCTGCCCTTGCCTGAAATCCACATACATGCCCCTTCCCGTAGATTGCATCTAATAGGAAGGAGGAGCAAGAAGCCTGTCTGATGGTTACTCTCCCAAACCCAGTCAATGCTAAGCCTCAATTCTGGCATCTGGCACTGTCCCAGTCCCACTATAGAGATGTTGTTATTGAATCAATGGATCAGTGCTTTTATTTGTTAACTTGGAAAGTTTTTTTCTCCCCCTTCAAGTTTCCCAAAACAAAATTGGTTGTCAGGCTTCTGTTATTCGAAGTTGGGAAAGAGAAAGTGAATGTATTTGTTTAACAGCTTTCATGTCTTCAAGACATTGCAAGGCACTTCTCAACCAGTGAAGTTTTTTTTTTAAAAGTGAAACCACTAATGTTTTGTAGGGAAATGTAATAAACAAATCTGTACAAAGCAAGATCCCAGAAACGGTAATAAGATAAACGTTCAGTTAGTCTATTTTGATGATGCCGATTGAGGGATAAATGCTGACCAGGCCACCAGGGAAAGGGACACCCCTGCAGGACAGACAGGGCCTCAGTTTAACATCCTAACTGAAAGACAGCATCCCTGCCAGTGCAGCACTCCCTTAGTACTGCACTGAAGTGTCAATCTAGACAATGTGCCTCGGACAGTACTGGGGCTTGAGCCCATGACCCTCTTGCCTGCAGATCTCCCACTCTGGGCAAGGGCTCTCGAGCGATGATCTGATGTCTAAGGATTCCATAGCATTTTGCAGCAATACATATCAACTGTACTCTTTAATGTTCTGCCCTACATTAACATGTGTTGTCCCCTTTATCTCAGTGTTCGTCCCCATCTTGAATAATATCACAGACAATGAGAGCTACTTCAATAAAAAGCTGTATAACATACGAGGTGTAAAGCTGGGTACCATCCATGAGAGAAGCAGTGTAGTGATAGGTCACATAGTCATTTATCTGGGATGTCTCATTACAGGCATCTGGCTTGGAGTAGGTTTGGATTTGCACTTTGTCTTTTGGGTTGTGGAAGTCAATGATGTGAACATCAAAGACTAGGACAGCAGAGGCTGGAATCTTATCAGCTGCAGATCAAAATCCAGACAGAGTCAATCCATGGGACAGAAGAACTTTGTACAACATTATCAACTTTATTCAACAGGAGCAACAGATACATCCAAATATACCATTGAAACAAGAAGGGTTTCAGCAAGTGGGAAAGGGGGTTGGGAAGAAAGGAAGGTGAGAGACATCCCAAAGCACTTTACAGCCAATGAAGTGTAGTTACAGTTGTAATATAGGAAAAGCAGCAGCCAATTTGTGCACAGCAAGCTCCCAAAAACAGCAATAAGACAAATGATCCAATGATCTGCTATGGAGATGTTGAAGGACAAACTTTGGCCAGGCAGAGCTTCCTTGCTCTTTCGAAATACTTCTGAGTGAACTGTTACATCTAACTAAGATATACACCAATAACTTCTGGATTGCCTGTTTAGTCAGGCCCCACTCAATGAAATACCGAGCCATGTGGACCAGAAAGTGTTGGGATTGATCTCTGAGCTAGCTCATCCTGGAATTCATTTTTCCTGCAAACATCAGTTGGTTTTTCGATTATAAAAGCCCAACACACATGTAAGATTTCTGGACAGTTTTTAAGCCTCTTTATCCCACACTGAAGCCAATAGTATTCTCACTTTCAACTGCCTATGGCTCAACCCATTCAGCACAAACCAGGATGGAACCAGAGACATCTCCATTGTATTTGGCTTAGTACCACACCAGCAGTGGACTCAGTCACTAATCCCCTTAATAAGGATACGTTTGTCATATACTATCTGATGGGATTAGATGATGGGGAGAGAGTGTAAATTGGGCATGTTCTCACTGAAAGAGAGGTGGAGAGGTGATATGAATGCTGTTTTAGGATTCTAATAAAAGGACTAGATAATGTACAGCATGGCAAACTATTCGACCTTCTCCAGAACAGTAGATCCAGAGGATATGACCAACACGAGGGGAATTTAAAAAAAAAATCTATAGAAAGTATACACAGACTGTATTTGATTTTTTTTTCCTTCAGTTGTATCTGTGAGCGAGTGATCAACCTATGGAAGAGACTCACTAGTGAGACAGTTGATGTTGATATTAATTAATTCTAATGCAAGTTAGAGAATCCTGAATAAAATGTAACATTTTAGGATGGGGCATGAGTAATTTAGGGTACGATGTGTGGCAAGTGGATTGTGCTCAAGTGGGACTGGGCGAATCTCTGGTTTCCAAATCTCTCCAACTTTGGGGATTTTCCTCACCTCATGTCTGGGTCTGTTGTAGACTCAATGACAGAGATTGATTGCTGTGATTGGTCAATAACATCATTGTGACTGGGTCGTGTGACTACCTAATGGTGGACTGTGGTCTCTCTGTCTTTATTGTCCAGTACTTCCTGATCATCTATGGTATTGTGCCTGGTTATTTGGGGTTTGGTTCCAACACTTAGCTGTTAACTCTTGACCTTTAAGCACACTCGTGGGTAGATGAGGAAGTATCTAAATAAGTCCCGAAGTCAATCAGAAGCTAGTTATTGGTGGCTGTTGAAAATTCCTCGAAATGGACAGCTACTCTCTGTGGGGAAAACATACTGGTTTGACAATCAGAGGAAACAGCAACAAGTTATTTGCGTTTTCTCTTTCCCTGTAGTTTTGGTATGATAACAGCTTGCATTCACATAACACCTTTGATATAGCAAAATGTCCCACAGTACTTCACAGTAGCATTATCATTGACACTGAGCTACATAAAGAGATATTAGGACAGAAACCAAAAGCTTGGCCAAAGAGGTAGATTTTTAACGAATGTTTTAAAAAGAGGAAAGTGGGGTAGAGAGGCGGAAGGTTTGGGGAGGGAATTCCAGAGCTTATGGCTCAGGGAGCTGAAGGCACAGCCACCAATGGTGGTGTGAAGGAATTGGGGGGATGGACAAGAGTCCAGAGTTAGAGGAGTACAGATATCTTGGAGGGTTGTAGGGCTGAAGGAGATTACAAAGATAGGGAGCAGGAGTAGGGTTTTGAAAACAAGGATGAGTGTTTTTAACAAGTTCAGCACTTATGCATCAATGGATAGAATCGATTGAAATATTTCAATGGCATGTTTTATTGTTTGCAATATCTGCATCCAAATCTCAGTGCAACTGTACTGAAAATTTAAATTTCTTACCGATGCCATTCTCTCCGTAGGCCAGGTGTGGTGGAATAATAACACGCCGTTTCTCTCCCAAACATGCTCCCAGTAAACCTTGGTCTATCCCAGCAATGACGTAACCCATCCCGATATAAGTGTCATATGTATTATTCCGTGAGTAACTGGGTTAAAAACACAATTTAGAAACATATTGAACATCTTGTTCAATATAATGAGACTTCTGTGAGGTCGATCATCACCACCAGATGGTGAAGCCACATCAATTTCTGGAATGAGCAGGAAGTGAGCTACACTCTAACAGCATCTAGAGTAGGTCCCCTTCCCCCCCCGGTGGAACACGCAGCACCCACTCTGTTACTGACCAGGAAGGTTACAGTTGTGACCCCTAGTCCATGTCTCAATCAGCACAATGATAAGGCACAAAAAGGTGGAACAAGATCAGCTGTGTGCTTTGCTCTTGATCAGCAATTGGAGAGTCCTGTTGGAAAGCGTAAATGCCTAGACTCCAGGCAAGGACAGGTTCAGACGGTGAAGTCTACTTATGTCCAATAGCTGGATAATACACATTAATGTCCACATGAAGAGACAACACTACTGAACTCCTGGGGCTGACTGGCAGACCCTATATCCCAGCAAGAGCAAGTACCAGGGAATTGGATTCCAATACTCCTGGCCAAGTGACTGTTCTGACTATCCTTCATGGTACCATGTGGCCTGTGCTGCCTCTCGCCAAGATACCTTAGGAGGTTGGTACTGCCCGTTCATTTAGACCACGTGCACAGGGCAGAAGGGCAAAAACATCCCATTTTAGAAAGTTAGTACGGACACACGCACAAAATAAAATCTCCACATTGCCCTCCCCCACCCCACCCCTGCTCCAATTGTAATAAACCGACTCAAACCCAAACCACACTACCTGCTCCCGAGTGGCGTTACAAGCCAGACCGAAGGTCTCCAGCTCACTGCCTCGGAGGCCCGTGAACTCACTGCTCAGTGATAGACTGCACAAAAGCTCCTGGGAATGCAAAGGTGAAAGGTCAACGTTCCATCAGGGCCGGAATCTTCAGGAGACCTGCATGAACCGAAGTTTCTGCTATTAACCCTTTAACGCTGTTGTGTGTGTATACATTCACACACAAGCTACAGCAAAGTCACAATTAGTTTAACTAGAACCATATATGTATTTACAACTACAAGGTAGCTTACATCACCTGCTTATTCCCCAAATTCTGAATGTTAAAACTTCAGCAAGGTTTTGTCTTTTGTAGGAAATACTTGTAGGAGAGCTTGTTACTCAAAGGGTTAAAATCAGGATTTTAAGAAAGGTCACAGGGCCTCAGGTTACATTGGGCCTGTTCAGTCCTGCAAGAGGTAAATCATTGTCGGGGTGAAAAACATCAATTAAATTCCTGTTCAGTCACTAACTAATGGCTCAGTGTGGCCCCCCCGAGTCAAGTTCATGTTTGACAGTATTCAACCCTTCATTCCAATCCATGCTTTGCTCCTCTGTTGTGTTGGCTGACTGACTTGGAGGTGCTGGGGTGAAACTGAATGCTGTGATGTCATTAGTGGGCAGAGTCGGTCATGTTTCTCTCTCTTCCCACTCGATTGGGACATCTGTATTCCTGACCAGGTGCCCCTACAGAAGGTAAAGTAGAACCAGCAGGCTGGGCAAGGGAAACAGGGCACATCTGATATCCATGTGCGTTGGTTTTATTATATTTTAGAAAACTAAAGTATTTAGTGCTTCCATGACTTTTGTCTCTCCTCTCTGATTCCAACCCAGTAATTACTAAGATTCAATTATTCCCATGACTCTGCATTACTGCTTTATTTGAAAGATGTTCAGCAATACTGGGACCATCCCAAGATTTAGGATACAGCCTAAACTGTAGCTCATTGGGTCACAACTTTGCCTCCAAGTCAGAAGATTGGTCAGTTCTGGTCCCACTCTAGAGACTTGAGCATACGGTCCAGAATGATACTTCAGTATCAGCACTGAGTGAGTGCTGCACTGTCAGAGATACCATCTTTTGGAAGAAATGTTAAACTGAGGCCGGTCTACCCTCTCGGATGGATGTAAAAGATCCCAGGGCAATATTTGAACAGCAAGGGAGTCCTGTAAATATTTATCGCACAAACAACATCGCTAAATCAGATTATCGGATTATCTGTTTGTGGGAGCTTGCTGTGTGCAAATTGGCTGCTGCCTTTCCTACATTACAACAGTGACTACACTTCAAAAAGTACTTCATAGCTGTAGATCACTTTGGGACATCAGGAGGTCACGAAAGGCACATTGAAATGTAAATGTAAGAATTTATCAATATCTACATTTTGGAGCCAATTTTCTTTCTACTGCTCGAGAAACCATCGAATCATGTTGAGGTAGAATTATACAGATGGGAAATCCTGTTCTGATGTCCCACTGAATGAGCACCTATCGTGTGACACCAAATTCTCAGCCTCAAAACTACATGGGCTAGAGTTCTAGAAGGTAGCTCACTACCATGTAATCAAAGGTAATGTGTCTCCCTTCTTGGTGACACCATTTTCTGAAAATTAAACATATCCAACAACACCATAATTTTAAAATTCTCATCTTGTAACCTACTTCAGCCCTATCCTCAAGACTTCGTCATCCAATTCCCGCCTCTTGATCTTCCCCGATTTCTCTCTCCACCATTGGTGGCCATACCTTCAGCTGCCTGGGCCCTAAGCTCTGGAATTCCCTCGCTAAACCTCACCACCTCTGTCTCTCCTCCTTTTACATGCTTCTTAAAACGGAGCTCTTTGATTGGCTCGGTGCTGGATCTCTATTTGATTATGTTCATGCTTCTTAAAACGGAGCTGTTTGATTGGCTCGGTGCTGGGTCTCTATTTGATTATGTTGAAGCTTTAACCTAAGTTTTTAAAAATCTGCTATACAAATATATAAGGCAGCTCACCACCACCTTCTCAAGGGCAATTAGGGATGGGCAATGAATGCTGGCCCAGCCAGCGAAGCCCACATCTCATGAATAGAAAAATGCAAACTGTTATTGCTGAAAAGCCACCTTTAGGGGGGCAACACAGCATGTTAACAAATAGTCAACAGTTAAACTTTTCCCCCATTACCAAAAATATCCCTACAATCTGTGATTATCAATTCTCACAAGTGAGGTCTCTCCGGAAGTGGAGGTTTTACTGCTCAGTGAGATACTGCAGAATGTGCTGAATGTTTCAGAGAGGAGCTGTCAGGACAGGCCTGCTCCTTAGAGACAATATTCAGAAAAGAATCAAGTGCCTCTCAGGCAATTCTCTTTTCTTTACTCATGTAATTAAATCACTGGCAGCAAAATGTAGGCACATCTGCAGAGGGAGACTGATTGGAGGAAAGGGGCTGGCATGGAATTTGAGAGATCAGTTAATTCCCACAGCTTTGGAATACACTCTGTGTAGCTACATTCTAGAAAGCACTGCCAAGCCACAGTTCACACATTTTTTAAAAGGTATTTATTCTTAAGAAAAAGGCATCACTGGCTGGGCCAGCATTTATTGCCCATCCCTAATTGCCCTTGAGAAGGTGGTGGTGAGCTGCCTTCTTGAACCACTGCAGTCCATGTGGGGTAGGTACACCCACAGCGCTGTTAGGGAGGGAGTTCCAGGATTTTGACCCCGTGACAGTGAAGGAACAGTGATATATTTCCAAGTCAGGATGGTGAGTGACTTGGAGGGGAAATTCCAGGTGGTGTTGTTCCCATCTATCTGCTGCCCTTGTCCTTCTAGATGGTAGTGGTAATGGGTTTGGAAGATGCTGACAAAGGAGCCTTGGTGAACTCCTGCAGTGCATCTTGTAGATGGTACACACTGCTGCTACTGTGTGTCGATGGTGGAGGGAGTGTATGTTTGCGGATGGGGTTCCAATCAAGCGGGCTGCTTTGTCCTGATGGTCTCAAGCTTTTTTAGTGTTGTTGGAGCTGCACTCATCCAGGAAAGTGGGGAGTATTCCATTACACTCTTGACTTGTGCCTTGTAGATGGTGAAGAGGTTATGTTAGTCTGATGTAAAGTACTGAGCCACCCAGACTGTCCTCTTCCATTTCAGTGGAAGCTGGATTCCTTTAAACTCCAGAGAGAATTAAACTTCCTTAGACAACACCTGGCCAGAGTGATGTTCAGACAGAAATATGGTGGTAACTGATCATACACCAGATACTGAATTCCAGCTCTGAGAGCACACCACCAGACCTACAGCTTGTATATCTATAGCACCCTCAACATAATAACCCATCCCATGGCACTTCACATGAGCTGAGGTAAATGAAAACATTGGTCACTCCATGTAAGAGAGATGCTGACTCCTAATCGTGACCTTTCCATTAGCTGAAGCTCAGGATGGACAATCAATGTGAACTCACTCTCAACCAACCTGGTCTTGCTGCTGCCCAATGTAGTAGAGCATTGACCTCAACATTTGCAACAAGCTCCCCCATGAGGATTAATCCTCTAGTGTATTCCCTGCAGTATATCGCTGTTTCTCCAGTTCTTTGGGCTGAGGGGTTCAGGGTTATTGACCAGTAGAAAACCATAAAAGAAAGGCTTCCATTTCTACAGCACTCTTCATGATCTCAGGACCAACTAGAAGCACTTCACAACCAATGAAACACTTTTAAAAGTATAGTCACTGTTCTAATGAAGAAAAAGCTGCAGACAATTTGCACACAGCAAGATCCCACATCCCCAATACCAAAAAAACCATGTGATGTTGGTTGAGGGATTAGCATTGGCCACGGCACTGGGAATAACTCCCCTGCTCTTCTTCAAAGTAGTACCATGGGATCTTTAATACCCACTTAAAAAGGAAGACAAGGCTTTGTTTTAAGGTCTCATTGGAAAGACAACTCCTCTGACAGTGCTGCACTCCCTTAATTCTACATTGGATTGTCCGTGTCAATTAATTGCTTAAGTTTCTGCAATGAACTTTATCCCACAACTTTCTGACTCAGAGGTAAGTGTGAGCCACACTGATGCTTAACGGTTAATGGAACATCCTTAGTAATGGCCACCCAGAATTAGTTGGCTGAGGTATTTGGTAAGTAGAGAGGTTACTGTTCGGAAAGTTATAGTTCTCAAAGGAGGATTCTGTTGAGAAGTTGGTGGGGAGACAGGTGTGTGGTGGAAAAATCCTCTGTGCTGCATGGTTACCAGTTTTAACATGTAATGAAAATAAAGGTCATTATCAAAAATGAGTGTGTTGACGGAGAACCCACCTAGAGTCAAAGAAGGTTCCATCCAACAGGCTGCCATTGTAGTGATAGCGGATGAAGTCTCCAGACGCGATCTGTCGGGTGCAGTGCTCCGGGACAACCAGCTTCTCTATTGAGACTGTATCATTCTGGTTGTGCAGATCCAGCAGCAGCGTATCAAACACCAAGCTGGCCTGAGGGGGGATGTCACTACCTAATGGACAGAACGCCAGTGAAAGTTAAACTACAGAAAAATAGATTCAGATAGTTAAGTGTTCAGAGAGTATGCAAAATATCGTTACCTACTCAGGTGTACGCACTTCCTGCCAGGAGCCAGATAGAAACCCAAACACCCTGCTCCTAATTCAGTGAACGAGATCAATAATGTTGCACACCTAGGGATGCTCATCCTTCTCCTGGGCCAGCACCAGAGGAGAGTTTGGGTAAGCTAAAGTGTGTCTTTATTTCAATCTTATTATGGACTGGAACTCTTCTGAACCTCTTGTTCACCCAAAATCCCCATTCCCTAAACACATGACTCTCCCCACATCCTCGCTATGGTAAAATCATTTTACCATCTCCTACACCAAATCAGCCTTTCCCAGAACCTCAAACTGAAAAGCTTTTAATAGCCAAAGCTTCATGTCAGGTGACCACTGCTTGTACCATCCTCCTTTTTGCGACCTTGGTGTTGTCCTGCGCTGCAAGGCTTTGCTCTTCACCGAGTCCTCATCAATTTAGAAGCTATTTTCTTCTCTGTTCATTCATGTTTTGGGGGGGGAAGGTGTGTGATTGGTCTCAGCACCTTCCCAGTTACCAGCTTGTTGTAAACCTTGGAGGTGAATTTGCACATTTTGTCAAAAAAATATAGAAATTGTAGGGCAAATAAATGTCTTTGAGCCATGTATCAGGTTACAAAGAGACTTCAGGCCTCGGCTAATTGCAATAAAAACAAAAATAGCTGGAAAAGCTCAGCAAGTCTGACAGCATCTGTGGAGAGGAAGACAGGGTTAACGTTTTGAGTCCGTATGACTCTTCTTCAGAACAGATAACTGTACCTATTTTCGTACCAGGCTGTTACATAAGAACATAAGAAATAGGAACAGGAGTGGACCATTCGGCCCCTCGAGCCTGCTCCTCCATTGAATAAGATCATGGCTGATCATCTTGTGTTTTGGTCCCACATTCCCATCTACCCCCGATACTCTTTGATTCCCTTGCCTAACAAGAATCTATCTACCTCTGCCTTAAAAATATTCAATGACCCCACCTCCACCACCTTCTGAGGCAGAGAGTTCCAAAGTCACACAACCCTCAGAGAAAAAAATTATCCTCATCTCTGTCCTAAAAGGGCGACCCCTAATTTTAAAACACTGGCCCCTAGTTCTGGACTCAGCCACAAGAGGAAACATCCTTTCGACATCCACCTTGTCAAGGCTGTTCAGGATCTTGTATACTTCAGTCAAATCACCCCTCACTCTTCTAACCTCCAGTGGAAACAAGCCCAGTCTGTGCAACCTTTCCTCATAAGACAACCCACTCATTCCAGGTATCAATCTGGCAAACCTCCTCTGAACTGCCTCCAATGCATTTACATCCTTCCTTAAATAAAGGAGACCAAAACTGCACACAGTATTCGAGGAACCATTCTGGACTTGTACACCTGGGCGTCTCCTGCAAACATTCCAGATTCCACAGATTCGTTGCCTTAGATACAGGAGCTGTTTTAACAGGAGATGGAGGCAGATGGTAGAAATACTTATTACGTGGGTTTGTGTTTGGGAATGGGGGAGGGGGTAGTGGTGAGGGAAACCACATGAGAACAGGGAAATGACAGAGAGAGAGAGAGACTGAGAGACTGGTGCAGTCAGCACTCTTGTCTACTGTATCAGTGCTCACGGACTCAAAGTCCTGTAATGAGGAGAAGCATCACAATCTCAAACATTATTGACACTCCGTACCCAGGAAATTTTGGTGGGGGGAGAATGAAACCTTAGCTCTGGGGTTACCCCTTTTCCTTTGCATTACCCACCCAATCAACAGCCAAAATTGACAGACAGGGTAAACGATTTTGTTGGGCAAGATTATTAAGGATTATGAAACCAAGATGGACAGATGGAGTTAAGATACAGTTAACCATGATCAAAGTGAATGGGGAGACAGTTAAGGGGCTTTTCTTTTTATTATTCATTCACGAGATGTGGGTGTCGCTGGCTGGGCCAGCATTTATTGCCCATCCCTAGTTGCCCTTGAGGAGGTGGTGGTGAGCTGCCTTCTTGAACAGCTGCAGTCCACGTGGTGTAGGTACACCCACAGTGCTGTTAGGGACGGAGTTCCAGGGTTTTGACTCAGTGACCCTCCTCTGTTCCTAAGTCCTTCCCAGCTGTTAACAGTCAGATCCTTTGATATGATGTCTGTCATCTGTTCTCCCCTGTCCACCGACTTGACACTTCTGGGCAAGAGGCTATTAGGCTGTTACCCTCCTGGTCTGAAGGCACAGGCTCATGCTGGGCTTTTGTCACCTCAGTCATTCTTTGTCCATCGAACTTAGATGATGAATGATTATCAGCAGGCTATTTGATTGCCAGGGCATCACAGTTGAGCACAATCCTATCCTGACTCAGTGTACATATGTTCCAAAAGGAATCACTGGATCAGGAGCACTGGATAATTCCCAAAATTCTAGCTCAGCTACAATAAGACCTATTTTAAAAGCCCTGGCTACTGGGATAAGTATTGAACAGGAATCAAACTACGTCATCTTCCTAATCACACTAGACAGTAAACCAGCCCATCAAATGATCCCAGACTAGGGGGAGGGGTAATTTGCTTCTGCAGAGGAGAGGATGGTGGGGGGTGGGAGGTTAAACCCAGGACTCTTGTCTCAAGGCTCCAGTAACAAAAGCAACTCCCAGTGCAGATAGTTGGTCTTCAAGATTTCACTTACCATATCCAGTCTCTCCGTATGCCAGGAACGGAGGGATGATGATGATTCTCCTCTCTCCTACACACATCCCTAGGAGACCTTCATCCATCCCTTTGATTAACCAGCCGATGCCCACATAGGTGTCATAAGTCCTCATGCGATTATGGCTGTGGGAGGAGAGGGAGGAAGAGAGACTAAAGAATGAGAATCTGAAGGAGCTGAGGAATCACTCACCTGCCACTCCTGAGGCTGGGGTGGGGAAAGAGGGTATGGAGGGTGGAGAAAAAAAATGGAATTCAGCAGTGGGTCAAAATGCAAAAGGGACACCGACACTGGATTTTGGCTTCACCTTGGCAATACAGAAACAAGCCATTCAGCCCAGCAGGCCAGTGCTGGTGTTTATCCCCACACGAGCCTGCTCCCACTCCTCTTCATCTCACCCTATCAACATTTCCTTCTACTCCTTTCTCCCTCATGCGTTGAGCCAGCTTCCCATTAAATCCTTCTATACTATTCACCTCAGCCATTCCCTGTGGTACCAATTTCCACATTGTTACTGAAAATAGTAAAAATGCTTCTCCTGAACTCTCGATAAACGTTTTTAAACATTAACTTTTTTGGTCGTTGACACAGATGTTGGTTATCCTGCTGAGGGCTTCCGACATTTCCGGATTTAGTTGAAAGTTTTTAAATCAGTCATTTGTAATCATAATATCTAACCTGAAAGATAGCCAGCCACTAACTAATAAGAGTACCATGTTACACTGTGACAGAACTTCCCAAGATCCCCCTATTCCCAAATATGGACAAAAAGCAAGGGTTTGGGATTAGGTATGACCACTCTTTCAAACATCCAGCATAGACACAATGGGCCGAAAGTCATCCTCCTCGTAGACTCAGACATTTACAGCACAATAGGAGGCCATTCGGCCCATCATGTCCATGCCAGTCAAAAAGATCTGGCTGCACCAATCACATTTTCCAGTGCTTGGCCAATAGCCCTGGAGGCTATGGCAATGCAAATGAATATCTAAATACTTCTTAAGTGTTATGAAAGTTTCTGACTCAACCACCCTTTCAGGCACTGAGTTCCAGACTCCTACCACCCTTTGGGAGAAAAACCTCTCAACTCCCCTCTTAGCCTTCTACCTCTTATGCCCCCTGGTTATTGACCCCATTACTAATGGAAAAAGTGCCTTCCAATCCACCCTATCTGTGCCCCTCATAATCTTATACACCTCTATCAGGTCCCCTCTCAACCTTCACTGCTCCAAGGAAAACAACCCCAGCCTATCCAATCTTGCTTCATAGCTCAGACCCTCCAGCCAGGCAACATAGAAACTTACAGCTTCTGTGCTATAAGTTTCTATGATTCTGCTCTACACTGATTGAACTCAAGCTTGAGCCTTAGCTTCCCCACATGGTGAATTCCTGATACAGTTCTCCTATTGTCAGCTGTTGCCAAGAGGCAGCTCAGGGATATGAACACAGGAAGAGAAAGAAAAACACAGAATGAATGTACAGTAGTTCCAATAAATACTTTTATTTAATGGGCTCTTTCATTTAGTGTCTAGGAGCTAGAATAATAACCCTGCCTCAACAGCAATTAAAAACAACAACTCTGAACCAAACTTGGTCACATTCTACGGCTGGGCTGACTCAGTGGAGGTCGAGAGACACCTGGAAGAGAAAGGCTGTCAGAGGGAGAAGGGGATCAGGAACTCTTGCACACATTCCCCCCTACAAAAGGCTACAGGTCCAAAAGGCACTCAATCACTCCAAATGGGCTGGGATTGCTGCAAACATGCTTAAATAGAATCTTAAACTATGTTTAAAAAAGTCATAAAGGGAGGATTTTAAATTACAGGCCAAATTACAGGGACAAGCTGTGAGAGAGATACAAAGAATTGGTTTTGTGAAGTGAGTTTGTGCCTGTCTGGTTCTAGGGACTGGGACTTCTATTTGACACAGCTCAATGATGTCATCACTAATTACAGTATAGGCAGAACCAATGGGGAGATGATTGGAGGATTTATCTGTTCTAATGAAAGGGAGGGAGGGTTCAAAATATCAATAAAGGAGCAACAGAAGAAAAACGACCAACATTGAAAATCTGAAACAAAAACAGGGAAAACCTTGAAATAAGCAGTTTAATTAGTATATTGAGAGATGGACAGGGGATGGGGAAAGTTCCAGGTGCACCCCTCCTTGAAAGCACTTGGAATATTTACATTGGAATAAAAGTGGCCCAGAGACAATCCTAAAAGGAACAGGTGAACTAGACGCCAGAGAAACACTCGATCTTACCACCAGCTCCAGGGCAAGGAGACACAGGTTCAAAGTTAGACAAGGAAAGCTGAAAATTGGTGAATATGTGGCATGGTTCACCCAGGGAAGCAGTGGCATTTCAGGAGGGGAAGAATACATGTTTTGGTGGCCAAGTATTGAATGGCGTGAGAAGCAAAGTCTAAAATCTTTGAGCCTAACCTGAGGATGTGAGTGTAAGTAATGGATTAGAAGGAATTGGAGAAAGTCTTTCCCACCCCTCTATTGTCTTCGATACTGAAGGGTTTTCAGAAATTTGGGGGATGCGTGGCGAGGGTAGGAAATGGGGGTTTGTTGCATATATTGAGTGATGCAGCATGGGTAACCACAGTCACCTTGGTTTCCTCGGGGATAGGGAAGAATTTCCCAAAGCTTTTCCTCAGATTTTTTCCCCTTTCCTCCTAAGGAGTCAGCATTTAGAACTTGCATTTATATAGCATCTTTATACCACCTCAAGAAGTGCAAAAGTGCTTCACGGCCAATGAAGTACTTTGGGGAATTTATGTAAAAGCTGTGGCCAATTTACACGCATCAAGAGCGCACAAACAGCAACGAGATATACCATCAAATATTCCATTAAAGTGAAATGTTGGCTAGAACACTATCAATCAGGGAGGTAGCAGCATCCCATGCAGAGGGTAACCTTCTTCCTCTCCCTTTCCTGTTTGTACATTTCTTTGCCCCCCACCCCCTACATCAAACACTAGGTTACAGCAACTGCTACTGAGGACTTGATCCACATGGGAAATTACAACACATAAGAGCACTGATCCTGCCCCACCCCACCCCACACTCCTCCTTCACCTGGAATCGAAGAGTGTCCCGTTGAGCAGAGTGCCATTGTAGTGATATCGGATGTAGTCAGTGTTCTGCACTGCACGGTTACAAGCCACCGGTCTGTACACAGTCTTTGTTTGCACCTTGTCATTATGGTTCCAGATATCATGAAGAATAACATCAAAGTAGAGCGTAGTATCAGGGGGGATGACATTGTCTGTGAATCAAAGAGGAGTGAAGAAAACTGTGGAAAAGGCAAGCACAGATACATTATATCATAGATTAACCCCCTCCAGTTTTCCCCATCCTCTCCCAAGTTAGATTACCATTTTATGTCATTGGTTGCCTCTGGTACCATTCCCAATTTGCAAATAAAGATGGTGAGTTACGGAGGCCTCTCATTATCTTGCCCGGTCTGGCCTATGTGTGACTCCAGGCCCACAGAAATGCAGTTGACTCTTAAATGCCCTCTGAAATGGCCTAGCAAGCCATTCAGTTCAATCCAATGAGGCAATAAATGCTGGCCTAGCCAGCAACACCCAAATCCAATGAATGAATAAAAAAACAGCCATTTGGGGGAGTAGGGAAAGGCAGGAATGTTCTTACCGACTCCCTGGCTGCCATAGCCAAGATGAGGGGGAATGACAATACGACGCCTTTCATTCACACACATTCCTAGAAGTGCTTTATCCATTCCTGGGATCAGGCGACCCTTTCCCACTTGGACATTGAAGGTGTTACTGTGGTCATAGCTGAAAGAGTGAGAGAGAAGAATGAGGGAGAAAAGGAAAAAAATCAGAATTAAATCTCAAATTACACAGTTAGATACACAGGAACCCCACTTCCCCATTTCCCTCCACACCCCCCCTCATATTTCCACCCACTCAAAAATAAAATTAAGAATGGTCCCTGGGTTCAATCTTTGTCCCCATGGTGTGCATAACCCAGACACACAGCCCTGCCAGGCATCGTTGCTGCCAAAATGGGCAGGACTTGCCTCACTCTGCGGGTTATCTGGCTTCATTCCATTATGTTGCATCCCTCCCATTGCTGCAGTGTAAATAACCCCAGATCCTTTCCACTGCTAACATTGCTCCTCATTGGGTGTTAACTGCATACTAATGGGTATGTAATTGTATTCAGACGGTAGGCACTGACTGGGGACTCATAGGTGATCCTATATATAGCAGACTTGAAACCATGGTAGTTGGATTGAAGGTGCATGTCTGCAATGTGTGTCACTGTCAATGAAATTGTGTACAAAGATGTGGTTCTGTTTCTATCTGCGCCATCCAGCTATCTGAACTGCAACAAGGGCAAAACAAAACAGAATTACCTGGAAAAACTCAGCGGGTCTGGCAGCATCGGCGGAGAAGAAAAGAGTTGACGTTTTGAGTCCTCATGACCCTTCAACAGATGCTGCCAGACCTGCTGAGTTTTTCCAGGTAATTCTGTTTTTGTTTTGGATTTCCAGCATCCGCAGTTTTTTGCTTTTATCTCTGCAACAAGGGCAATGTCACTTCAGTCTGCAATACAGATGGAAGGGGTTGGAGGAAACAGGTTCAAACACAACCAATGGGATCAAAGTCTGAGCTTATTGTGTTGGCATAGCAACAGGAGACAGGCTGCGTTACCACACTGCAAGGTCCAGCCAATTAAGGGCCAGAAGGGACATGCAGAGCTGCACAGCTCCCTAACCCCCAACCTGTAGGTGTTTATGAGAGAAGCGCAACCATTGTATATTATATAATGTATTCATATTTTTTGCTTTCAGCCTTTGGCTCAGTGGTTTCACTCTACCCTCCTGGGCTCAAGTCCCCATTCCAGAGATGTGTTCACAGAATCTAGGCTGACACTCCAGTGCAGTACTGAGGGAGTGCTGCACAGTTGGAGGTGTCCGCTTTGGGATGAAGTGTTAAACTGAGGCTCTGCCCTCTAGGGTGCCAAAGCACTATATTGAAGAGTAGAGATGTTCTCCCCAGTGTCCAGGCCAATATTTATCGCTCAACCCACGTCAATTTAAAATATTTGATCACATTGTGTTTGTGGGAGCTTGATGTGCGCAAATTGGCTGCAGTCTTTCCCAAATTATAGCAGTGGCTGCACTTCAAAAAGCAATGCATGGACGTTTGGAAAGTCGTGGCATGGTGCAGATTTGGGAGTGGATGATGTGGCAATTGACAGGAAGTTCGGCAAAAGTGTTTCCTCTCTTTGTGAGGGGAGGGGAGGTTATGGAGAAAAATGTTTAGATTTGACAGTGCGTATCGGGATCGCAGGATTATATTAACATCCTCCAAGACTGGAGAGTAAATAAAGTTAGAAATTCTTCCTCTACGTTACATTGTAAAAAAAACCCACATTTTCCCAGCGCCTACAGCGAGTCACAATCACAAAAAGAATACTTTAAAAAAAAATCATGAAAAGGTTCCGGGGTTATAAATGGATAATTGAAAGGGGAAAGAGGCTTCTTAAAAAGCTCAGTAAAACGATGTTGTAAAGCGACATGCTGTAGTTGAACAGTGAGCATTTACAATTAGCAATGAAACACGCTACCGCGGCGGCTGCCGTGACCTCGGAGTGAAGTTTGATAAAAGTGAACCAGAACTGGTGTTCCAGGAGGAACTTATCAATTTTAAACAGTTTTTATTCCATACTCGTTATTTTTACCTGGAGTCGAACTTCTTCCCATCTGCGAAGGTGCCATTGTAATGATAACGGATGAAATCGCCGCTCTGTACCTCCCGGGAACACTCCGAGGGGATGAAGTATCTGTCAACGAGGACATCAGACAGGGGTCCAGGCTCACAGACAACCAGCGCGAACAAGAGGCACACACCGGGGAGCATCGGCTTACTCATTGTGAAAGCGACCTGGAAAAGTTACAAAGTTACGGAAACCGACTTGGAAAAGTTACAAAGTTACGGAAACCGACTTGGAAAAGTTACAAAGTTACGGAAACCGACTTGGAAATGTTACAAAGTTACTGAAATGGGAACATTACCAAGCTGGGGCTGATGTAGATTTTAAGGGATGTCTTCTCTGTGACGAACTGAGCTTCGTCTAATTCGCCTCATACATCTCCAGCCCCCTCCCTTAGATTTTTTTTCTCTGGAATGTTGTAAACGTGTAAGGCGGTCTTCCCGGGATATAGCTGTCCATGGATGGCAGCTCCGCCTATCGCACAGGAATACCGGCTCTGACCAATGTTTCCTGAGTTAAATCCGGATCAGAAGCAACAGCCCCCAGTATTGTCCCCTCTTTTGCAGCCGGACTCTCCGTGATGGAAAAGTCAGCGAATAGTTTGTAAATGTTACCGATGGGAATCAGGGAAAACAGCTTCTCACTCGATAAAAGCAGCGAGATCCAGAGAATCAGGACCTCTTTCTGTGGGGATTCCTTCGGGTCCTAAAGCCCATTGACCTTGCTTTTTGGTTCTGAGTGGTCGGCGTCCCTTCTTATTCTGAGCCCCTTTACCGTTTGCAGGAACATCACCTTTAGGTATTAAGCATTGAACAAAGTAGAAAATGCCTCTTTTGTCCTGAAGGTGGAGTACAGTCTTCATGGGCTGCAGCCAAGCCGTGTCTAGGGTAAAGATGGGCAGGATTTTCCATTGTAAGGGCATCACAGCCACCCCCACACCCCCTCTTTACCTGGCACCCATCCATTTCCCAGTAGATAATGATGAGCAGAAACAAAACCATTCCAGACGAGGAACACTGACTCAATGAGAGATTGTGGAAGTAACACAAATCTGAAAAGAAATAGGAGATGAGAATAAAGGTCAGACCAAGCTAACAAACGAGAAAGATAGACGGTCAGGGGATAAATACAGTTACATATAAAACACACAAATATAAAAGGACTGTTAAACATAAAGTAAAAGGTAACTATTAAAGACAAATTAAACTGCCTATAGAGCAATGTGTAGAAACATACGAATTAGGAGCAGGGGTAGGCCATTCAGCTCCTTGAGCCTGCTGCGCCATTGAATAAGACCCTATCTGATCTAACAGTGGCCTCAACTTCATATTCCACCTACCCCCGACATACATCACCCTGAAAAGTTGAAACCCATGGAATAAAAGGTCCAGGGACAGCATGCATATGGAATTGGCTGAGAGATTGGAAACAGAAAGGATTGGTGAGGGGTTGCTTTCAGGCTGGAGGAAGGTGTACCCAGGAGTTGGTACTTAGGATCACTGCTTTCCCTGATATATATTAATGACTTTGATTTGGGAATAATTTCAAAAGTTGCAGATAGTACCAAACCTGGAAGTATAAGGAACTGTGAGGCAGATAATGATAGAATTCAAAAGAATATAAACTGACTGGTGGGATGGGCAACATGTGGCAGATGAAATTTAATGCAAAGAAGTGTGATACATTTTGATAGGAAGAATGAGGAGAGGTAGTATAAAACAAATTATACAAGCCTAAGAGAGGTGCAGGAACAGAGAAACCTGGGGTATATGTGCACAAATCATTGAAGATGGCAGGGCAGGTTTAGAAAGGGGTTAAAAAGGCATATGTGATCCTGTGCTTTATAAATTCTCTGTATCCCTGCAATTTTTTTCTTTTCAGACAGTTATCTAATTCCCTTCTGAAAACCACATTTGAACCTGCCTTCACCACACCCTCAGACAGTCAATTCCAAATCCTAACAACTCGTTGTGTAAGAAAGATTTTTGTCCTCTCACCTTTGGTCCTTTAGCCAATCAATCTACTGGTTCTTGATCCTTTTGCCAATGGGAACAGTTTCTCACTCTCTACTCTTGTCTAAACCCTTCATGCTTTTCAACACCTCCAAGAAATCTCCTCTCAACTTTCTCTTCTCTAAGAAGAACAACCCCGGCTTATCCAATCTATCTACATAACTAAAGTCCCTAACCCCTAGAAACATTCTTGTAAATGTTTTCTGCAAGCACTCATTCTCAAATCTTCACATCCTTCCTAAAGTGTAGTGCCATGAATTGGACACAATACTCCAGTTGAGGCTGAACTACTTATAATTATGGGGTTTCTAAAATTATTTTATTTTTGGACAGTAGCTTTAAATTTAGGGTATATGAAGGGGGTCATGTGACCTGTTCTGAAGTCTGCCTGACAGTAATCCTGAGTGGTTTGATTGTTAGAGATAGAAGGGAGGTTTAGATTGTTTTGCTGCAAAGAAGATGCAAAGTATTTATTCTCAGAGACAATGGCAGCAGTTTTCTGTGTTTAAAGTGACCTGTCCGAGTCTCCCAAAGTCCCAGAAAGATGTTGAAGGTATTGGGTTGTAAATAGTTGTGCTGCAAATTGTCCATTTACTTCTAACATGAAAGTAAGTTGGGATCAAGAATGGCTAATCAACATTTCTACCTGGGTACAAAGTTGGTGTGTTTCACATTGCCATGGGGAAGAGGGCAGAGGAAGTCATTTTTGAGATCAGATCACAGGCTTCCCTACAAATCAGCAAACATCAGAGACAGAGAGCAGAGATTCTCTGTGGACAGCAGAGAGAAAAGACTGTTTGACTTTGTGAGCTACCATGAGCAGATGTGGGAGGGAAACTGTCTCTAGTGGAAGAGGTGAATTCCACAGCCATCTGCAGACTGTAGATCTGTTCTGGTGTGGCCAGAGGAAAGAAGAGTAATCAGAACTGGCTTTACTGCTGGTGGTGGATCAAAGGAATTCTCCAAAAACCTTGAAGTTATTATTCAGCAAAATGGGAACTTGGGAACCCATTAGAAGCTGGGAGCAACTGTGGACTGCTTGCATTAAGGACAGTAACACCATGCAGAGTGCAAGGGGAATGTTCCTCTCTATGGTTTAAAGTATAAGTTTCCTTTAAAAAAGAAAATAGTGTTCAGTCAATAGTGTTTTTAGTCATTTGTTGCAGTAAAAGTCTTAAAACATGAAATCTTGACATGTCATTCTTTCAGCTATTAACTGGAAGTTTTCATTTCTTTTTAAATGTTCTTGGCCTCTCCAGAGATCATATCATGGTGTTTTATAAAGGTTCATCATAAGTTCCTTGATTTTGTATTCAATACTTCTATTTATAAAGTCAATGAGCTCCTTCTCATCATATCATGCAAATTTTTATACAGGCCAATTATCCTACTTATTTTAATTCTTTTCTTAATCCATTTAAGGGCCACATTTGTTTAGTTAGTTTTGGGGATGTATTTATCTTGCATGCTCAGCTTTCTAGCTTTTAAAATGACCCACTTGTCTTCTACTAAAGTGTCGCTGGACAACCTTTCCCAATTTATCTGTTTTTATTATTCCTTTATTTCATCAAGGTTAACACTCTGAAAGTTATATACCTGGCTCCTGGCAGGTATTATTTTGCACCCTGGCTGACTTTTCCCACTCCCTTGCACAGCCCTGCTGAGCTCTATATCTTTGAGTTGCCATTTCAGCTGAAAGCAGTTCATCCAGAAGTTAAAAGCAAAATACTGCGGATGCTGGAAATCTGAAACAAAAACAGAAAATGCTGGAAAAACTCATCAGATGCGGCTGAACCCAGAAGTTAACTTTTTAAAAAGATACAAATTCTTCCTTCCTTTAAATAACTTAAATTATTTAAATAAAATGTTATCTCATATACTCCTGAAAGTTACGAATCTATTAAAAGACCAAATTTTGATTAAAATATATGATTTCATTATGTCCAATATTGCGCTGTTAAATATTTTTGAAAGTTTACATTATTCACAAAACATGCAGAGCGAGATTTACGTTTCCTGTTTAGATCCTGACTCAGAATTATATTTTGTGTTTCGTTTGTTTTGGGGGAATGGGACAGATTGTTTATCTCACCCTGTTGCACAGTTACCCTGAAAATCAGTTTTTCAATTTGTTTCCAACGTGGACTATTTGAGATAACTTATTTCAGAGGCTTGTGTCTGCAGTCAGTTTTTCTACCCTCTGCATCTATTCAACATCATCTCCGCTTTACCAATTGGATATTAGAATGAGAAAGCGAGTGACCGCGCATGTGCAAAGAAGGTATACTCAAACACACACTATCCCCAACGCAGGAAAATGCAACAATTTGGTATACCGGATAGCAAGTTTTAATGGAATTTGCTGCTCCCTGGTGCTAAACCCCCGAATAGAAGCGATGGGCTGTTCGTGCAGAATAAAAACAAGCAACAATCGGGCAGTTACTGTGCAAAGTGGGCTGCAACAAAACAGTTTCACTGTTGCAGCATTATGGGTGGGGTGGCTACATTGGATATTGGGGACTTTTCCGCAACTGCCTTGTGAATGAGTTGAAAGATCGTCGACCTGAAACATTCAGGCTGTATTTCCGTACAGCTGCTGTCTGAGAGCTGCTGAGTGTGGCTCTGGTCGGTAGACAGGATGACCTGTTTCCCCTAGCTGAGGGGTCAATTACCAGGGGGCATAGATTTAAGGTGTAAAAACAAAAAACTGCGGATGCTGGAAATCCAAAACAAAAACAGAATTACCTGGAAAAACTCAGCAGGTCTGGCAGCATCGGCGGAGAAGAAAAGAGTTGACGTTTCGAGACCTCATGACCCTTCGACAGAACTTGAGTGAGTCCAAGAAAGGGGTGAAATATAAGCTGGTTTAAGGTGTGTGTTGGGGGGGAGAGAGCGAAAACCACCCAAAACCACCCCTCCCCCCCCCCCCACACACACCTTAAACCAGCTTATATTTCACCCCTTTCTTGGACTCACTCAAGTTCTGTCGAAGGGTCATGAGGACTCAAAACGTCAACTCTTTTCTTCTCCGCCGATGCTGCCAGACCTGCTGAGTTTTTCCAGGTAATTCTGTTTTTGTTATAGATTTAAGGTGATTGGTAGAAGGATTAGGGGGGACACGAGGAAAAACTTTCTCACCCAGAGGGTGGTGGGTGTCTGGAATTCACTGCCTAAGGTAGTGATTGAGGCTGAAATGCTCAACTCATTTATAAGGTACCTGGATCTGCATCTGAAGCGCTGTAAGCTGCAAGGCTACAGACCAGGTGCTAGAAATGAGCAGCTAGTTTCTTTTTTCTCTTTATGGTTGGCGCAGACATGATGGGCTGAATGGCCTCTTTCTGCACCATCACTTTTCTATGGTTCTATCGTAAAGGGACCACATCATTGCAGTTTGATCTACTCCCCACCTTTTATTCCCAAACTTGACAGGATCTCTGACCCTCCTCCTTTCTGGTGATTGGCCAGTTGCATTTTGCAATTTGACTGGCTTCACCTCCGCCCCTCCCACCCCAGAGTTGGGGTTCTTTGAAATGAGCTCCTCCTGAGAACGGTCCACAGGGAGGCCGAAATTATTTTCATAATCCAAGCTAGAATTGGTATGTGAGATGCGTCATTTCACAAAGATGCTTGTCCACCTTACACATCCGCTGGAACTTCCCTCAAGGATTCAGAGTAGTTTGAGGCAGGGATGAAGACAATGGCTTTGGTCTGGAAAAAATTACAGTTCAACTATAACTGGATGTTAGGCGTACAGTTGGACAGCACTGAAACAGGGGGCAGGCCGAGGGAGGTGAGCCGGGTGCACATCATGGAAGCTGGCCCCATGTTTTGAGGATGATATCACCAAGGAGTTGGAGGTAGGCTAAGAAGAGGAGGAGACTGTAGATGGACCCTTGGAGTTGAGGATGCAGGCACTGGAAGAGAAGTCATATTGCAGACACAATTTGTTCGGTGAGAGCGGAACCAAGCGAGTGCAGTCCCACCCACTGAGCTGGATAAACGAAGAGAGGAAAATGGTGGGGTTGACCGGACTGAGGAATGGTGGAAGAAGATGAGAAGGGATAAAAACAGAAAATGCTGGAAAAACTCAGCAGGTCTAGCAGCACCTGTGGAGAGAGAAACAGAGTTTAGAAGAAGACATCTGACTTGGAAATATATCAGCCGTTCCTTCACTGTCGCTGGGTCAAAATCCTGGAACTCCCTCCCTAACAGCACTGTGGGTGTACCTACACCACATGGACTGCAGCGGTTCAAGAAAGCAGCTCACCACCACCTTCTCAAGGGCAATTAGAGATGGGCAATAAATTCTGGCCCAGCCAGCGAAGCCCACATCCCGTGAATGAATAAAAAAAAGTCATACAGACCCAAAACATTAACTCAGTTTCTCTTCCCACAGATGCTGTCAGACATGCTGAGTTTTTCCATCATTTTCTGTTTTTATTTCAAACTTTCAACATCCGCAGTATTTTGCTAGAAAGGGTAATTCAGAATCCTGCCAGCCACAGAGAATGGGTTTGTGATTTTGTTCAGAGCTGTAAAACCCAAATTTGAATGGGGACTTGAAGGAATGCTGGTCATGAATTTGGGAGAAACTGGCATGTTCAAGCGGGGGGGAAAGGACATTAGAATTGGAATGGAGGCTTGAAAGAAGAAGGTGAATTTTTTGAGAGAATGCTGCAAGGAAAAGGGATCATTAAATATGTCCTTTTCTGGGTTTTTGGGAGGGCGGGGGACAACCAGGAAGGCAAGTTGGTGGTCAGGGGTTAGTGAGTTTGGCATAGGTGGAGCAGGAAGTGTGCCACTGATGACCTGAATGTAGAGAGGCATCGGGGGAGGGGGGGGGGGGGGGTGTTGGTGGAGGTGGGTGGGGGAAGAGAAGTTGGAGAAACAGAAGGATGAAGGTTCTGGAATACTGAGCGGGGAGTTTAGGAGAAGTTTGTGTGTTGACCAGGAGGAAAATATAAAGATGGTTTCTGTCTTAATGACAATGGAGTCTGTTGATTACTTGTACTGGTTGGATTTGAAAAGAAAAACTTGCATTTTTTTTAGCACCTTTCATGACGTCAGGACATATTAATAGGCTTTACAGCCCAATCAAGTACTTGTGAAGTGTAGTCCCTGTTATAATGTAGGAAACACAGCAGTCAATTTGCACACAGCAAGTTCCCACCAATAATAATATGATAATGAGCAGGCAACCTGGTGATTTACAGAGACTACAGAGTGATATAGAAATGAAAGTATTTATTTACTTGTAACTAACTGGCACTGTACCTGTCCTGGGAGTGTTTGATGGGACAATGTAGAGGGAGCTTTACTCTGTATCCAACCCCGTGCTGTACCTGTACTGGGAGTGTTTGATGGGGACGGTGTAGAGAGAGATTTACTCTGTATCTAACCCCGTGCTGTACCTGTCCTGGGAGTGTTTGATGGGGACAGTGTAGAGGGAGCTCTACTCTGTATCTAACCCCGTGCTGTACCTGTCCTGGGAGTGTTTGATGGGGACAGTGTAGAGGGAGCTCTACTCTGTATCTAACCCCGTGCTGTACCTGTCCTGGGAGTGTTTGATGGGGACAGTGTAGAGGGAGCTTTACTCTGTATCTAACCCCGTGCTGTACCTGTCCTGGGAGTGTTTGATGGGGACAGTGTAGAGGGAGTTTTACTCTGTATCTAACCCCGTGCTGTTCCTGACCTGGGAGTGTTTGATGGGGACAGTGTCGAGGGAGCTTTACTCTGTATCTAACCCCGTGCTGTACCTGCCCGGGGAAGGTTTGATGGGGACAGGGCAGTTTTACTCTGTTTAAAGTTGACCTGCGGGGAACACAAAACCTTCGAAACCACCTTTGAACAAATTACCTGAGGTTGTAATTTAAAAACCTGGAGTTGGAATGATTCGAGGGGCGGGCTCTAAGACCCTGCCGTCTCCATGCCTGCCTCCTCCTTGGATGTGCTACAGGGCCTGTCTCTGTGAGCTGCCCGGCTACGTGCAGGCAGTCAGTAGTGGGGAGGGGAATGGAGCGGGGCGGGCGATGCGGGGTGACCGGGACTGCGCTCCTCCTGAGCGCTTTGCTGCTGCTGGCAGGAGCCCAGTACGAGAAGTACAGTTTCCGAAGTTTCCCGGAGAGTGAGCTGATACCCCTGGACTCTGCTTACCGCTACTCCGTGGGACAGTACGTGGCTGAGAACTGGAGAGAGAGTATCAGGTACCTGGAGCTCAGCCTCCGTGTCCACCGGCTGCTGAGGGAAAGTCAGCTTCACTGTAACAGTAACTGCAGCCTGACTCAGGCCGAGCGGCAAACTCAACTTCCCGGGAACTTGACGGAGCTCAAAACGTTTTCCCAGATCCTGCATCGCGCCGCCTGTATCAGGAGATGTAAACAGTCCCTTCCCGTGTTCAGACTCGCCTCCCCCCAAAGAGAGACCCTTCAACAGTTCGAAACCCGGATTCCCTACAAATACTTGGAGAATGCTTACTTCCAGGTAGGAATCCTATGGAATAGCCAATGGCAACGTCAGATCAGGAATATCATTCTTAAATTAGTTACGTTAAGATTGTATTAATTGAATAAAATACAAACTAATAATATCATGTTTTATATTTCACACAATTTTCCACTTTGAGCCATTTGTTGCTGGTCTGTGTGTGTTTGGCGTTTGGGGGGGGGTTAGAGTGGGGGGCGGGGGGGGGTAGAGTGGGGGGGCGGGGGGGGGGGTAGAGTGGGGGGCGGGGGGGGTAGAGTGGGGGGGCGGGGGGGTAGAGTGGGGGGCGGGGGGTGTGGGGTAGAGTGGGGGTTCATGTATTCATTGATCGACTTGAAAGTCGGAGTGAAGTTACAATAAGCTTTGAAATCGTCAGATCCTCTTTTTACTTTGACAAAGGCTCCAATCTGATCTTTCATCTTAACTTAAAAACAGGAAATATTCCATTGGAAGTATTACTGTTTCTGTGAAACTTTCATAACCGAGAATGTTCGGATAATTTGAATCCTCGTCCCGAATCTTTGAGAATGACTTGGTACAAATTCCAACCAGTAAAATACGGGCCAGCGAGTGATACTGAATCCCGTTTAATAAGTTAATTCCAGTTTGTTAACTTTCTCCATCCCTCCAGCTCTCCTCCCATTCCCCCCTCCTCCCCTCCACCCCCAACTCTCCTCCCCTCCACCCCCAACTCTCCTCCCCTCCACCCCCAACTCTCCTCCCCTCCACCCCCAACTCTCCTCCCCTCCACCCCCCTCCTTCCCTCCCCTCCACCCCCCTCCTTCCCTCCCCCTCCTTCCCTCCCCTCCACCCCCCTCCTTCCCTCCCCTCCACCCCCCTCCTTCCCTCCCCTCCACCCCCTCCTTCCCTCCCCTCCACCCCCCTCCTTCCCTCCATCCCCAGCTCTCCTCCCGTTCCTCTCTCCTTCCCTCCATTCCCCCAGCTCTCCTCCCGTTCCTCTCTCCCTCCCTCCATTCCTCCAGCTCTCCTCCCGTTCCTCTCTCCCTCCCTCCATTCCCCCAGCTCTCCTCCCGTTCCTCTCTCCTTCCCTCCATCACCCAGCTCTCCTCCCGTTCCTCTCTCCTTCCCTCCATCACCCAGCTCTCCCAATCATTTCCGTTCAGTCTGTCCGTTGAACTCTCTGGTTTGAGATGTTAGTTTCCTTGTGTCGAATTAGTTTCTCCCTGGGAATAACCTGGGGCCAGGGCTGTTCAATTCCCTCTCCCACATATTCTAGTCTGATTTAAGGAGTTGCTTTGGGCTGGGTGGAAAATGCCACGTCTCCACGTCCGCAGCTCGGCTCCTCCCGCCTGTGGCGGTGGGGGGGTGGGGGGTGCTTGTGACTGACAGCTCGCTCCATTCACACAAGACCTGGAGTATTCGGCATTCTCCTCACACCCGGCCAGGCACTTGGATCAGAGAACCCGACAGAGCGGGGAGATTTTTGACTAAAAACAGCCCAACACCCGAGGAGCTTGTGCCTTCAGCGTCTTGAAACGGTCCCTCGAGATTCCCAGGAGCCTGGTCAAACTACACAGAATTACACAGGATATAGGGCAAAGAAACAGGCCATTCGGCCCTACCAGTCCGTGCTGGCATTTACGCTCCACTTGAGCCTCCTCCCATGTTTTCTCATCAAAACTATCAGCATACCCCTCTCTCTATTCCTTTCACCCAGCTTCACCTTGAATGTATCTACACTATTCACCTCAACCCCTCCCTGTGGGAGCGAGTTCTACCTTCTCACCACTCCCTGGGTAAAGGAGGTTCTTCTGATTTGGATCTCTTGGTGACTATTGATGGTCTCTGGCTATGCTCTTCCCCACAAGAGGAAACATTGGCTGGAATTTTACAACACTGCCCGGGCAGGAACGTGACTGTGAAAAGCGGGTGAGCCATTCTAAACTCCATTGACTTCGACAGGACCGTAAAATCCCACCCAATCTCTCCGTATCCACTCTATCAAAACCTTTCGTCATTTTAAAGACATTTATTAAGTCACCACACCCAACAATAGTTGACACTCAGCCGCAAGATGAGATATAAAGGCAGCTGGGAGGCAATGGCCCAGTGATGATATCAGCGGACTAGTAATCCAGAAGTAATCCAGCGGACTAGTAATCCAGAAGTAATCCAGCGGGCTAGTAATCCAGAAGTAATCCAGCGGACCAGTAATCCAGAAGCCCAGGCTAATGATCTTGGGATAGGGGTTCAAATCCCACCCACCCAACAGCGGGTGGAATTTCAGTCTGGGATATAAAACTCTTCTCAGTAATGGGGGACAATATCCAGGCTTGGGCAAACAAGTGGCAAGTAACATTCATGCCACACAAGTGCCAGGCAATGACCATCTCCAACAAGAGAGAATCCAGCCATCGCCCCTTGATGTTCAATGGCATTACCATCACTGAATCCCCCACTATCAACATCCTGGGGGTTACCATTGACCAGAAACTGAACTGGACTAGCCACATAAAAAACTGTGGCTACAGGAGCAGGTCCAAGGCTAGAAATCATGCAACAAGTAACTCACCTCCTGACTCCCCAAAGCTTGTCCACCATCTACAAAGCACAAGTCAGGAGTGTGATGGAATACTCTCCATTTGACTGGATGAGTGCAGTTCCCACAACACTGAAGAAGCTTGACACCGTCCAGGACAAAGCAGCTCACTTGATTGGCACCCCATCCACAAACATTCACTCCCTCCACCACCGACACACAGTAGCAGCAGTATGTACCATCTACAAGATGCATTGTAGGAATTCACCAAGTCTCCTTAGGCAGTATCTTCCAAACCCACAACCACTACCATCTAGAAGGACAAGGGTAGCAGACACATAGGAACATCACCACCTGGAAGTTCCCCTCCAAGTCACTCACCATCCCGACTTGGAAATATATTGTCGTTCCTTCACTGTCACTGGGTCAAAATCCTGGAACTCCCTCCCTAACAGCACTGTGGGTGTACCCACACCACATGGACTGCAGCGGTTCAAGAAGGCAGCTCACCACCACCTTCTCAAGGGCAACTAGGGATGGGCATTAAATGCTGACCCAGCCAGTGAAGCCCACGTCCCGTGAATGAATTTTTAAAAATCGATTGTTATTAAATAACATCTGGTTCACTAAGCGCACAACAATGTGATTGACTCTTAAACAGCCTCTGAATTGGCCTCACATGCCATCGAATTGTATTAAATTGGACGGACCAACCGGCATTGACCTAGGCACCAGAAACAACAACAGCAACAGCAAACCCAGCTCTGTCGACACTGAAAAGTGCTTTTGTTTTAAAATTGGGAGAGCTTTGCCACAGACTAGTAAAACAACAGCCTGATATAGGCATACTCACAGAACCACACAGTGCAGAAGAGGCCCTTTGGCCCATCGAGCCTGCACTGACACATGAGAAACACCTGACCTACCTACCTAATCCCATTTACCAGCACTTGGCCCATAGCCTTGAATGTTATGACGTGCCAAGTGCTCATCCAGGTATTTTTTAAAGGATGTGAGGCAACCTGCCTCCACCACCCTCCCAGGCAGTGCATTCCAGACCATCACCACCCTCTGAGTAAAAGAGTTTTTCCTCACATCCCCCCTAAACCTCCTATCCCTCACTTTGAACTTGTGTCCCCTCGTGACTGACCTTTCAACTAAGGGGAACAGCTGCTCCTTAGCCACCCTGTCCATGCCCCTCATAATCTTGTACACCTCGATCAGTTCGCCCCTCAGTGTTCTCTGCTCCAATGAAAACAACCCAAGTCTATCCAACCTCTCTTCATAACTTAAATGTTTCATCCCAGGCATCATCCTGGTGAATCTCCTCTGCACCCCCTCCAGTGCAATCACATCCTTCCTATAATGTGATGACCAGAACTGCACACAGTACTCCAGCTGTGGCCTCACCAAGGTTCTATACAACTCCAACATGACCTCCCTACTTTTGTAACCTATGCCTCGATTGATAAAGGCAAGCGTTCCATATGCCTTTTTCACCACCCCACTAACATGCCCTTCTGCCTTCAGAGATCTATGGACACACATGTCAAGGTTCCTTTGTTCCTCAGAACTTCCTAGTGTCATGCCATTCATTGAATACTTCCTTGTCAAATTACTCCTTCCAAAGTGTATCACCTCACACTTTTCAGGTTAAATTCCATCTGCCACTTATCTGCCCATTTGACCATCCCGTCTACATCTTCCTGTAGCCCAAGACACTCAACTTCACTGTTAACCACCCGGCCAATCTTTGCGTCATCCGCAAACTTACTAATCCTACCCCCCACATAGTCATCTATGTCGTTTATATAAATGACGAATAATAGGGGACCCAGCACAGATCCCTGTGGTATGCCACTGGACACTGGCTTCCAATCACTAAAGCATCCTTCTGTCATCACCCTCTGCTTCCTACAACTATGCCAATTTTGAATCCACCTCTTCAAATTACCCTGTATCCCATCTGCATTTGCCTTCTTTATAAGTCTCCCATGTGGGACCTTGTCAAAGGCTTTGCTGAAATCCATATAAACTACATCAACTGCACTACCCTCATCTACACACCTGGTCACCTCCTCAAAGCATTCAATCACATTTGTTAGACATGACCTCCCTCTGACAAAACCATGCTGACTATCCCTGATCAAACCTTGCCTCTCCATGTGGAGATAGATTCTCTCCTTCAGAATTTTCTCCAATAGTTTCCCTACAGCTGACGTAAGACTCACTGGCCTGTAGTTCCCTGGCTTCTCTCTACATCCCATCTTAAATAGTAGAACCACATTGGCTGTTCTCCAGTCTTCTGGCACCTCCCCTGTGGCCTGAAAGGAATTAAAAATTTGGGTCAGATCCCCTGCGATCTCCTCCCTTGCCTCCCGCAACAGTCTGAGACACAAATCATCCGGACCTGGAGATTTGTCCACTTTTAAGCCTGCCAACACCTCTAATGCTCACCGAATCATACCTCACAGAAAATGTCCCAGACACAATACCCATCCCTGGGTATGTCCTGTCCCACCAGCAGGATGGACCTATCAGAGATGGTGGCACAGTTGTTTCCATTTGGGAGGGAGTTGCCCTGGGAGTCCCTAACAACACTGTGGGTGTACCTACACCACATGGACTACAGCTCACCACCACCTTCTCGAGGGCAATTAGGGATGGGCAATCAATGCTGGCCCAGCAATGAAGCCCACATCCTGTGAATGAATAAATAAAAAAACAGGGACTTAGGTTTTAAACAGCTATTAAAGGATGAGGGAGAAACATAAACATTTAGGGAGAGAATTCCAGAGTTTAGGGCCCCGGCAGTTGAAGGCATGGTCACCAGTGGTGGAGCGATTAAAATCAGGGATGCTCAAGAGGTCAGAACTAGTGGAGTGCAGAGATCTCAGAGAGTTGTAAGGTCGGAGGAGGTTGCAGAAATAAGGCGGGGGGGTGCAGTGGTGTGGTGAAGCTATGGAGGGATTTGTAAAGAAGAATGAGAATTTTAAAATGGAAATATTTGTAGGCCTGAAGCCAGTCTAGGTCATTGGGATGATGGGTGAACAGGACTTAGTAGGTAGAAGGAAGCCATTCAATTCATCCTGCCTGTGCTAGCTCTCTGAAAGAGCTGTCCCCTTAAACCCACCCACCCCCGGCACCCTTTTAACTGATTAAAAATGTTTTCATTTAGCAGTATTTATCCATTTTCCAATTGAAAAGCTTTTATGGAACTTGCTTCACCACTAATGAGGCTGAACATCCCTGGATCTAATCGTGTTTTTAATGAAAAAGCTCTTCATCTCTTCAGGTCATCAGTAAAAGAACTGAGGAAATTTTTTAACACTCTCTTCCCAAATCCCAAATTCCCCAAGAGCCCAATCTCTGCCATCTGCACCTTCCTAAACTTTGTGAATTTTCTGTGCTTTCTGATACTGCTCCCATTGTCTTGTTTTGTCTCCCATTGGGGTTTCCATAGGGAGATTCTTACAGTGGACATAATCCTGATTGTCAGATCAGCTACTGTGTGAGATGTCATTAGCCTCTAGAGATTCTCAATTATTTCCTGACCTTTTATTCATGGAATAAAGCCATTTTTGTCCTTGCAGATTCTCCAGGAAAGGGTTTAGAACAGCTGTAGCTGGATCAGAAAACATAGAGTAATAGTAGAGTCCATTTGGCCCATCATGTCTGTACCAGCTCTTTGAAAATGGGATCCAATGGAACTATTCCTCTGCTCATTCCTCATAACCCAGACAAATCTTCCCCTTCAACTATTTATCCAATTCTCTTTAAAAGTTATTATTGAATCTGCTTCCACTGCTCTTTCGGGCAGCGTGTTCCCAATCACAGCTCACTGTGTGAAGAAAATAGTTCAACACCAACCTCAACACCTGTGTTCTTTTGTTCTTTTGTCTGTGACATCTTTTGATGATCTGCTCCTATCACTGCTTGCTTGTCCCTACAACCATACCACCCCCCTCCACTTCTCTACCCCCCCACCACACACACACACATACACACACACACACACACACACACCTTAAACCAGCTTATATTTCACCCCTCTCCTTGGATTCACCCAATTCTGTTGAAGGGTCATGAGGACTCGAAACGTCAACTCTTTTCTTCTCCACCGATGCTGCCAGACCTGCTGAGTTTTTCCAGGTAATTCTGTTTTTGTGAAGAAAATAGTTCTTTGGCTACTTCTCATGTGTCCTCTGGTTGCTGATGCATCTGTTAAATGACTCCCATTGAAAAGCTGGTTTCATTTTTCTTTCTGCTGTCCTAAAGGCTCAGGCCCTTCTCCTCAGCCTCCAGGGACAGGCTATGTGCCGTGACTGTACAGATGTCCTGTTTACTGGGTCTTGGTGGATAGCACAGAGACTCTAAAGGTCTATCAGCGGTTGTATAGAAACCGGTTCAACATTTTGAATTGGTCCCTTCTTCAGAACTGGGCTCTCCCTTTCCCTTGTTCAGGCATTGACGGTTGCTGGGGCTTGATTCTGAGGGTGATAATTTTCCCCATGTATCTCAGCCCATGGCTATTCTTCATCTGCTTCACATTGAGGTACAACAACAACTTATACTCATATTACACCTTTAACCTTCTTCTGTTACCCTATGTGTAGTGAAATGTCCCAAGTCACTTCACAGGAGCAGTTATAAAGCAATGTTGACACCAGGTCACATAAAGAGCCATTGGGTCAGACGACCAAAAGCTTGGTCGAAGAAGTAGGTTTTAAGCAGTGTTTGAAATGAGGAAAGTGAGGTAGACAGGCCGAGAGGTTTAGGGAGGGAATTCCAGGAGTTAGGGCCCAAGCAACTGACGGCATGGCTGTCAATGGTGGAGCAATTAAAATTGGGAACGCACAGGGACCAGAATTAGAGGAGTACAGATATATTGGGACTGGAGGAGGTTACAGAGATAGGGAGGAGCAAGGTCATGAAGAGATTTAAAAACAAGGATGACAATTTTAAAATCAAGACATTGTTTGATGGGAAGCCATTGTAGATCAACAAGCACTGTGGATGATAGGCGAACAGGACTTGGTATGAGCTGAGACGTGGGCAGTTGAGCTTTGGATGACTTCAAGTTTATGGGGGATGGAATGTGGGACATCAGCTGGAAGGACATTGGAATAGTTGAGGATAGAGCTAACGAAGGCATGGATGAGGGTTTCATCAGCAAATGAGCTGACACGGGCAAAGTCAGGTGATGTTACAGAGGTGGAAATAGGTGGTCCAAGTGATGGCATGAATTTGAGATCAGAGGCTCACAGCAGGACAAGTACTCTGGCAATGCAGTGTATAATGTAGGAGCAACAGCAATTTAACAGTGTCTTTCACAAAGGTACATCTTCAACCCAGATGCTGCTTTGTCTGGAGCTCTGGGTTCTGTGTCTGTGTCTGAGGCTGGGTCTGGGTCTATAGGCTCCTGTCTGCTCCCATGTCTGGTGCTGATGCTGACTTTGTGTACTCCTGTCTGCTTCTGTGTCTGGGCCTTGGAATTTCTCTGCCTCTCTCTATCACTCATGCTTTTTGATCGCAGGTTAATAACCTGGAGAAATCAATTACTGCCGCTCACACATTCCTGCAAAGGAATCCCAAAGATGCTGCAATGCAGAAGAAGATGGCTTATTATAAAACCATCCCCGACATCGAGACTTACCTTGTTGATGTGGAAGCTCGAGAACATGAGGTAAATTATGGCAAAGTTGGAAATGGCAGCTCAAGGTCTAACCTGGTCGAATAGCAGTGTATGACATATCCAGTCAGAATGAGAAATAAAGAAAACATTATGATGTAGAAAATGTCCACTCGGCCCATGGTGCATGTGCTGGCTGACAGAGTTATCCAGGCTACTTTCCAACTCTTGGTCCATAGCCCTGTAGGTTACGGCACTTCAAGTGCATAGCCAAATGTTTTTCAATACCACAAGGGTTTGTGTCTTTACCACCCTTTGAGGATTCAAAGGAGCAGTGCTGCCCATAAAGATTACCCTGCCTCTGGGCACCTGTATCGGGTGCCAGGTTACAGGCTGGCACCCTTCTGATTCTGGGCTCTCTTCTGTTGATTCCCTCTGCTGCCCCTAACCCTGGATACCCTTCAGCGATGTGGAATCTCAGCATTCCTCTCATGGAACACTGCATCCCAGCATTAACTGGATCATGGAATGCTGTGCCCTAAGGCTCCCACAACCCCAGTCCCTATCCTGCCTTGCTGTGCCCCATTAGGAAGTTTAGGTGCAGGTTCCTTTCACACTATCACGGGCAGAGAGTGATGTGTGAGGATGTGGAGAAGAGGAGGGAAGGGGAATGGAAACGTGATTCCTAACTTGCGTTATGCTTTAACTCCGGATAGACACTGTTCCTGAAGGCTGTGAAGGCTTATAACATTGGGAACTTCCGCAAGAGTATAACTGACATGGAACATGCACTACCTGAATATTACAAAGTGTATCAGGAATGTATCAGCGGCTGTGAAGAATTATGCGATGTGACCGAGTTCAAGGACTTTTACCTAGCAGTGGCAGGTGAGTTGCATCTTGAAGGAGGATCACGATCTGAATCACAGCCTTACCTGACCTGGCTCCACACAAGAAGAATAGAGCCCACTGCTCTTGTAGCCTTAGTGTTTGATTCCGTTTAAACACTTTGAGTGCAAGCATTTCATTCACTGTCCTGTATTCTGTTGTGTGCCAGATTTGCCCTGTTGATTCTATGGGCTACCTTTGGCAAAACTGTGGGGAATCTGTACATTTTCCTCTTGGTCATGTACACATTTTCCATCCTAATTGGGTAGGTCCAATTCTGATTGGACGTATCCCTGGAGTTTTCATTGTATGACCTCTGGTCTCCCAACTGCCCCACCTGGTCAAACAGCTTTTCTTGCCATCTCTAATACTTCCATAACTAAAAGTTTTCAAAGAAAACAAAAGAAATTTGTTTTATTTTAAAGCCCCTGTAATTTCTTTCCTGGTTTTGCACTCAGCAGTGCACTGGAAAGTAATTTTCAATTCCTGGACTCTCCAGGGAAATCCTGCTGGGGCCCCTAAATGGTGGAATCAGTTACATTCGCCAGCCTGGATGGGCAGCCGTGAGTGTCACTGGGCTGCGTAAGGATATAACAGGACGTGAGAAAAACCATGATCAACAAGAGAGGTTATAACAAGTATTTTAAAGAACAAGAGAGAGATAATGAGGTGGAGAGATTCAGGGAGGGAATTCCAGAGCTTAGGGCCCAGGCAGCTAAAGGCACAGCCACCAATAGTGGAGTGACTAATATTGGGGGTGCTGAAGAGACCAGAATTAGAGGATCACAGATTGTAATGACCCACCCATGTGCTGGGAAAGGGTTGTGGCTGGGATTTCTAGTCCTGCCCACGATGATGCCCACCACTGGCAGGGCTGGAAAATCCTGCCCTGTATTTTCTTTTGTGCTATAACCCTTCAAGAACAAAGTGGGTTGCGGAGTATTTTAAAAACGGTTAATTGGTTTCCTGATTATGACAGCATTGGGTTCCAAGAAATGCCCATCTGACCTGGGGTTGCCATGAGAATGAATAGCTAAGAAGCAAAGGGTAGATGAAAAGTGAATTGCAGTTGAGTTGGGTCAGTTTGTTTCTTTCTGTTTAGCAGTTCAGAACACTGAGAATTCGTGCAAAGAGAAAACAAGCAAGGCTCTCTCCAAAGGGAACAGTTTTCTGTTTGGCAGCCTTGAAGCAAGTCTCTGAGAATAGAGCAGAGACTGTGTTACTGTGCATATTATACAGTTGGAAAGATAGAACTGATAACAGGAAGGATGAGGGATTGTGGATTGGACAATATTTATTGCTGATGTTGAAGTGGTGCCAAAGACCACCAGACCGTCTATGGGGTGGTCTGTAGGGTGTGGGGTGCGGGTGGGGGGGGGAAGCGGCGGGCTATGCCCTAGGTGAGCTTGGGGTTGAAATGGGGTTGGTCTTGGTTAGTGATGACTCCCACTAATGTCCTTCATATTGATTACAGCGTAATATAATAACATAGAGTAACATACATAGGGGAGTGTAGCAACAGAGTAACCTGTGGAGTAATGTTATAATGCAGATAACAAGGTAACATAAGGTAATGTGTAACATAATGTAGTAACATGGTAAGATATTGTGAACTGGACATTATTGTTTCATCTCATCTACCAATCCAGTTGTCCCCTTTTTCCTGTAAAGTATCTCTAACAAACACCAGTCCTTTTGGAAATAGAAATGTACTTGGTTCCTTATTACTGGTATATCAGTTCCAGATGCTGACCCCTGTATACTTTACCTTTCCACATGGAGGCATTTCCTACAACCTGTGATTCTGGTGATTCTCTGTTTACAGATCATTACGTGGAAACACTGAAATGCAAAGTGAAATGTGAGCAGCTTCTAACACCCAATGTCGGAGGATTTTTCGTGGAGAAGTTTGTTGCAACCATGTACCATTACTTACAGTTTGCGTATTACAAATGTAAGTATACTTGCTCATATATGCTGACCACCAAGCAGACAGAGCAATATTGCCTAGTACACACACTCATGCACACAGTCACAAAGCAACACATACAACTCTCAATTCTCTCCCACACACATATAGTCTCACAGAGGCACACATACACTGCCTGACCACCTCTTGAAGATGTCGGAACCACCTAGTTCCCTTTATTAGTTTAACTTGTTTCCATCTATCTGCCTATGTCCACCATTCTGTCTCTTGCCTCACTCTCCATCTCTAGTCAGTCATTGTCTGATACCACCCTATCTGAATGTTACTGCTGCTCCATCCTCTTTTTGCCTGACTATAGGTGTATCTTTCTCTCTTTCTGTTCTTGCCTGTGTTCCTCTATATTTCTAACCATTTCTGACCCTGCTATTTTGGGTCTGTTTCTTTTAAGTAAGTTTGTATGAATTTCTTTTTGTGAGTGTCAGTATCCCTCAATCCATCCCCATGCTACGTCAGCCCAAGGCTGAGTCTCTTTGACTGGCCTCTGCTATTGTGTGTTGTGCCCATATGATTCCTATCACTGGCTCCTCCAGTGCTGCAGCCCAATCTGTCCCGGCCTCCACCCCTGGCTCAGTCCATCCCCTTCTACAGTAAAAACACCAGCCAGACATGAGCTCTAGTGTCTCTACCTGTGTTTTTGCATGAACACTTTTACAAGTAATCTAGTACTAGGGGGGTCACTGTTTAAAAATAATGGGGTGCCCATTTAGACAGAGATGAGGAGAAATCTTTTCTCTCAGAAGGTTTGAAACTCACTTCCTCAAAAGGCGGTGGAAGCAGAATCTTTGAATATTTTTAAGGCAGAGTTGGATAAAGTCTTGATAAGGAAGGGGGTGAAAGGTTATCAGGGGTAGGCAGGAACGTGGAGTTGAGATTACAATCAGATCAGCCATGATCTCATTGAATCGCGGAACAGGCTCGAAGGGCAAAGTGGCCTATTCCTGCTCCTGATTTGTTTGTTCATATGTACTGTTTCTCTTCAATCTCCTTCACAGACACTGTTTACTGTGGGTGTGTAGTAAAATGTATTAAGTGATTACTCAAAAGCTCGGACCTGCAGTGGCTTCTTCCAATTAAATATTACGTTGTTGTTCAAAAAGGGGCGCAAGGATAAAGCCATCAACTACAGACCAGTCAGTTTGACCGCTATGGCAGGGAGATTTCTGGAAACAATAGTTCAGAGACCAAATCAATAATCACTTAGACAAGTGCAGGATAATTAAGGAAAGTCAGCATGTGTTCATTAGGAAAAATCATGTTTAACTAACTTGCTGGAGTTTTTTGAGAAGGTAACAGAGAGGGTTGATAAAGAAAACCCTGTAGATGTGTGCATGGATTTTCAAAAGGCATTTGATACAGTGCGACACAACAGATTTGTGAGCAAAATTCTAGGTCATGGAATAAAAGGGAAAGTAGGCACTTGGATAAGAAATTGGCTAAGTGACAGGAAACAGAGTGTAGTGATAAATGGTTGATTGGAGGAAGGTTTGTAGTGGAGTTCACCAGGGGTCATTGTTGGAACCCTTGCTCTTTCTGATATATATTAGTGACCTAGACTGTGGTGTGCAGGGCATGATTTCAAAATTTGCAGATGATACAAAGATTGGAAATGCCAATTGTGATGGGGATAATCTTGAACTTCAAAAGGACATAGGCATGTTGGTGGATTGGGCAGACAAGTGGCAGATGCAGTTCAATGCAGAGAAGTGTGAAGTGATTCATTTTGGCAGGAGAAATATGGTGAGACAGTATAAAATAAAGGGAAAGCCTCTAAAGGAGGTGCAGGAACAAAGGGACCTCGGTGTATATGTACATAGGTCATTGAAGATGGCAGGGCATGTTGAGAGAACAGTTAATAAAGCATATAGTATCTTAGGCATATAGTATCTTAGGATTTATTAATAGGGCATTGAGTACAAGAGTGAGAAGGTCATGTTGAACTTGTATAAGACACTAGTTAGGCCTCATCTGGAGTACTGCATCGAGTTCTGGGCGTCAGACTTGAGGAAGGACGTGAAGGCGTTGGAGAGTGTACAGAGGAGATTCACAAGAATGATTCCCGGGATGAAAACTGTAGCTATGAGGATAGATTGGAGAGGTTGGGACTGTTTTCCTTCGAGTAAAGAATGCTGTGAGGAGACTTGAAAGAGATATTCAAGATCCTGAGGGGTATGGACAGGGTAAATAGTGAGAAACTGTTGCCACTCAAGAGAACATCAAGAACTAGAGGGCACAGATTCTAAATAATTGGCAAAAGGAGTAAATGTGATGTGAGGAAAATTTTTTCACCCAGAGGGTGGCTGGAGTCTGGAACAAACTTCCTGAAAGGGTGGTTGAGGCAGGTTCAATCGAGGTGTTCAAAAGGGAATTGGATTACTACCTGAAAAGAGAGAATGCGCAAGGTTATGGGGAGTGGGACTGGGTGGAATGCTCTTTCAGAGAGCCAGTGCAGACTTGATGGGCAGAATGGCCTCCTTCTGTACTATGAAGATACTGTGAGGGACAGCACCAACTTTTCAAAGCAGAGAACACACTCTGCAGGGCTTAAAGGAGCTGTATTCCAGCAAGAACATGCGGGGCATGATGGTGTGGTCATTTTGTTACTGGATTAGTAATCCACAGACTAGGACTAATAATTCACAGGGAACTGGAATTCAAATTTCACCAGGGCAATTTGAGAATTTGAAAACAGTTTAAAGAAAAGCTGCTCTCGTAAAGTGACCATGAAGCTGCCTGATAGTTCACTGATGTCCTTCAGGATAAGAAACCTGCCCTCTGTATCCGCTCTGCTTGGCCTATTGTGACACGTGTCCCACGCCAATGTGGTTGACTCTTACCCACTCTCTGAAGTGGACCATGCTTCATCAAACCACTGCAAAGAATAAGCAGTTCAAAAGGCACTAACACTAGGAGAATGGAGCTGAGCTACAGATCAGCCATAACCTCACTGAACGATGGAACCAAATTAAGGTGCTGAATGGCCTTCTCCTGTTCTGAATAAAAATAAAGTTACACAGGGCAGAGTTTAATGCCCACACCTTGACAGCAGACCGGGAGGCGCGGTGTGGGGAGGATTGGTGTGTGTGTGTGTGTGTGTGTGTGTGTGTTGGGGAGGGGTGGTTGAAGAGTCCATTGCCTACCCAACTACCTCAATTGAGTCAGGAGTGGAGAAGGTTGAGGTCGGCCTTCCTGCCCCTAGGCCAATTGAAGCCCTTGAGTGAATATTTCCAGCAATTTCTATGTTTCATTCAGATTTCCAGAATCCTCAGTATTTGGTTTTGTTTTAGTGGGAAGTAATTCTTGTCTTTTTGCACAGTGAACGATATTAAGAATGCAGTGTCCTGTGTAGCTACCTACATGCTCTTTGATCCACAAGATGAAATCATGCAGCAGAACCTGGTGTATTATCGATTTTATCGAGAAAAGTGGGGTTTACAGGAAGAAGATTTCCAGCCTCGCACTGTGAGTACGAAGCCTTGCTTCTCTCCCCAAACCTCCCCAAAATATTTCACACTCTCTCAGGGAGGCTCTGCATCAAGGTTATGTGGTCGCTCCCCCCACCCACTATGGAAGCTGTATCCCCTGTGGGACAGACTGATGTACTCATTATACTGCTGCTCAGAGCCATTTTCAACTGTGGTTCAGTGGGTAGCATCCTCACTGCAGAGTAAGAAGGTTGAAGGTTCAAGCCCATTCCAGAGATTTGAGCACAAAATTCAGGCTGACACTGAGTGCAGTACTGGGGCAGTGTTGCATTGTCAGAGGTTCCAGCTTTCAGATGAAATGTTAAACCAAAGCCCTGTCTGCTTAATCCCACAGTTCAGGTTAAGAAAGAAATAATTTGCATTTCAATAGTGCCTTTCATGATCATGGGATGTCTCAAAGTGTTTTATAGCCTGTTCTGGAGGGCAGTGACAGTTGTAATGTAGGAAGCTCAGTGGTCAATCTGTGTACAGCATGTTCCCACAAACAGCAATCAGAAAACCAGATAATCTGTTTATGGTGATCATCGAGGGATAAATTTTGACCAGGACACTGTAGAATGGCAATGAGGTCATTTACATTCACCTGAAAGAGCAGATTTGATTTGACCCATCAGAAAGACACTACCTCCACTAGTTCAGCGCTCTCTCTGTCCTGCACTGGAGTGTCATGGGATTATCTGCTCAAGTCTCTGGAGTGAGACTTGAATCCACAACCATCTGACTCAGATTGGGATGCTAACCAAGCGCCAGAGCTGATAAAAGATATCATTTTGAGTTAATCTGATTATCCTGACCAAACACTGTCAAGCGATTGGTTTTCTCTGTACAAAGTATATAATGCCAGTTTGTGAAGTGTTTTAGGATGTCTCTGAGATGTGATAACATGTTATTATAAATGCAAGGTTATATTTAAAATTGTAGGCAGCCTAAACAGACAGAGGTGTTGTCAGCCTGACATTTTCTGTTAAAACTGGTGAATGGAGTAGAAAATTTCAGACAGACAGTGCCTCATTCTCTCACTGCCTACCCTCCATCCTGTGTTGATCATTCAGTGAGGCACCGCCATAAGGAGCCGGGCTTTTATGAGTGAATTCATGGAGAATTCATTTTAAATGAGGATGTCTAGACGATACCAGGTAAAGCAGTCACATGCCATCCTGTCCATTGTCTAAAACATCAGGGGAAAAAATGATTTTCTGCCCCCCACCCCTCCTGAAGGTGCCACCTCACCAGGCAGCAGGCAATTCATCATTTGTAAGTCTAGTTGATGAGGGTCTGTGGACTATTCCACTACAAAGGCATCACTGTGGAGCACAATCCTGTCACCACCTGGTGACACTGAGTCGCCAGTTGATCAGGTGATGGGGCAGGTTCCATGATTAATTCACTAAATGAAAAGCAAGATAACAGGATTCTGGTTTTCAATGACTAGGTTTAAACTGTGAACCATTTGACATATGTACAGTGAGATGGAGAGGGTGGGAGGAGGTTCATATAGGGCATTAAAACCAGCTTGGCTGAATGGCCTGTTTCAGTGCTGTAAATTCTATTGATGGACAGAGTTTCTGCTTTTCACTAGTCTGGGTACAACTTGTGCTGAAGAAGAGTTTCCTTTGCTCACATTTCTGCTCCAACTCATTTGCGTGGTTACTGAATGTGAAAATCAGCTCAGAGTCAGGACAATTGGGGCTACATTTTGCATTTCATGAAAAAATATTGTTGATGTATTTAAAAGTGGTAACGTAGTTCAGTTTTACTATTAAGCCTGAAAATAGGTTCATCATTAAAAAAAGCATTTTTAATCAATGTTCACTGACTAACTCGATTTTAATTCATTAAAATAACTTTAAAAAATATTCAGAACCCTTTGATAGTTTCACCGGTATACAATAGCCTGTTTCTTAGTAAATGTTTTTGACATTTAAAAACTTGTGAAGACTGTTTATTTTTGTCCTTGTGCCTAAAATTAAAGCTTAATTTTAAGATCTCCTCAAGGTTCGCAAACAGCTGGGCACAAGTAGCAGAAACACATTATGGTGATTAATTCAGACCGGGGCCGTGATCAGTTTTATTTGGGGGGGGGGGTTGGGGTGCAGCTTCTAGAACAGTCTCTTTGAAGGCGGCAATATTTTACACTGGGTTTCAGGCAGATTGTACTGAATAAAAAAAACAACATAACCCAAAACTCCAGGCCCCTGTACACAGAGCATAACAACAGCCCAAACCTGTCCGATTGTAAATGCCTCTGACAGGGGAAACCTGACACTGGAGTATTTTCTGCAGCTTTCCTTCACCTCCCCACCCCAGAAGGAAAAAAAGAGTAAAAACTGTGAAATGAGAATACTGGTCCGAACTGATCTTGTATACCTTAAAACAGAGTACCGGTAAAAACTGGTCCGAACTGTTTTTCCCCCTTCTGGGCCCCTCCCTGTTTAAAACCCGAGGGAGGTGCAAGCAGCCCATTGTTCATTCACATCCCTGGTTATCGTTCTATATCAGAATAATTCACCAGTTTGTTTTCGGCATTTACATTCATGGAAAATCCCTGGGAATTAGCTTAAAAAGAGCTCATTGCTGTAAGAAAGGAGTAAATAGGTTGATTTTAGCAAGTGGCCGAACTGTGTGAAACAGGAAGGTTCGGAATTACACCCCCTAAGGTTTCTTCATTGATCTTACCTGGGGTCACAACTAGAAGGGATTATAATTGTCATTAGTGACGCCCCGTCACAGCCACTGCCCCCCCCTCTCCCCCCCACCCCCCCCGCCACTTCCCCGGTCAGGGAGGGAGGAAATTCAGCCAGGGTCCCTATTCCTGATCAACTGTTAATGACTCCTGCAGCAGAGTTTGTGATTGGGTCTCTGGCTGTGATTCCCTCCAGAGTCAAAGATTCAATTCTGAAGAAGGGTCATATTGGATTTGAAAGGTTAACTCTGTTTCTTTCTTCACAGATGTTGCCAGGCCTGCTGAGTTTTTACAACATTTCTCGTTTTTATTTCAAATATCCCGCTAATGTCCAGGCTTCTGTGTGAAAGTTCTGAGACAGTCATTCACAGTGAGATCATAGTCCCTAGGAGAAAAGCACGGCTTCTAGGAACAGTCTTATCAATCCTCTTCTGAAGTTGATGCAGTTCATTGGATGATACAGCCCACAAGGCGGCCATTCAGCCCATCATGCCTTTTCTGTCTCTTTGGTAGATCCTGCAGTCAGCCCCACTTCACTGTCCTTTCCCCACATCCGTGTAAAATTTCTCGCTTTGAGGTTTTTGTCTAATTCCCTTTTGAGTCTTTTTCTGCCAACCTTTCATTCCCACTATACCAACTCCCCTGTGTAAAAAAAAAAAGAAATTTTCCTCAGCTTCTCTCTCTGGTTCCAATTACCTTAAATTTATGTCCTTTGGTTGCCAAACTTCCTACCAGTGGAAACAATTTCTCCCTATTTACCATTTTCCCTCATTATTTTGAAGATCTCTTAAATTTTCCCTTAACCTTTTCTGCCCTAAGGAAAGCAATCCCAGTTTTCATAACTGAAGTCTCTCATCTCCACTGAACCCTGCCCAAGGTTTGAGGAATATAGGAAATCGGAGCAGGATTGGCATTATGTCCTCTCAAGCATGCCCCACCATTCAATAAGATCATGACAGATTTTCTTAATCAAAAACTTTCCTGCTCTGTCCCCACATTCCTTGATCCCTTTAGTCCCCCAAAATATATTGAATCCTGTCTTGAATGTACTCAACAACTGAGCATTCACAGCTCTTTGGGAGGAGAGAATTCAAAAGATTTGCAATGGTCTGAGTGAAGAAATCTCTCCTTATCTCAGTGCTAAATGGCCCCTCGTTCTTGACTTTTCCAGTGAGAGGAAATAGTCACTCAGCATTTAATCTGCCAATCTCTCTAAGAATTTTATACATTTCAATGAGATCACCTCTCACTCCTTGAAATTTCAGTGGGTATAGGCCCATTCTGCCCAATTTATCCTCACAGGACAACTCTCTCATCCCATGAATCAGTCTAGTACAGCACCTCATCTTCTGACTAGGCACTTTACAGTCTTCCAGACTTAATACTGAGTTCAACAATTTCAAATCATGAACTCGCTCCTCCATCCCCACCCCCTTTCTGATCCCCCTTTTTCCAATAATTTATAATTTTTTTCTACAACTATATATTTTTTCTTTTCCCTCCTATTTTTAAATTTATTTCGATCCATTGTTTCATCTCCATCTTTTAGCCCATTTCGATCCCTTCCCCCCACCCCACCCGCACTAGGACCATCTGCCACTAGCTTGTCCTGCTTGCTTCCCTTAATGTCCCCATTAGCACATCCTTTAGTTAATATCACCACCGTCAACACCCCTTTGTCCTTTTGTCCATGACATCTTTGGCAGTCTCTTCTTGGCCTCCACCTATCACTGGCCCCCGATCGAGCTCTACCTGTCCCACCCCCCTCTACCAGTTTATATTTCATCTTATTTCTATATGTCTTAGTTCTGATGAAGGGTCATATGGACTTGAAATGTTAACTATATCCCTCTCCGCAGATGCTGTCAGACCTGCTGAGTTTTTCCAGCTATTTTTACTTTTGTTCTAGATTTCCAGCATCCGCAGTATTTTGCTTTTATCTTAGAGAATCTTTGTTGCTCTCTCTCAACAGCAAATTTATCCTTCCTTGGGTAAGGAAACACGGCACAATGCTCCAGGTGTGATTTCACCAATTATAAAGTATAAAGACTTTCTGACTCTTAGAATCTTATCCCTTTGCAGTAAAAACCAACATACCATTCACCTTATAAATTGCTTGTTGTACCTTCACGTTTACTTTCTGTTTCATGTATGAGGATGTTCAAATCTCTGCATACCAACATTTATCGGTCTCTCATCTTGTTTTTAAAAAAATCCTTCCAAAAATGAGGTGCTCAGAATTGAACACAATACTCCAGCTGAGGCCAAACCAGCAATTTACAAAGTTTAACACAACTCCATTACTTTGATATTCTACTTTTAGTTATAAAGCCCAGGGTCACACTTCATTCACAGCATATTGGGGGTCAGCTATTGATCCTTTTCAGAAGTTGCTGATGTTTGGAGGTAGTTATTGATCATTTCTGTAACGGCTCTCTTTTTTTCCCTCTTGTTTCCAGGATGCTCACCTGTACTATGACCAGACCCAGCTACAGATTCAGTTACTGGAATTTGCAGACAACTTTTTGCAGTCAGATGACGAAGTGAGTTTTGCGGATCAGTGATGGAAACATTCCTAATTGGGAGACATTTAAAAGGCTTTGCTGAGCTTTCTAGGACCATAGGAGAGGGAGGAGGCCAATCAGCCCTTTGACTCTGTTCCGCCATTCAATTGGATCTGTAGCTCAACCCCATCTACTCCATATCCATTGATATTGTTTCTCACCAAAAATCTATAAATCTCTGTCTTGATCCCCAGAATCCTCAGCCTTTTGGGAGAGCGATTTCTATTACTTTTTCTGAAGAAATGGTCCCAGATTTCACCCAAATGTCTTAACTCTAAGTTTAAGATTATGCTCCTTTAGTTTTGATTCTCCCATCAAAGGATATAGTTTTTCTGTATCTTCCGCTACCAAATCCTTTTAGCTTTTTAAACATCTCAACCAGATCTTCCAAACTTGGGGAAAATACAAGACAATCATTGAAATCAATTAAAATTCTTTAACCACTTAGTGCTAACAGAAAAACAAAAAATACTATTGGAGGATCAATACTGAGGCAGTACCGCATAGCTGGAGGTGCCATCTCTTGGATGAGACATTAAGTCAAGACCCTGCCTGCTTTCTCAGGTAATTGTAAAAGATCCCATGGTAGCATTTCGAAGGAGAGGAGGGGAGGTCGCTCTGGTGTCCTGGTCAACATTTATCCCTCAATAAACATCACTGCAAACAGATTATCTGGTCATTATCACACTGATGCGTGTGTGAGATTTCTGTGCACGAACAGGCTGTTGGATTTCCTACATCACAATACTGACAATACTTCACAAAGTTATTTACTCGCTATGATGTTGTGAAAGATGCTATAGAAATCCAGTCTTTCTAATCTCACACCTGTTTTCCCTGGAACTGTATGGAATATTTTCTCTAGCCAGGCATTAATTGCTCTTAACATAGAGGTAAATGGAGGGGTGGGGAAAGTGAGGTCTTTCTGTCATTTCTGTGGCAATGAGTATGACAGTTGCAGATGAAAGGCAGTCTCTCTTTAACTCTCACTTTCCAATGTTGTTGACAGATGGAAGTGTTGGATGAGGCACCTTCCCACAGTGAGGCGGAAATAACTGATGAAGAATTCGAGGGGGAAGGGGATTATGAGGAAAGTATTCTTGCGGATTGGTGGCAGGAACCAAGTAAAAAAGGAGATTTGGACGACGCACCTAATTAGACTTAGACTGGACCATGTGCCTGATACCGGAGTCACAGTGTGTGTGCGTGTGGCTACCAAGTTCAGTGTGATGACCAAAGATTATGAGTTCAGAGAGAAACTTGTGTGTTTTAACATGTCTGCAATTTTTTACACTGGGCAGGGAGGGATAGGATATGTATATGTGAGAGGTTGCACAAGTACTGGAGGTGCTTGAAGTTGAAAGAAAATGTTTTGAGATGTTACTGGTATTGTTGTTCCTTGAAAAGCCTTAATCATTACTTCCCCCCCTGATCAGGAAACAAGCTTCATAAGAAGAACAGATAAGTGATCCCAAGATGCAACTATCATTTATCCCAAATTACATTTCCTAAATTTTGGAACCATCATGACTCACCTTATATTCATCCACAATTGACCTCACTTTCCAAAGTTCTTTACAGTTTTTAAAACTATATTTAATTCCTTTCTGTGGAGGTCACATCATGTCACACACAGTTTGCTGTGACAGATCTTAGCTTGTTGGATCTCTGCTCTATCCCACTGTCTACACTGAGGCCAGTGACTGAGTGTGGATGGGATAGGTTTGCATAGCTGAGCGTGCACTCGGTTAGATGCAGATTGTTGTGTGAGCCTCTGCCTACTCTGAGACAAACTCTAACAGGTCAGAAAATTATGGCAGCTCTTAAATCTGAGCTTTGGATGTTAGGGGTATCTGGTCTTCCATAGTCTCTCAAGGGGTATGGTGGTGTTGTAGTTACGTTCCTGGAGCTGGAGGACTCGACTAATAATCCAGAGAATCTGTGTTCCAATTCCAGCATTGCAGTTTCAGAATTTGAATTCAGCCTTAAAAATCATTAACTAAAAAGCTGGAACCAATAACCGTGACCATAAAGCTGTGGATTGAATTCCAACTGGTTCATTAATAGCCTTTTGAGGGAGGAAATCTCCCACCCTAACTCAATCTGGGCCTGCAGATGGCTCCAATCCCATGCTGATGTTGATGACTCATAACTGCCCTATGAAATGTCCCAGCAAAGCTCTTTTGCATCACTAACTAGGGATGGATAGTAAATGCTGGCCAGGCCAGCAATGCCGCATCCTGAGATTTTAATTAAAAGGTCTCCAAGTGAGTCAGGATGCAGGGACTGATCCAAATTCAAACTGGCTTCAAGGAGCTGAGTATTAATCAACCTCATTGTCCACCCAGTTATTGTTTTAATGTATAGGGAATTCAAGGAATAGAATAAAATAAAAACAGAAAGTGCTGGAAATACTCAGCAAGCCCGGCTGCACCTGTGGAGAGAGAAAGGCAGGCTTGGGTTTTCACTCCTGGGTCGGACTCACAGAGTTGGGATGTTTCCCGGGTCCGTGAACCTGACCTGGGAAAAAGATGCCCAGAAGGTGGGATTTCCATTCCAGGGAGGCGGGTTGGATTAGAAGTTGGGCCTGCTACCTGTAAAATGAGTTTGGAGGCTGGCTGGGCAGAAGGCCTGCCTTGGTGCCTTGGCACTTTGTTTTATTCATCTTTTAAAATAACCTCAACAGAAAACAGCCCTCACCCCTCACTCCCACAACACTTCTCATACTCTATCCATGCCACCCTATACTCCTCTAACCACCCCCCATGGCACCATCATATCCCTTATGCCATCATCTACTCCTCACTCATCCCCATAGCCCTTTATAGTCCCTATGCCAGCTTAGTGCTAACTCATGTCCCCCACCCACCACCCTTTTGCCCTTATACCCCCTCCATGACAACTCACCTAGTATCCACCATGGGAATCCTCAGGAACCATGCTGATATAAGATAAAGTTATGTGTCTAGTGATGATCTCTCTATTTTAAAAAACACTCATTGATTAAAAAACATTCAATATATTGAAATTCCTTTAACTAATCTCTTATGAAAACAAATATTTCTATTCTGTAACCACTTGGAGCTATCAATCAAACTGCTTACTTAGCAGGCACCCCTAATGTTAGGTTGTAAAATCAGTCATGCAGCACAGATCCTATAATGATAACCCACAGGCTTAACCCAACAAACAGAGTGAAATAGTTCCACATTTAAAAAAAAATAAAGCCCAACAGAGTTAAATCCCTTGACAGCTTTGGCAGTTCCATTAAGTTTTGGCAGTTCCAATGAGCTTTGACAGTTTTTTCAGTTCTTTAACAGCGTGACAGTTCTTTGACAACTTTGACTGTTCCAATGAATTTATGCACTTTTTACACACGGACATGTCTACTTTTAACAATCCCAAAGGGCACATGGCCTCTCCCAATGGGTGCCTTATCTCTGCCAAAGGTGTCTTAGGACCATATCCAAAGGGATACCTTACCTCTCCAAAAGGGTACCCTGGCTGTCTAAACAAATCCACAAGGTTCAGAACTGTTCCTAGGTGATCTAATCTGCACACTTTTGGGTTTCAGACACCTACCTCACCAAAATCACACCTGAGTGGAGGCAGCTGCTGATTTATATTGGCAGCTGCCTCCATGAACCACGGATGTGCAATTTGGAACCCACCCCTATCCACCATCAGCAGAGGCCTGGTTCAGGTATGGGACTTCTCAATTCATGTCTCTGCTGGCATTTTCACAGAGAGCCTTTCCGTCTGTGTGAAAATTCAGGCCACGGTTAATGTCGAATATGACTTCTCTTCAGTTCAAGGAGCTCGAAATGTTAACTCTGTTCTTCTCTCTCCACAGATGCTGCCAGACCTGCTGAGTATTTCCAGCACTTTCTGTTTTTATTTCAGGTTTCCAGCATCTGCAATATTTTATTTAAGGGATAAATTAACACTTGTACAGAATTCTTTCTGATGCAGCTTTGTACCCAGACTGTTGCTGTAATAAACTATGTAAATCTTGCACCCACAGAATTCTGTAACAAAGAACGTGGCCATTTGGCCCATTGTGCCTTTATCACTCTTTGAGATGGCTATTCATTTAATCCTATGCCCTTGCTCCTGCCCCATAGCACTGCACGTGTTTTCTTATTCAAACATTTATCCAATTCCCTTTTGTATTTGTGTCTTCAGAGAGAGGTGCAAGCTGAGGACCTTGACCAGTGTCAACAGGAGTAGGGGTGTGGGTGGGGGTCCGAGCTGATGTACAACAAAATGACCTTTCACAAGATAACAAACGTGTTGAGTTTGCAATTATTGGTGTTTGGTGAGTTTGGAAAAAGTTCCTTTGAACTACCCAGACCTGAATGGATTTCCTAGACTCTATTTCTCTGACATGTGAGTGAGGGATCCCTACACATGTCTTATGGGAAACAAACAAGATTGGATAGTTTCTGACTGAGAATAAAACGTTTTCCTCAATGCTAATGTTTTTATATTTAATGAATGAAAAATCTTGAAAGGAAATAGGGGGGGGAATACTTTTCTCAATGGCCCAATGATTTTCCTCCTGGGTTTTTGTTTGCAGCAGTGACCGAGGGAAAAATCTTCATTTGTGGAGATTTGGCAGCTCCGACTAGGGTAGAGTCAGACTGAAAGGAGCCGTTAGTGATGTGAGATTAAGTTGTGTGGAATGACAGATTCTCTCACACCTTGTCAGTCTTTTTATGCCGTTTGCTGCAGAGTGTATATTAATTTAATTAAAGTCAGATTTTGTATTTTAAAATTAAGAGTTTGTTCCAACTTCTTTTCTCTGATTCAAAACTGGGAACTTCTGACATTGGCTGATTCTGTGCAGGTGAGATCACCCGATGCAAGTTTCTTTATCTCACTAAGGTTACAGATCCCACAAACCCTCAAACCTCACCTGACACCTAAAAATTCCAGCAAGTCTCACTGGGTAGAACATGGAGTGGGAATGCTGAACAAAATGTCCCCACATTCGGCCTGATGTTCCTCCCCTCCCAATGATGATTCGCACTGTAGTCCCCCCACACCAGCAGATTCTACTAACTCTGCATAGACTGGAAGTGAATCTCTGACCCTCAGGGGAATAGTGTAAGTTTAACAAGTTACTGATCAACAACAATAGACCTGAGAGTCACATTGTCATTGTTCCCATTTCAGTCCTTTACAGTCACAAACCCATAACACCATGTGTCCCATGATATGGCATGATGTTGATGATTTTAAAGTTGGTGTTTTATCGTCAACCTGCCTGGCCTTTCACCTTGCACATTCCACAAATTTGAGCTCATCCAAAACTCTCTTGCCCGTCCCAACTCTCCCCATGTCCCATTTACCCATCACCCCTGTACTCACTGACCTACACCGGTTCCCAGTTGGGCAGTACCTCATTTTAAAATTCTCTTCCTGGTTTTCTAATCCCTCCTTGGCCTTGCCCCTCTCTGTAATCTCTTCCAGCCCCACAATCCTCCAAGATCTCTTTGCTCCTCCAAATCTGGCTTCTTGCGCATCTTCTGAAATTAATTGCTGCACTATTGGTGGCTGTGCCTTCAGCTGCCTCTACCCTAAACTCAGGAATTCCCTCCCTTAACCTCTCCGCCCCTCTCTCCCCTCCATTAAGGGGTTCCTTAAAACATAACTCTCTGACCAAGCTTTTGGTCAAAATGTCAAATTTTGTCTGATAATGCACCTGTGAAATGCCTTAAACATTTACTATGTTAAAGCCACAAGATACTATTGATTAAATTTGACTTTTTTAACCTTCCCGAATGTGAGGGGAATTGAGACCAATTTAACTATCACGATCTGAGATTGTCTAACACATCCTAAATTCTGATACTAGTTTGTGAGATTCAGCACATAATCTGGATGGGACATGCTGTTTCTTATTCCAGGGCTTTGGTTTATTCTGGAGGGAATTTCTGATGTTGAGCAGCAATTGTATCATAGTTCCCTGCAGCCACTAGGAGGTGACATGTACCAGGTTTCTCTGTGCTGCACTCTTGGCTCTATAAACTCAACATGTACTTCTTGTCTTCCAGTCTTCTTTCTGGGGTGTCTGCAAAAGATAGAAATCGTACCGTTTCTAGCATCAGGTTGAAAGTAGGGCTGTGGGTATTTGTGTGAGATTGTGCCAACTGTGGCTCAGTGGGTAGCACACTCACTTCAAATCAGAATGTTGTCAGTTCAAGTCTCGCTCCAGAGATTTCAGCACCTATTCCAGGCTGACTGTCCCAGTGCAGTACTGAGGGAGCGCTACACTGTCAAAGGGTCAGTACTGAGGGAGTGCTTCACTGTTAGAGGGTTAGTACTGAGCGAGTGCTGCACTGTTAGAGGGTCAGTACTGAGGGAGTGCTGCACTGTTAGGTGGTCAGTACTGTGGGAGTGCTGCACTGTCGGAGGGTCAGTTCTGAGGGAGTGCTGCACTGTCAGAGGATCAGTACTGAGGGAGTGCTGCACTGTTGGAAGGTCAGTACTGAGGGAATGCTGCACTGTTGGAAGGTCAGTACTGAGGGAGTGCTGCACTGTTAGATAGTGAGTACTGAGGGAATGCTGCACTGTTGGAAGGTCAGTACTGAGGGAGTGCTGCACTGTCAGAGGGTCAGTAGCGAGGGTCAGTAGCGAGCAAGTGCTGCACTGTCGGAGGGTCAGCACCAAGCAAGTGCTGCACTGTCAGAGGGTCAGCACCGAGGGAGTGCTGCACTGTCAGAGGGTCAGCACTGAGGGAGTGCTGCACTGTCAGAGGGGCAGCACCGAGGGAGTGCTGCACTGTCAAAGGGGCAGCACTGAGGAAGTCCTACACTGTCAAAAGTAATGTCCTTCAGATGAGAGGTTAAATCAAAACTCCATATGCCCTATAACGTGTATTTAAAAAATTTCATAGCCATTGGTAGATGAAGGGCAAGGGAGTTCTCCCCTGCACACTAGGCAGTATTTATCCTTCAAGTAACATCATAAAAGCATTGCTGTTTGTGGGAGATTGCTGTGTACAAATTAACTGCTGCTTTTCCTATGTTACTTAAGTGACTACGTTTCAAAAAGTTCTGTATTTTACTAGTTGTGAAGTGTTTTGGGATGTCCTGAGGTCATGAAAGTTGCTATAGAAATGCAAACCATCTTCAGTTTTACTCTGCCTGAAGTGAAGGGGAGGTGATGGTATAGTGGTTTTGTTGCTGGGCTGGTAATCCAGGGTAATGCTGTAGGGACCCGGATTTGAACCCTGCCATGGCAGGTAGTGGAATTTGAATTCAATAAATAAAAAACTGGAATTAAAAGCCTAATGATGACCATGAACACGTGGCTGTAAAAACCCACCCTGTTCACTTTAGGGAAGGAAATCTGCTGTCTTTACCTGGCCTACACGTGACTCCAGACCCATAGCAATCTGGTTGAATCTTAAATGCCTCCTGAACAAGGGCAATTAGGGATGGGTAAATGCTGGCCTAGCCAGTGACACCCAAATCCCATGAATGAATTAAAAAAGTGATTTCCTTTTCTCAAACTGCCTATTCCCAAAAAAACAACCGGAGGAGGAAGTGGTTCACTGGAGGGAACGATACATCAAAAACTCACTGATCACAACAAAAGCAGTTTTAGTGAGACAGGGCAATTGGTTTTTTGACACTATCGTTTCAATGGTCTTTATCTCATATATCTCCTCGGTCCCTTGTTCTGTGTGATAATTAGATTTCAGTGGCTGGATTTAAGGAGACTTTATGATTCTTCCTTTGCATTTCAAAAATTAACACCCCCATCCAGCCACCTGGTTCTCTTGAGTTTCTCCAGGTTGTGCTCTTGCTCAGATACTTCCAGGCATCCTCAGGTATCAGTGTGTTCAGGCCTGGAATGTTCTGCTATTCTTCCAGGGATGGCTCTGCTTCTGTATTCCCCACAAGGGGCAGCAATGACCTATTTAACTCTCAACAAGGAAGAGCTTCACACAGACCAGTCTGTATCTCATTAGGCTCAAACTGAAAGGGCAAGTGACCTGGATGGTGAATCTTGTGTCTGTTCTCTTGTATTCTTATCTGAATTATTTCTGTGCTATTGTCCCAGGTGGATAGAGAGAGCGAGAGAACAAGAGAAATAATTTTTACAGATATTTTTGATCCTTCTCTGCCCCTCCCTAAACTAATGGTTTTTTTCTGGAATTGTTACCAGCTGGAGCAGGGAATATAGACTTGGGCTGCTGGTTATTTTGGCTACAATTGAGCTGAGAGAAAATGTACCATCCTGAAATATTCCAGCTCTTTAATATGGTGGAGCATCTATTTACTAACATTCCTTCCCAATTAATGTTCCCCCGCCAAAGGTGCTGACTCTTGCCGTAGATCAGTTCCAAGTGCTGTTCTGGTACCTCACACGGTGGGATATCTAACCCAGAGGGCATCACCATTGAGCCCAGGCCTGCCTGACCAAAGACACACACACACTAACTTTCCAACTGGGTCAATAGATTGTGTTAAGGAGCCGAAACACAGATCAGCAGCGACCGGAGTGCAAATCTGTATGAAGGAAACGCTCCTTAGAAAACAAGAGTGTGGATTGGCAGAAGAATCCATAGGTACAGATACACTAATCACCTAAAGTAATGACAAAGGTTAATAAGATTATAAAAAAATATAAAGCATAGGTACTCATTTCTAAAGGAATAGAATTCAAAAGCAGAGCAGTTATGTTACACAAGTACCCACAGTGTAGTAACATTCAACTCAACATATCCATGAACAGAACCACTACAGTAAAGAAGGGAAAAAACAGATAGACCGGGTTCAATAAAATATGGAATGTGCTGGTGGGAATGGACAGAAACAAGTACCTGGTGCCCTCTGGCATTGACAAAACACCAGGCAGCCACAAACTACTAAAAATTTGTTTCCAAGACAGTGTAGCAGCAATCTTTCTTCCCAAGGGCAATCCCAGAATGGGACAATCCCCCAGTGGAACATTCCCAGAATGGGATAATCCCGCAATGGGACATCCCACAATGGGACATCCCCACAATGAGACATCCCTGCATTGAGACATCCCACAATGGGACAATCCCACATTGGGACAATCCCGCAATGGGACAATCCCACATTGGGACAATCCCGCAATGAGACATCCCCGCAATGGGACATTCTGCAATGGGACAATCGCGCAATGAGACAATCCCTCAATGAGACATCCCCGCAATGGGACATCCCTGTAATGGGACAATCCCGCAATGGGACATTCTGCAATTGGACAATCCCACATTGGGACAATTCCGCAATGGGACATTCCCGCAACGAGGCAATTCCGCATCAGGACAATCCCGCAATGGGACGTTCCACAATGGGACATTCTGCAATTGGACAATCCCATATTGAGACATTCCCGCAATGGGACATTCCTGCAATGGGACAATCCCGCAATGGGACATTCCCGCAATGGGACATTCCCGCAATGAGGCAATTCCGCATTCGGACAATCCCGCATTGGGACAATCCCGCATTGGGACAATCTCGCAATGGGACTTTCCTGCAATGGGACGTTCCGCAATGAGGCAATTCTGCAGTGGGACATTCCCGCAATTGGACAATCTCACAATGGGACATTCCGCAATGGGACATTCCCGCATTGGGACAATTCCGCAAGGGACATTCCCGCAATGGGACATTCTGCAATGGGACAAGCTGTCAAAAGGAATAGTCACAGCCCCATCACTGGAAATTTTCAAGACCCATCTTTAGATTATTTCCATTTAAAGGTTTTCATTATCAGGATTACATCTCAACAGGTCATGCCTGGTTTGACTAGTGCTACCCAGATGAATGTTGGTGGAATATGGATATGTGATGCTGACACAATTAACACAGAAGGATGCTGATGCCTTGATCAGATTTGCAGCAATGTGAACTGTTCAGGTGAACTGTTGGGGTCTCTGTTTTATTCAAAGGATATCAATGCCCTGGGGACGCTGCAAAAATGTTTTTCAGAGGTAAAACCAGAACTGAGAGGTTATAAATATCAAGAAAATTTGCTGGGGCCAGCACCCTTTTCTCTAGAACAGAGAAGGCCAAGGGGTGGCCTGACAGAGGACTTTGACATGGCAAAGAGGTTTCAAAAGATAGCTATAGTGAAAGTGGTCAGGCAAGACCAGAACTAGGGTGTCATCAATTTAAGATAGTCGCTATTGAATCAAATAGGGAATTGAAGAGAAATGTTATGCAGACTGGTGAGAATGTGGAACTCGTTACCACAGGACGTGGTTGAGGTGAATAATATAAATGCATTTAAGGGGAAGCTGGATGAACATATGGGTTAGAAAGGACTAGAAGGATATGATGATTGGGTGAATTGGTGAGGGAGGGGAGGAGATGTGTGGGTATAGGAAAAAGAGGAGAGGGAGGTTTGATTTAGTGAGGGAATAGGGTGGGGGAGGGGGAAAGTGCCCATCCAATAAATTGCAGTAACGGGCAGACTATGTGCATAGAGATCAGGTGATGTTGTTATTTGATCCCTGCAGTGAGGAAATGCTAATTGAATAGCGCACAGGTTCACATTGATCTGTTGCTGTAGACAGTGCAGTTTTGAGTGCAGCAGTTCACCAATTGAAACGGATCCATTCCGGACTGTTAATGGTTCCCAGAGATCCAGGCCATCACTTCAATCTGGCCCGGATGATGTGACAGGGAGAGGCAGCGTCTGGATTTACAGGTACAAAAATGCCCAATCTGGTATTGGGTCACACAGCCCAATGAGACAGTTCTCAACCAGGGAGAGCTAGAATTGGCCTCAATGTCTGACCTGGAAAGATGGACTGGGAGTCAGCCCAGCAGGCGGAGTTGTTTTCATTACCATCAAGTCACCCCTGTGGGAAGTGGCTGTGTGTTTGCGAGGACATGAACCTACAGCAATGCTTTCCGTGGTCAAAGAGCCTGGCGATGCCAACATTCTGAGCTCACACCTTAGGAGGTACCGTGTCTAGCAGGCACTCTGGTACAGGTGGATGGAGCTGGGGATGGGGAGGTATCTGCATGTACTCTGCTGATTGTGGAGAGTAATTCTTGCGAAAATAAACTTTCCTAGCCAATTCTTCTTTAAGTTTGAGGATTTAAAAAATTCTTTCATGGGATGTGGGCTTCGTTGGCAAGGCCAGCATTTATTGCCCATCCCTAATTTACCTACTGACTCTACCTGCTTGAAACTGAACTAGGTTTGTTACTTGGGGAGAAATCAATATTCCTTAGGCCACCCCCTCTTATTAACACTCAACTCTCGGTGAGAAGTAGGAATGTATCTTAATTCTCTCTTTCATTTTTCTTTCTCTCGCTCGCCCTTTCCCCAGTATTCACTCCATAATCAATCTGCCTCTCCCCTTCAGCCTATCTCAGAAATATTTGACAAAAGTGTTCAAAATCATGAACAGTTTGAGATAGTAGAAATGGAGTTTCCAATGGCAGGAAGGTTGATAACTGGAGGACACAGATTTAAGGTGATTGGCAAAAAGTCCAGAGTCAACATGAGTAAAGGTTTTTTTTTTAAACACAGCGAGCTGTTGTGATCTAAAATGAGCTGCCTGAAAGAAAAAAAGATTCACTAGTAACTGTTGAAAGGAAATTGGACAAATACTTGAAAGGAAAATATGTTTGCAGGTCTCCAGGGAAAGAGTAGGGGAGTGGAACTAATTGGATAGCTCATTCAAAGAGCTGGCACAGGCACGATGGGCTGAATGGCCTTCTTCTATGAACATCACCGCCTGGAAGTTCCCCTCCAAGCCACTCACCATCCTTCACTGTCGCTGGGTTAAAATCCTGGAACTCCCTCCCTAACAGCACTGTGGGTGTACCTACACCACATGGACTGCAGCGGTTCAAGAAGGCAGCTCACCTCCACCTTCTCAAGGGCAATTAGGGATGGGCAATAAATGCTGACCCAGCCAGCGAAGCCCACATCCCATGAATGAATAAGAAAAATACAATGCTGTTTGTGGGAGATTGCTGTGTGCAAACTGGCTGTCAATTTTCCTGCATTGTAACAAAGAGTAAACTTAAAAAAAATACATCATTGGCTGTAAGGCACTTTTGGATATCTGGAGGTGTTGAAAGTTGCTGTATATTTGAGGGGTCTTTCTTTTAGTCAAAGAATGTTAAGTAATGAATGAGTTAATGAACATTCGATCTTTATTTCCTTGTCATTTATGTCACTGGGTGTGGAGCTGATTTAAATACACAGACTAGGCAAAAACGTTTTACCCTCCACGCCCTCTGGCCCTGCCCTCGCCTTCAGTCATGGGTGAAACCAGCCCAGCCTTCAAACTGTCTTAATCGGCAAAGAACATACAGTAAAACAAAACAGGCCATTCAGTCCAAAGGGTCTATGAAACTATCTTCTCAAGTGGGTGTAAAAAATCCCATGGCACTGTTTCAGAGAAGAGCAGGGGAGTTCACTGGGTGTCCTGACCAATATTTGTCTCTCAACCAACATAACAAAAAACATTATCTGGTCATTATCCCGTTGCTGTTTGTGGGAGCTGTGTGTGTACAAATTGGCTCTCCTTACTGGTTGTCCCTTAAAACTTATCTGTTCTAATATCTCTTCCTTTGTTCAATGTCAATTCTTTTGCCTTATTATGCACCTGTGGAATGCCTTGAAACATTTTACCAAGTTATAGGCGCTATATAAATGTAAGTGAATGTTAACTCTCCTATTGCTGAGGTAAAAATCTGGAGCCGAATGGTGGAGAGTGGAGTTGGGGCAGAAGATCACCCATGTTCTGGTGGAAGGTCACAGACCTAAAACATTAACCCTGTTTTATCTTTCCACAGAAGCTGCCTGACCCCTTGAGTAATTCCAGCATTTTCTGTTTTTATTTCAGATTTCCAACATCTGCAATATTTTGCTTTAGTAATATCATTCCCCAGGAGGTGCTCTCATCCCACTTTCCCAGGTCTCTCCACATTCTTATCTTATTTAGTGCAACAAGAACAGGGCAGTTCACGGAAACACTGAAGAAGCAAGAATTGTTCTCCTTAGAGCAGAAAAGATTTAGAGGAGAATTAATTAGAGGTGTTCAAAATGATGAGGCATTTTAATAGAGTAAATAAGGAGAAACCAGAGGACACCAATTTAAATTAATTAGGAAAATAACCAGAGGAGGAAGATGAGAATTTTGTTTTTACTCAGCAAGTTATTGTGATCTGGAATGCACTGCCTGATAGGGCAGTGGAAGAAGATTCAAACATAACTTTCAGAAGGAAATTGGATGAATACTTGAAGAGAAAAATTTGTAGAGCTCTGGAGAGTGGGGCTAATTGGATACCCCCTTCAAAGGGCCAGCACAGACATGATTGGCTGAATGGCCTCCTTCTGTTCTGTGGGATTCAATGATTCCATAACTGCACCTAACCCAGGAATAATCAGATGGATGGAAAATTCACCTCCCCCCTCTTCTCAATAGTTAGTTCTGTCATTTGCTGACAGTGCACCTCTGGGCCTTTTTACAGAGATCTGAAAATAACACATTCCAACACAAAGCCTGCTTGAGCATCCCGACCTCCGCTCCCTAGCAACAAACTCTCACCTTGGGGCAATGATGAGAGAGTTTATAGAGTGAGAGGCCGAATATTCTGGATATTTTAATAACGTTATAATACAAGAAAAAGATACTTGTTAAATTTCTTCACACTGGAGATAGAGATGTGGATTTTCATCCAGATCCCTGAGCAGAGGTGTTGTCCTGTGCATTTTATATCCCCTTTACTGATAAAAGATAATTATTACCAGAACACCAAATGAAAAGGAAGAACCATCTATTGATTTATTGTGATGGGAGCAGCTGGAAAGAGATTTTAATGTGTGCTGATTATAGCTGAAGGGAGGGTTAATGCTTGAGGCACTTTAGATTCGTGTCTGGTTTTGTTCCTTTACAGGGATTTTAACATCTTCCCTCCTCTCCTGAGGCAGCTGATTTTATGCTCGGGTAAAGGACCCATGGCTCTCACCACCAAGCACATCACCCAAAATGATTCTTCTTCATGTCTGGCCTGGGCAATGAGTGTCAGATGAGAAGTTAAACTGAGGCCCTGTCTGTCCACTTGGGTGGACATTTAAAAAAAAAATCACTATTCTGAGGAAGAGTAGGGGCGTTCTCCCCTGCTTCCCGGGCCAATATATTTATTCCTTAACTAACAGCGCTGAAAAAAGATTCATCTTCTTCAGGCGCCAAGTTTAACAATGTTGGTGTTCATGGCTCTACAGCTTCACTGTCCTTGACAGCAGCAACACCTCGATGGTGTTCTCAAATCTTGTACCTTTTTGCTTCATAAATGGATGATGTATTTCCTCTTTTATCTACCTCTTCCGCTGCTGCTCTCAATTTTACCAGTCACTGCCAGATGTTCTAGTTTCTCTCTCCTAAGTACATGCCCAAAGACATGTAGCTGTCTCTTGGTGATCATCTGCAAAAGTCCGTCTCATGTGCCTGCTTTCCTCAATTCTTCCTCATTAGTCGTGTGTGTTGTCCAACAAATCCTCATCTTACATCTCAGAAACTACGTCCCTGTTACCTTTTAATTTATCTTCCATTGTCTTGCTTATCTTCCAACGTTCACACCTATATAGTAACATTGACCAGATGTGACATTTTAGTCATCTCATTCTGCTCGTCATAGAGATGTCCTTATTTCTATGGAAGTCGGACATATTTTGTCTTAATGCAGAAAGCCAGGTGATGAAGATAGACCTGGAGCCAATTTTTACACGTACCAACCTGACTTGGAAATATGTCATATTCCTTCATTGTCATTGGATCAAAATTCTGGACATATCACCCTAACAACACTGTGGATGTACCTATATACATAGAGTGCAATTGTTCAGGAAAGTGGCTCACCACCACCTTCTCAAGGACAATTAGGAATGGGCAATAAATACTGACCTTTCCAGCGATGCTCATGTCCCAAGAACAAATATGAAAAAATAAGAACATCAGAAAAAGGCCAATCGGCCCCTCAAGCCTACCCGACCATTCAATAAGATCATGGCTGATCTGCCCCAGGCCTCATCTCTTTTGTGCCAGCTCCTCACAGCCCGCAACTCCCCGATATTTCAAAAATCTATCTACCTCCTCTTTAAATACTTTCAATGATCTAGCCTCCACAACTCTCTGGAGTAGAGAATTCCAGACATTCACTACCCTCAGAGAAGAAATTCCTTTGCATCTTAGTTTTAAATGAGTGTCCCCTTATTCTGTAACTATGTCCCCTAGTTCAAGATTCCCCCCACTAGTAGAAACATCTTCTCAATGTCTACCCTGTCAAGCTCCCTCAGAATCTTGCACATTTCAGTAAGGTCACCCCTCATTCTTCTAAACTCTAATGAATAAAGGCTTAACCTGTTTAGCTGTTCTTGATAAGTCAACCGCTTCATCCTAGGAATCAGCCTAGTGAATCTCATTTGAACTGCCTCCACTGCTAGTATATCCTTTCTTAAATATGGGGACCAAAACTGTACACAGTACTCCAGGTGTGGCCTCATCAACACCCTGTACAGTTGTACCAAGCCTTTCCCTATTTTTAAACTCCAACCCCCCAGCAATACAGGCAAAATTCCATTTGCCTTCTTAATTACTTGCTGCACCTGCATGCTAACTTTTTGTGTTTCATGCACAAGAACACCCAGATCCCTCTGTGCTGCACTTTTTTGGAGTCTCGCCGTTTAAATAATAGTCTGCCTTTTGATTCTTCCCACCAAAGTGCATGACCTCAGACTTTCCTACGTTAAACTCCATCTTCCAAGTTTTTGCCCACTCACTCAACCCCTATCTATACCCCCTTGTAGATTCCTTATGTCCTCATCACAACATGCCCTCCCACCTATTTTTGTATCATCGGCAAATTTGGATACTTTACACTCTGCCCCTCCTCCAAGTCATTAATATAGATAGTAAATAATTGAGGCCCTAGGACTAATTACGTCTTTCCAGCCTGAAAAAGACCCATTAATCCCAACTCTCTGTTTTCTGTGTGTTAACCACTCCTCAATCTATGCTAATACGTTACCCCTCAATACTGTGAGCTCCTATCTTGTGCAATGACTTTTTGTGTGGCATCTTATCGAATGCCTTGTGGAAATCCAAATACACTAAGTCTACTGGTTCCTCTTTATCAACTCTGCTTGTTATACCTTCAAGAACCCTAGCAAGTTTGTCAAACATGATTTCTCTTTCACAAAACCATGTTGACTCTGATTGTGTTAAGCTTTTTCTAAATGTCCTGCTATTTCTTCCTTAATAATGGACTCTAGCATTTTCACAAGGACAGATGTTAGGCTGACTGGCCTATAGTTTCCCGCTTTTTGCCTCCCTCCCTTATCGAAAGGGGGTGTCACATTAGTGGTTTTCCAACCCACTGGGACCCTCCTGGAATCCAGTGATTTCTGGAATATTTTGACCAATGCCTCCACTATCTCTGCAGCCACTTCCTTTAAAACCCTTGGATGCAGGCCATCAAGCCCAGACGACTTGTCTGCCTTTAGTCCCATTAGTCTGTCAAATACTTTGTCCCTAGTGATTGAGGCTGTTACAAGATCTTTCCTCCCATTAGTTCCTTGCTTATCTCATATCTTTGGAATGTATAGTGTCCTCTATCGTGAAGAACGATGCAAAATATTGGTTTAAATTATCTGCCATTTCCTTGTTTCCTGTTATCAATTCTCCAGTTGCATCCTCCAAGGGTCCCATGCTCACTTTAGCTACGCTTTCTTTTTATATAGAAGCTCTTGCTGTTTGTTTTTATATTTCTTGCCAATTTACCTTTATAATCAATTTTCTCCCTCTTTATTAGCTATTTAGTCATTCGCAGCTGGTTCCTAAAAAATTCCCAATCCTCTGGCCTACCACCAGTTTTCACCGCTTTATGCGTCTTAGTTTTTGATTGCATACTCTCCTTGACCACCTTTGTTAACTCATCGAGTCCTTCTTTTTGTCCAGGATAAATTTTTGCTGAGCATTATGAAATATCTGCTTAGACGTCTGCCACTGCTCTTCCACTGCCCTTCCTCTTAGTCTATTTTCCCAGCCCGCTTTAGACAACTCATTTATTTACAGGGATATATATTACAAGTGTTATGATCCCAGGTGATGTTACCATTGGACAAGTCTCCTAGGGTGGAACCTGGCTTGATAGATCCTAACTTTCATTTCTTGTTTGGAAACATGGAGGGCGGCTACTGAACATGATCATGGGAGTCAGTTGATGAACTTTTAACAAAAGAATAAAACACTTAAACAAGAAAAGATTAAGTATATTACAATACTCCTTCACCCACAACTATACCTTTACAGATATATACAGATTTGTAGGATAACACCACTTACAAAAGCTACCTTATACTCTAACATTCACTGTAAGTACACAGTCCATATAAACCAATAGGCGACCTGTGGTCAGACACATGACACTCTGAAACCAAGTGACAGATGCCACCCCCACACAGATGCTATCGATCCCTCATCAACTCTCCCCAGATGCCAGCAGTCTTACTGTACTCCGCCTTTTACACAAGGGTTTCCAATCTCCACTCTCAAAGAACCCGCTTTGGAATCTTCTCCCAAATGACACTTTTTCTTGGACGCCTCCCACAAGAGTCCATCTCCAGGGTTTCAAACACTTCTTCTGATGTTTCCCTCCCCTGGATCACCATGTGCATTCAAGCTTTGCCTTCCCTGCATTCTCTCTCATATACTCAGCTATGCCAACAAAACACCATTGCTTCACATTGTAAGGAGTCACCAACCTGGACTGTCTTCTCAGATCTCCTGACTTTTTGCAAGCCTACCTTGCATTGAGTCTCCCTCCTGAGCTTTCTCTTTCTTAACTTGGAGCCTTCCTCTCTGCTCCTTGCTTTCAGTTCCATTGAGCAGGATCTTGTTCCAGATTCCTGTCCTTATCCTTTGTCTTAACTTAAAAATGTCTTCTTGGGTCTTCCTCTTTTCCTTTAGGACCTGCTCCCTGGAGTTCCCTCTCCCTGTAGACTGCTGCCAACTTGATATCTCCCTTGAGATCCAGAAGTCACTCGACATTCACTGTTACTTTAAAGCAACTCGGCTAAGATTCTTTGACTTATTTTTCTCAGTGATCTGCTAGTATGTCTAGCTGGAGAGACTCTTAAACTTCTTCCCTCACCTTAGAGCATAATGACAACTTGAACTCAAACTGCTTTTCTGTTTCTATTGGTCTCTCTGTGTGGGCCTCCAGTTGCTAGGCAACAGTCTAGTTTTCTACTTCAAGAGTCATAAAACCTCATTAAAAATGCAGGTTATACCAACAAACCCACAGACTTGCAGGTAACATTCTTTAAAGTGAAACTAGAGCCAAGTTTCATCCTTTGAATCCACAAATAAAACAATAATTTACTTAAACTCAAAGCTAAAACTTTAAATTATAACTTATTCCTAACATTCACAAATACAAATATAACTTACTTAAACTATCTCTAGAACCAACACAAGCATGCACCTCCTCATCCAACAACCACAATTTGTCTGTTCCTACTTAGATGCTCTTTTATTAAAACCAAAAGAAAAAGGGGACAAATCAACAAATTAACAAAAAAATCAAATAAAAGGGGCAGCCACTTAAAGGGAAACTGCAACAAAAGACAAAACATAAAAGAAACTTATAAAGATCAAACCAAAATGTAATTGTGGGGGGGTCAATAATGTTTCCCAATCCCCTGATGCCCACTGGTCATGGAAGGCCTCAGGACACTGTACGCTCTCTCTGGAAGGACACCCAGCTGCGAATGTAGCTGTAGAAGAGGGGCAGACAGTCGGGCTGGACGATCCCTTGCCTGTCCGCAGCCTGGACGTGTAAATGGCCACTTTGGCCAGTGTTCCTATTTATAGCAGCACAAGTGAATCCCCAGTTAATATCCACAATCTGAATTAAATTAAATACAATTAACAATCTGGTCATTATCACATCACTGTCTGTGGGAGCTTGTGCACAAATTGGCTGTCACATTCTCTCATTACATAGAAACTGGGAGCAGGAGAAGGCCATTTGGCCCTTCGAGTCTGCTCCACCATTCAACATGAACATGGCTGATCCTCTATCTCAACGCCTTATTCCCGCTTTCCCTCCATACCCTTTGATGCCCTTAATATCCAAAAAATTATCAATTTCTTTCTTGAATATACTCAGTGACCTGGCCTCCACAACCTCTGTGGTAGAGAATTCCACATGTTGACCACACTCTGAGTGAAGAAACTTTTCCTCATCTCAGTCCTAAATGGCCCACCCCATATCCTGAGACTGTGGCCCCTGGTTCTGGACTCCCCAATGAGGGGAAACATCCTCCCTGCATCCAGTCTGTCTAGCACGGTTAGAATTTTATACATTTCAATCAGATCCTCTCTCATTCTTCTAAACTCTAGTCACTACAGCCCCAGTCAAATCAATCACTCCTCATACAACAGTCCTGCCATCTCCAGTATCAGTCTGGTGAACCTTCACTGCACTCCCTCTGTGGCAAGTATATCCTTTCTTAGGTAAGGAGACCAAAGCTGCACACAATACTCCAGGTGTGGTCTCACCAAGGCCCTGTATAACTGCAGTAAGACATCCCTACTTCTGAACTCAAATCCTCTTACAATGAAGGCCAACATACATTTGCCTTCCTAATTGCTTGTTGCACCTGCCTGTTTACTTTCATTGACTGGTGTACAAGGACACCCAGATCCCCTTGTACATCCACATTTCCCAATATATCACCATTTAAATAATACTCTGCCTTTCTGTTTCTCACACCAAAGCGTATAACTTCACATTTATCCAAGTTATACTGCACCTGCCATGTATTTGCCCACACACACAACTTGTCTAAATTGCCCTGAAGCCTCCTTGCATCCTCTTTACAACCCCGCCCAGTTTTGTATTGTCAACAAATTTGGGAATATTTCATTTGGTTTCCTCATCCAAGTCATTTACATATATCGCTAATAGCTGGAGCCCAAACACTGATCCCTGTGGTACACCACTAGTCACCATCTGCCACCCGGAATAAGATCCATTTATTCCCACTCTGTTTCCCGTCTGTCAACCAATTTTCAATCCATGCCATTACAGCAGTGACTATGCTTCAGAAAGTACCTCATTGGCTGTAAAGCACTTTAAGACAATCTAAGGTTATTGCAACTTTCCAATAATCACTGGTGTACTGACTCCTGCACTCACTGGTACATTATCATTATATACACACCTAGTAATTTAGGATTTGCAATCTCCTCCAGGGAGATCACAGATAGTTGGTGTTAGAACATTTCCTTCCTCAGCGGAGGGATTCTTGTCAGTGTGGGATGTTTGTGGGGGAGCATTAATGGAACTTGATTATACCCCATCCTTCCCGTGCTATATTGTGACCCTGTGCCCCAAACATAAAACACCATTTTTCATGTTCCACTCTGACATCAGCCAGGAAATGAATCTCGGCTCAGTGCCCTTGGGGTAGGGAGGGGGAATCAGTCAGGTTTCACTCTGCTGATCATTGATTCCTATGATCTCACTGTAAAGTGGGTGCAGGTTATATAGAGGACAGGATGGGATGAGTGAAGGGCAGGGTGGAGTGAGGGAGAGTCAGGTGAGGGTGGGGTAGAGAAGGCGGAATGAGGGGAGGGTGGAGTGAGGGGAGGTCGGAGAGAGGGGAGGTCGGGATGACGGAGGATTGGGTCTATGGAGATTGAGGGGAAGGTGAGAGTGGAGTGAGGGAGGGCGCAGTAATTGAGGTGGAAGTTGGCACTGCACAGAAATCAATACAAATGGTTAAAAACAAATTTTGCAAAAAGTTCTTCTGATGAACCGTGTTCTCACATTGAGATAGTTTCTCAGTTTCTGATACAGAATCTACATTCAGCTGTCTCTCTCTGTCTCTGTCTCTGTCTCTCTCTCTCTCTCTGTATCTCCCTCTCTCTCTGTTTCTCTCTCTATGTCTCTCGCTCTCTCGCTCTACAATTGCTCCCTGTCTCTGTTTCTCTTTCGGCCCCTGTTGCTCTCTGTCTCTCTCTAATTGTCTATCTTTACCCATCTATCTGACCTTCTCTCTGTATCTGTTCAACAGGCATTTCATAAAATAACTTATCAAACATTTTACTGTAGTCAAGGTCATCCAAACCGGTCTGACCGCTCGTTGTATCACATAGTGAAATTCATCGCACTAGAGTGTGTACTTATCCTGGTAGCTTCGTTGCTTAAATAGGACAGTCTGCGGTATTGAGGTCCCTCAACTCCTCAAAATAACTAGCTGAGGGCAGATTGAATTTGCGGCCAAATTTTCTGATGGCAAAAATATAAAAATTCAAAGAAACAGTAAAATAGGGAAAGAGACAGATTCAGGTCACTCATTCAGCTGGTGACCTATTTTAATTGTATTAACTTCTCTGACAGTATTGGTGAGGAAATAATACTGATCTAAAATTAATGAGCTAAACATAACAAGTTAACAATAAATACAATTTATATTTATATAGCATTTTTAATGTAGGAAAAATGTTCTAAGGTGCCTCTCAGAAGTGTAATCAGACAAAAAAATTGACATCAAGCCACATAAACATTAAGAGAAGTGAATATATGCTTGATCAAAGAGGTGGGTTTTAAGGAATGTCTTAAAAGGAGGGGGAGAGAGGTGGAGAAGGTTCCAGAGCTTGGGACCTAGGCATCTGAAGGCAGGGTGCCGATGGTGGAGCAAATTTAGAGATGTTCAAGAGACCAGAATTAGAGAAGCGCAGGGATCTCTGAGGATTATGGGGCTAGAGGAGATTTCAGAGATAGGGAGGGTCGAGGCCATGGAGGAATTTGAAAAGAAGGATGAGATTTTTAAAATTTAGGCCATTCCTGGACCAGGAACCAAAGTAAGTCAATGGGCACAGCGGTGGGTGAATGGGACCTAGTGCGAGTTAGGATATAGAGAGCAAAGCTCTGGGATAGGTTCAAATTGATGGAGGGTGGGAGGTAGGAGCTGGCCTAAACAGCACTGAAATGATTGAGTTTAAAGGTACTAAAAGCATGAATGAGGATTTCAGCAGCTGATGCACTGAGGCAGGGGTAGAGACAGCAATAAGGTGGAGGGAAAGTAGGTGGTCTTTATGGTGGAACAGATATAAAAGCTGAAGCTCCACTCAGGGTCAAATATGATACCAATGTTGCAAAGAGCCTGGTTTAGCCTCAGACAGTGTCCAGTGTCACAATCCTCTTGTTTCATTATTTATATTAATATTTTAGAGGTAACTTTTAGTTTGGGGAGTAGAATGTTTAAATGTAGATAAATGGAAACAGCTGGTGGAGGAATTAATAAACAAATCAAAAGTAAGTGCAAATCAAACAGACCTGGGGTAATCACCATTCTAAGGGGGCAAACCTTATTCTGTTGCTGGGATGGTGGTGAGAGATATTCACACCTAGGATTATAGTGGCTTGTATTAATTTAATAAGGGCAGAGTTAGAAGTGGGAAAACTTGAAAAAATGGGTGACCCATCTCTGAGATCTTGGTAGAGATAGAATGTCTACAGTAATCCCAACAAAAATATAAATGATTCAATTCCTTCACCCGACTCCACCCCCACTAGGGCTATCTGTACCTTGCTTGTCCTGCTTTCCACCCTTAATTAGCACATTCCTTAGATAAATCACCACCTTCAACACCTCTTTGTCCTTTTGTCTGTGACATCTTTTGATTATCTCCACCTATCACCAGCCCTCTATCCAGCTCTACTTGTCCCCCGCCCCCCGCCCACCCCCCCCCACCCCCAAACCAGCTTATATTTCACCTCTCTTCTATTTTTCCTTAGTTCTGTTGAAGAGTCATACGGACTTGAAACGTTAACTGTATTCCTCTCCGCAGATGCTGCCTGACTTGCTGAGTTTTTCCAGGTATTTTTGTTTTTGTTTTATAAATTATTCATCTAGGCCTCAGAGTCAAATGCTTTTGTTGAAGGTAAAAGATAATTAGTTTACATTTCTGTTTGGAACATCCCAAGTATACCACATTGCTATGGAAATAGGCTACGCAGGGAGGTAATCTTTTGCTTTGGGTTTTATTTCCCTGATTTCACAGAGGGAACATTTAGTTGGAATTCTGGAAGCAGTCAGCTTGGAGGAGGCAAAAATAGAATCTGCCAGAAGCTGTAAGGCAGCTGTGAACTATAGCAGAGGGCTATTAGGAACCAGAGATGTTTCTGTTTTAAAAGTCACTAGGCAAGAATGTGAGTGAAGCCCACACTTGAACTGGGGAATCCACAATGGTGAGGGTTTGGTTGGTCACTTAGCTGAATACTAGTGGAAGAACTCCAAAAGACTTCGTACCTCAGAGTATAGCTGGAACACAGAGGCAAGATCAAAGTGCATTCCAGAGAGCTGTGGCATATCTTCGTTTGGTCCCAGGAGAAGTAAATGAGCTCTCAAGATCTTGTAAAGTAGAGGGAACTCTTGGGTGGAAGTAAAAATAGGATGGGTTCAAGCATAAGTAATTACAAAATATAGTATTAATTTAGTAGTGCTTGTTCTATTTAATTATCAGTAACGTTTTTTCTGTTTAGAACATGAAATCATGTGACGTAATTCTTTCAGTTAATAACTGGGAGCTTGAATTTCTCTTTACATGTTAACAGTTTCTATTGGGATTGTGCTGGGGACTGAATCAGTGATTTCATTTTCACTGTGTTTAATTAGAGGAAATTTTGGCTCATCCAGCACCGGTTGTCGGACAAGTAGTCAGACAGCACAGAGGCAGTGGAGGGGTTGATGGAGATGGTGGAGGGGTAGAGTTGGTTGTTGCCCGCATGGAACCTGACTCCATGTCTTCAGATGATGTTACAGAATGTAAATGAGTAAGTGAAAGGATCAAATTCCAGAGGAAATACTGACGGGATGGGAAGAGATGTCATTGCTGGAGGCTCTCTGGCCAGAAATTTCCGGTCCCACCGGAAATTCCCTTTGAGTGTCAATGGACTGGTCTGCCAAATTTTCCGTCCCACCCACAACAGGTCCTGCCATGGGCTGGACCGGCAAATCCCAACCTCTATCTATGATCAGATAGATAAGAGGAAGCAAAAGGACTGAATAAACAAAGGGTGTTGGAAATAGGATGTTACGGGCAGAATATTGTTTAAATCCTTTCCTGTAAATAATTTGCATTCTCACGGTGACAAGGGGATGAAATATTTATTAGATATTGAGTGTCTGTTCTGAATTGTGTTACACTTGCCATGTTACTGTTAAAAATGTGAACTGACAGGAAGGAGGAAGGAATCATTAATGGATTCAGGAAGCACTGTTATCTTTCCAGGCAAAGTATGTGCAGTGGGATAATTTTATACGGATTTTCTGGAGGTATGGAAGCTTTGGTCATAATGAACGCAGGTCAGTAGGTCAGGGCATTGGTGTTGGAGCTGTAATGTATGGAGGTGTTATTCGTGAATAGTGATACGTGCTCCCACTTCTCTGTTAGAAGGTCGTGGATTCAAACCCCACTCCAGAGACTTTAGGATAAAATCCAAGCTGCCACATCCAGCGCAGTACCTGAAGGAGGTGCTGCCTTTCAGATCACATGTTAAACTGAGGCCTTATCTACCCTTTCAGGTGTATGTAGAAGATCCCTTAACCACTGTTTTAAAGAACAGGGGAGTTTCTACCCGTTCCTGGACTATATTTATCCTGTATCACTTAAAACAGATTATCTGGTCATTATCACATTAATATACATGGGAGCTTGCTGCCTATGAATTGACCATGTTTCCCATAATCTACAGTGACGACACTTCAAAAGTACTTTGTTGTTTGTGAAGCACTTTGGGGTTGGGGGTTGGTGGCGGGGGGGGGGGGGGGTGGAATTCCTTACATCATTGCTATATAGATGCAAGCCTTTCACTCCTTCTCTACTATTGAACTTTCCATTGTTGAACTCTTTGCTATTAAGACTGAACATCAGGAATGCAGCCTTTCATAATCCTTGTGCCTCTCTGTGTGTAGCTTTCCTGTAATTTATTTAATCAGTGCAACTGTCTGCACTATTTGAACAGTCTGTTAAATGACAGAACAGGATCCTGGCTAAAGATTGTATCCAGCAAGTGTCAGACACAGAGACACCAGAGATAAATGCCTGCTCTGCAGACTGCAGAAGTAGGGCAGGATATTTTACTTCCACCTGAGAGGGCAGGTGTCTCATTTGAAAGATGGCTTCTCCGACTGTGTAGCACTCCGTCAGTACTTTCCCACCGATGGTGCAGCACTCCCTCAGTACTGACCATCTAACAGTGCAGCATTCCCTCAGTACTAACCATCTAACAGTGCAGCACTCCCTCAGTACTGACCCTTTGACAGTGCAGCACTCGCTCAGAACTGACCCTCTGACAGTGCTGCACTCCCTCAGTACTGACCCTCTGACAGTGCAGCACTCCCTCAGAACTGACCCTCTGACATGCAGCACTCCCTCAGAACTGACCCTCTGACAGTGCAGCACTCCCTTAGTACTGACCCTTTGACAGTGCAGCACTTGCTCAGAACTGACCCTCTGACAGTGCTGCACTCCCTCAGAACTGACCCTCTGACATGCAGCACTCCCTCAGTACTGACGCTCTGACAGTGCAGCACTCCCTCAGAACTGACCCTCTGACAGTGCAGCACTCCCTCAGTACTGCCCTGGTGTATCAGTCTTGATTTTAGTGCTGAAGCCCCAGAGTAAGATGGAACCCAGAATCTTTTGACTTCCTGTGGTGTGGTTGACACTAACCCTGCCTGGTTTGTGCCAAAATGGCAGGATCCAGGCAGCAGATGCAGAGAGGATTAAGGAATGTATGTATTCAGATTATCCCAATTAACACTTCCACACAAGGGAATAAACTCATTACACACACAAAGTGAAAGCCTACGTGTGGCAGCCGCTGATTGCTGATTTTGAAACCCTTCCATTCTGGAGTTTAAGTGCAATGGTGGGTATGGAAGTGGGGGCAATTCCTGCTGAGGGGGGTGGAGAGTGGCAGGATGGCTGACTGCATATTATCTTGCGCTGTTCAGCTCATTACCCACGTATTCGTGTGGAGCTCAGTGAACCATGTGGCAGGAAGATGAGGAAGTCGCCATGTCTGCTGTTACCTTATGGGGTCAAAGGTCCTGGTGCCATATTTAAAGGGCACTGGGACAGCCATTCACCCATTGCAGGCCAGGAGCTTCAGCCTGGCTGCCATTGAACACTAAAGGGAAATGTTACAGAGAAGAAAACAATGTGCAGCCCCACGGTCCAGCAATGCGTCCCTGGAGACTCTCCTACAGGCCGTCCAGGAAAGGCTGGAAGTGCTGTCTCCCTGTGATGGCAGCCGGACACCCTCCCAGCTGACCAAGGCGGCCTGGACAGAGATCACAATGGAGGTTAGTGCCCCTGGGGCCTAGCAGTGCAGAAAGCAGATGAATGGCTTGCTGTGCTCCGCCAGGGTAGTGCACCATCTACTCTCACTGCAAACTGACAGTCAAACAGGCATCATGCAAGTGCACAGGGATGTCACACAAGAGTTTGGGTTGTGGTACACACCAGCACATGGGACCTCTACACTGAATGTGTGTCAGCCACTTCATGCTCTCAATCTTCCAGCAGTTGCAGGGCATCTGCTTCTTAATCATTAACTTGGGAGGGCTCAGCAGCTGCCATAGGCATGCTCCGAAACTGCTCATGCACCCATTGGGATGACACTCAATCCTTCTGTCCCTCTGCAGGGAAAGAGCATCCGCAGCCAGTGCGGGTGTTCCTAGACCAGATACAGAATTCCAGACATTCGGGTCCTCACCCCATATGAGGAGCAAGCTGCAGAGATAGCCGGGAAGGAGCAGACTGTGCCTTGGTGAAGGCAAGGTAGGGCTCCCCCAGGAAGCCAGTGAGGATACCTCCCGACTTCAGTTGTCAGCTGCGCCCACTGAGTGAGATGCTGATTTAATGAAGGAGGCTGCTTATTCACTCACTAGTACTTTCTTTTCTCTATTCCAGGTGCCAGCAAGAAAGGGGGGAGGTGAACAAGGGAGACCAGCCACAGCCCCATGTCCAACCCCACCTCTGAGGAGGATGCCTTTGAACAGTGTTCACCTGCATCCTCCACCAGCGCAGCCCTCAGTGGGTCCACATTCTAGAGTAGGTTCGGGATCACAATCTGGTGAGTACATCACCGACATGGGTCCACAGCTGGTGGAGGAAATGACAGCCGATGCCTCTGACACTCAGGAGACCAGGCCCCTGCTCAGTCCCAAGCAGATGATGAGCTTCTGGACTTGGCCATAAGAGACATGTTGGAGATGCAGAGACAGACTGGGGAACATCAGACAGAAATGCCAGAGGCCGTGCACAGCCTGGATCGAAGGCTGGAGCAGTCCTTCCACGTTCTTCCGGCCGTTGGGGCTCTAGCGAGCACTTGGCTGCCTCCATGGAAGGGGTGGCAGCTGCCTTGGAGTCCCAGGTCCAGCAGAGCCCAGAGTGGCTGCCAGATGTGCACTCAAACCTGCACTCTGTCACTCTAACCATTGGTGCAGTGCAGCAGCAGCCAGGCGAGAGGGGGATGCAGTACTTCAACCCCCCTCCAGGTGCCCCATCTCCTCAAGGAGCCAGGGTGACACCATTGGGCACAACAGGGAGGAGGAGCACCAGCCAGGCACCCCAAGGGCTTCATCCCAGGACACTCCAAGGGTGCCCTGTTGCTCCACCTCCCCTCTGCCAGTGACCCCATTGCCTCCAGCAGGTCAGGCCGAGGGGGGTTCACCTGTACCAGAGCAGGGGACCCTTAGCAGGCCGGGGCCCTCTTGGCCTTGGGCCACTAGAGGACACCCACCAAAGTCAACACAGTTAACAGGGCAGAGTAGTCAGCAGGGCTACCTCCACCTCAGCTGTGGATGTCGGTGCTGCACCTAGGCGTAGTGGTAAGCAACAAAGGATTAAGAAGTATTGAAAGCACACAAGTGGCATGGGTATACAACCATTGTAAACGCATTTGACACTTGTAAATATGTGTTCACTTGCACAGTTTGGAAGTTTCCTGGATTCCATCTTGCTGCTCATTGCTTCAATGGTCACTGGCAGAGTCTGATAATGAACCATTCTCTCACATTATCAACATAGTGATTACTCAATGATCCCACATGTGCAGGATTAAGCACTGGCCACCATTTGTGAGCGTGCAGCCTGGACATGCATCGTGCAAGCCATTACATGTTCTGATCTCTGAAAATGTGTTCATCGGGTGATTATATCTCCTGCTGCTGTTGCCCTGATGTCAGACGTGGGTGGATGGCAGGAGTACTTGAGGGGAGTTGAACCTGCTATGTGGGTGGCAAGGAACACTGCAGATGCAGTTCCAGGGTTGAAAGAGTAAGGTCTACACTGTCTTCTTAACAGTAGAAAACCAGAGGCTGCCCTACATGTTTGGAGGAAGCTGTGATGGTTTTCTTTGGAGATTTGTCATTTTGAGCTAATATGCAGGTGAAGGCAACAAGTAAGGAGGCAATGAGTATGTTAGCCTTGACTGTAAGAGGGATTTGAGTGTAGAATTTATGAGGTGGGTGTACAGTTGACTGAAGTCTTTGTCAGACCACACGTGGATATTTGTTTGGCCTGCTCATCTCCGCATTGAAGGTGCCAGTGCACCTCATGTAAAGGGTTTGCAATCAAATTGCATCGGACATCATTGAAGGACAGGGTGAAGGAGGGTAGAATGGGTCTATGTGCTGGACCGTGATGAGGACTGTGAGGCTATCCATGTGAAGCATCAACAGCTCTAACAGGGAATCACAGAATCTTAACGGCACTGAAGAAGGCCATTCGGCCCATCCTGTCTGCACCGGCTCTCCAAATGAGCATTATGGCCTAGTGCCATTGCCCTGCCTTTTCCCTGTACCCCTGCACATTGTTTCTAGTCACACAGCCATCTAATGCCCTCTTGAATGTCTCGATTGAACCTGCCTCCACCACACTTCCAGGCAGTGCATTCCAGACCCATTTACCACTCGTTGTGTGAAAAAGTTTTTTCCACGTGTATAGAGTCATAAAAGTGAACGTTCTAATTTCTGATTGCTGGGGAACGTAATTTGGAGGGGAAACTTAATTCCAACAGGGTGGCCTTTTAATGGACATGCATGACATGCTAATGCATGCAAAACATCTCCTTGACATTGTACTTCGGGAAGCTCGAGCTGCCTTTAACCTGAGAACAGAATTCCAAACCTTCATTTTGAGGTCAGGAAACTGATTTTTTAGCCTCATGCCAAGTTAAGTCTCCCGCCTGTCACACTTGCCGTTGGTGGCAGGACTGGAAGTTTCTGCCCCTATAGTTAGTGCTCTTTCTGCCCAGTCTCTCGTTCTGTGGCTAGTCACATGTAGCTGTGATGGACTGACTCGTGTCAGGCTGAATTTAATGGTCCGCACCATCCTTACTGTTCAAAACCTGGATGTTGTGCCTGACCTCTTCCTGGTCTCTCTTCTTGTTCCTGTTCCAGCTCCTGTTCACTGCCTCCTGTGACCTCAACCCCTTCCCCAGGGAAGGTGGGGGCAACAGGTGAAGGCAGCATTTGATTTGTCTGTGATGTCATAGAATCACCTGGCACTGAAGGAGGCCATTCAACCCATTGTGCTTGTGGCAGCTCTTTGAAAGAGCGATTCAATTATCCCATTCCCTGTTCCGCTTCCACAGCTCACTGCTCTTTCCCCGTAGCTCTGCAATTGTTCCCACTTCCTAGGACAGATCCAATTCCCTTTGTCTCATATGCTGTATGGTTTATAGCCACCCAATGCTCATTGTCTGGGTCCATACATGGAGTGATAGGGTGGCCTGTGTCTTAATCAGAGGCTGTAGGAAATTAAAAAGAAAACACAGGTTAATCAGTCCCTGTGATACTAAAAATGGATCTCTGCATCTGTTTGCAACAGACCACTCCTGAAAGAGTTAAACTGTGGGGGAAGGGCGGGAGGTCCAGGACGATTTCCCCTGGTGATAAATTCAGACATTCTCTCCAGTCTTGTTGCCCAGTAATTAGTGGCAGAGACTCCCAGAGGAGGAAGTATCACTGAACAGACCCTTCCGATAGGCTGCTCTTTGGCTGTTGTCTGGTTTATCTGAGCCACAACTCACCCTCCCCCTCTCCCTCCTGCTCTGTTCCCCCTCCCCCTCTCTCACACCATCCGCTCTCCCATCACAGAGTGAAATCCTAAGGTGCTAGCAGAGACAGACCTCTGCCTGGAGTTCAGGCACATGGGCACTGAAAACTCACTCGCCATCCGCAGCCAAATCCATTGTTGGAGCTGAGCATCAAATGAAAGGTCAGCTCTGCACTTTCCCACTAACCTTAGCTAATAAAAAGCAGACATGAATTGAAAGTGACAGGCCTAATTCTCTTTGGTTACTGCACACAAATGTGGTTTCCACAGAAATGGTTAGATTGACAGCTGCAATTTTTAAAAAAAGTATTATATCCTACAGTCAAATTCTGGGAGACATCGCCTGTACAGAATGTTTGAGGAGCAGGAAGCAGGTGTCTTCTCCTGCAGGTGCTGACGTGGCTGCCATTAGCGTGAGGACATTTGTCCTGCTCCATTGTAACTAACTAGCTGAGATGGTGGGGGGGGGGGGGGGGGGGGGGGGGGGGGTGTGGGGTGGGGGGGGGGGCGGGGGGGGTGGTTTCTGATGGGGTCCTGAAACCTTGGTTCTCCTGGATTAATGTTGATGATAGTCTTGTTCTGTCTTGAGGATTATGCGAATATCCAATGCACCAGAGTCAACTGTTGTGGCTACAGTAGCATTACGGCTATGTTAATGAATTAATAACCCAGGACTAATAATCCAAAGACAAGAGTTCAGATCCCATCATGGCAGCGGGAGAACTTAAATTCAGTTTATTAAATAGCTCTGAAAAACAAAAGTTAGCATCAATAATGGTGACCATGAAACTAAAGGATTGTTGTAAAAATCCATCTGGTGCATTAGTGTCCTTTAGGGAAGGAAATCGGTTTTCCTTATCCAGTCTGGCCCAGATATGACTCCAGAATCACAGCAATGTGGTTAACTTGTAAGTACCCTCTGAGAGGGCCCAGCAACTCAAGCTGTTGAGGGGGAAATAAATGCTGAACTTGCCAGCGATGTTCACATCCTGTGAATGAATTTGAATAAATTAAAAAGAATACTTATAGATTGGTTGTACAATAATTTGTTTGTTCCCTTAACATAATTGGAAGCAGTTTCTTACAGTGGAAAAATGAGAATGCAAAAACTTAAGAAATATGAACAAGATCAAGTGCCCCTCAAACCTGCTCCACCTTTCTTTTTCTCATTACTCTTTCATGGGATGTGGGTGTCACTGGCAAGGCCAGTATTTGTTGCTCATCTCTAATTGCCCTTGAACTGAATGGCTTGCTAGGCAATTAAGAATCAAACACATTGCTGTGGGTCTGGAGTCACATGTAGGTTAGACTGGGTAAGGGTGGCAGATTTCCTTCCCTAAAGGGTCTTTGGTGAACCAGATGGGTTTTTAAACAACATTTGATGATAGTTTCCCTGATCATGATTACTGAGACTAGCTTTCTATTCCAAATTTATTAACTGAACTCAAATTTAATCAGCTGTTGTGGTGGGATTTGAACCCTCGTCCCCAAAGCATTCTGGGCTTCTGGTTTACCAGTCCGGTGATTTTACCACTACACCGCAGTCTCCTCCCCCTCAGCACAACCATGGCTTATCTCCGGCCTCAATTCCACTTTACTGCCCGCTCCAGTCAGCCATGGGCCAGCGACTGGTGATTGGATACTGTTAAAGTCAGGTCACTCACACCTGCATGCTGCCAGCGTGATAGACAAAAGTAACTGTGCGCCTTGGTTTAAGAGGCTCTCGCCCATCTTTAATTATTAACTAATTCTTACCCATTCTGTAAGCCCTCAGGACTCCAGGCCGGCTGACAATTGCCCAACCACTCAAAGCACCAGAGGAACCTGATAGACCAATCACTAACGACTGGGAGTCTTCAGAACCTGCTCTGCAGAACACTATCAGTTACTGAAGATTGGTTGGGAGGGATTTTCATTAATGATAGACAAATACATTAACACCAAGAACGGGGTAGTACAGGGTTGGGTGGTTGTGCAAAATGAATGGCCTGGCTCTAACTTTAGGCTTATACTTTGTTGATCTGGACTCCCTCCACCAAATGAAATAGATCACAAAAACAAAAATACCTGGAAAAACTCAGCAGGTCTGGCAGCATCTGTGGAGAGGAACATTGTTAATGTTTCGAGTCCGCATGACTCTTCAACAGAACTAAGGAAAAATAGAAAAGGGGTGAAATATAAGCTGGTTTAAGGTGGGGGGGGGGATTGGAAAATGAAATACATCTCCCTCATCAAATCTATAATCATTTAAACACCTCAATTGCTGAAGCCTCTATAATCAAGGGGACATGATTCTAGTCTATGCTACCTTTCCTCCTAACTTAAACCCTTTAATCTCAGTATCATTCTGGTGAATCTGTGCTGCACCCACTTCAAAGCCAATATATCCTTCCCCAGATGTGTACCCAGGACTGAATGCAAGACTCCAGGTAAAGTCTGACCAAGGGTCTATACAACTGAAGCAAATAACTGCCTCACTTTTGTAACATTGTCCCCTTGAGTAACAAACAATAATCCACTAACCTTTTTGTTTGATTTTTATACCTGCCTGCATTTTGAGCAGCAGTAATCACTTCCTTTTGGGCAAGTGATAGCAGGTTTTATAAATCTGCCACTCCCTTGTCCCTAACTACCTTGGCCCTCACTTAAAGAGTTTTCAGTTGTCACTGAGATGCTTCCCCTTTAGATCTCAGGATTCTTTATCGTCTGGGAGATCTTTGCCCAGCCTTCACACTTCAATGAGCTCCCAACGTCAGCACCAGTGGAAATGAGACCAATTAGTAGCAGCTGGAACCAAAGCATGTGATTGTTGGCTAACAACTTGTACTTCTGTTTGGTTTGATGATTTGCTGTGATGATTTTGTTGTCGTCATGAAGAGTAATGCTGAATAGTTCAACAGCGAATTGATTGTGTTGCTATAGATTCTGGCACAACCCTGGGATATTCAGGCTGAACATATTTGTGAAGTTTTTGGCATCAAGTCAAATTCTGCCTGAGTAATTTCAATGAAAACATTGATCAATACAACTGTTTCATGGTCTTCTCCAGCTAAGGTCATCGGAACATGTTAACTTCACGTTCCTCCCTTTTTCTCGTGCATTGTGCCAAAGTCTCTTTAGAGCTGTATAAAGACATCAGATTATTCCAAGCCGCTGCATGATCCTGTTTGTTCTCAATCACATTCTCTCTTCGAATATTTGACTCAGCTGGGCGTAAACTCTTCTGTCACAACGCTCCTATTTAAAGCCCTTATCTGTGGGAACATTTCATTAAACCTCGATGGCAGGTTCTGACACAACTTTGGTTGGTTGATATTTGCTGGAAAAAGTTTGTTTTTCATCCTTTCATTTCTCTCCCTATTCCTCCTAATGGTCAACTCTTTGCTAACATTCCGAGTCCTGGATTTTGGGATCTTGATCTCCACATATGCCGTATTGCTGCAGTTTATATGAATGAGGCTCAGACTGCTGTTCACTCTTTAGAATACACAGGAGCTTTGCTACTGATTTTGTTCTAAAATTTCCTGTCCTCTGCCCTCCTTCAGAATAATGCTCTGGGAACTTTTATATTCAGCTGAGAGGACAGACAGAGGCTTGTTTAACACCTCATCCAAAATCTGGCAACTCGAACATTGCAGCAATCCATCAGTGCTACGTTTCTGAATATGCAGTGCCCCATCAGTACTGACCCTCCAATGCTGCAGCACTCGTTCAGAACTGACCCTCTGACAGTGCGGCACTCCCTCAGTACTGACCCTCTGACAGTGCAGCACTCCCTCAGAACTGACCCTCTGTCAGTGCAGCACTCCCTCAGGACTGACCCTCTGACAGTGCAGCGCTCCCTCAGTACTGACCCTCTGACAGTGCAGCACTCCCTCAGTATTGACCCTTCAATGGTGCAGCACTCATTTAGTACTGACCCACTGACAGTGCAGTGCTCCCTCTGTACGTCACTAGAGTTTCATTTAGATTTTCTGTTCCCGTCTCTGAAATGGGACTTGATCCACCGCAGTCAAATGTGGGAGAAATAACATTGGATCACCACTGGTGGATTATGGGTAGAACTAGTGGGAATGCTAGAGATGACAGGTGAGTCAAGGATATTATTTGAGGAGAGAGTTGGTGACGTCATTTTTGACAGGGAGCGATTAATAATGTCAGTTGGCATGGGGGCCAGGAGATTCACAGGTGGTCAAATGGGTATGAAGTGGGTCTCATATTAAAGGGGAAAGAAGGAAGCGCAGGGAAGAAGATGTCAAACTGAACCGGGGATTAGGGCTAGAGTGAGGGTCTAATGGGGAGGGGATTAGCACAGATCACAGATTATCTCAATCTCAGCAAAAGGCATATCTATGAGCACTCACAGTGTAGGTTCACATCTAACTAACATACACTAATACCAAGTACCACCTCTGCTGTCTCAGCGAAGTGCACAACTTCATATGTGAGGGAAGTCAACAAGCAATTCATCTGTAATAGGCATCGCAGTCAACTAAGATCCTTCCCTCATCAAATATCCATACAACTGTCTCCAGCTGTCACTGGGGAACCATTGGAACCAATAGCCCTGGCTGACTTGGTTCCATATTCAGTGAGACCAAATGTAGCCCTTCTACCCTTGCCCCAGATGCAGTGATCTGCCTTGGTTAGTACAGACTAGAAATGGGAACCAGGGGTCAAGGGCCAGAGACCTCCCTGGTCTGCTGAAAGACCATTTGCTGCAATGTTATTCATCTGATATTTTAAAATTATATGAATTTCTCCTTTTGTCAATCCCCCTTCTCCTTTATGGTTTATTTATTTTGTGACTCCTCCTCAATCCCACAGAGGGAACAAACTCCTCGAAACAAGCTTGTTGATCATCAGGTAGCAGGCAAATTCCCAATCCTACCCTGCCTCGCTTGAGGCTTGCTGAAGATGTCAGATTCTAACAGAACAAAGTTGGATGCCTTGACCAGAGGGGAGCTGTTTCTTCACATCTGCCTGGTGTCAATACTCTCAGAGGGAATCTCCACCCAACACAATGCGTTTAACACCAACACCGTAGATTATCTTTAAAGATAGACCTGTATGAAGATACTCACATGAGAGTTCCCCTCCAAACCACACACCATCCTGACTTGGAATTATGTCACCATTCCTTCACTGTCACTGGATCAAAACCCTGGAACTCCATTCCAAACATCACTCTGGGTGTACCTAAACCTCAGGAACTGCAGAGTTTCAAGAAGGTGGCTCACCACCACCTTCTCAAGGGCAATTAGGAATGGGCAATAAATGCTGGCCCAGCCAGCGACACCCACATCCCCTGAAAAAGATATGGGTCCTGACAATATTCCGGCGATAGTAGTGAAGACTTGTCCAGAATTTGCCATGCCCCTAGCCAAACTGTTCCAGTACAGCTACAATACTGGCATCCACCCGGCTATGTGGAAAATTGCCCAGGTATGTCCTGTACACAAAAATCCAATAATCACTCCATCAGTCTACTCTCAATCATCAGGAAAGTAATGGAAGGGGCCACCAACAGTGCTGTCAAGTGGCACTTGCTTAGCAATAACCTGCTCACTGATGCTCAGTTTGGGTTCCATCAGTGTCATCCAGCGCCTGACATCATTACAGCCTTGGTGCATACATGGACAAAATAGCTGAATTCCAGAGGTGAGGTGAGAGTGACTGCCCTTGACATCAAGGCAGCATTTGACCAAGTGTGGCATCAAGGAGGCCAAGCAAAACAGTAGTCAATGGGAATCAGGAGTAAAACTCTCCACTGGTTGGAGACATACCTAGAACAAAAGAAGATGGTTGTGGTTTTTGGAGGTCAATCATGTCAGTCCCAGGACATCACTGCAGCAGTTCCTCAGGGTAGTGTCCTCTGCCCAACCATCTTCAGCTGCTTCATTAATGACCTTCCTTCCATCACAAGTTCAGAAGTGGGGATGTTCGCTGATGATTGCACAATGTTCAGCACCATTTGTGACTCCTCAGTTACTGAAGCAGCCCACGTCCATATGCAGCAAGACCTGGACAATATCCAGGCTTGGGCTGACAAGTGGCAAGAAGCATTCATGCCACACAAGTGCCAGGCAATGACCATCTCCAACAAGAGAGAATCTAACCATCACTCCTTGACATTCCATTGTTGAATCTCCCACTATCAACATCCTGGGGGTTACCATTAACTGAACTGGACCAGCGATATAAATACTGTGGCTACAAGAACAGGTCAAAAACTGGGAATTCTGCACAGAGTAACTCACTTCCTGACTCCCCAAAGCCTCCACTATCTTTTTTATTATTCATTCATGGGATGTGGGCATCACTGCCCAGCATTAATTGCCCATCCCTAATTGCGCTTGTTCAGCAGGAATTTAAGAGTCAACCACATTGCTGTGGGTCTGAGTCACATGTAGGCCAGACCAGGTGAGGGCAGCAGATTTCCATCCCTAAAGGGCATTGGTGATGAGTTTTTGCAACAATCAGCAATGGTTTTAATTTTTACTGAATTCAAATTTCACCATCTGCTATGGTGGGATTCAAACCCGGGTCCCAAGAGCATTACCCTTGGTCTCTAGAATACTAGTCTAGTGACAATACCACTAAGCCACCACCTCCCCATCTACAAGTTACAAGTCAGGAGCGTAATGGAATACTCTCTACTTGCCTGGATGAGTGCAGCTCCAAAAACCCTCAAGAAGCTTGACACGATCCAGGACAAAGCAGCCCACTGATTGGCACCCCATTCACAAACATTCACTCCCTCCATCACCGACGCGCAGTAGCAGCAGTGTGTACTGTTGACTCTGTCTTTGAGTACAACTGATGTATGGACAAACAAGTCTTACTACCGGTGGTTCGTTTTAAGTCGACTTTATTATATCACACAGATTTACTTAAAAGCTTTTTACCAAAATAACTCTAAAAGCTTGCACAGTTTGGAATGTAATGATACTACCCGTTCAAGGAGAGGTGATCAGTTTCTGTGGCTTGGCGGTGGATCTTTTCGCTGAGTCCCTGACTCAGGGTCCACTTTGCGAGGGTTGTTCATGCAGGTCTTCACTGTCGATATCTCCGAGATTCTGTCTTTAATACAGTTGCACCCAGCATTGAGAATGTTCTTAATCACATACTCACATGAGTCGTCTGTTTACTTAGCGCTAAGTGTAAAACAGGTAACAATTGTTACATTATTCCGTGTGATTAAGTTAGTTTCTCATTTGTGTTGATTCATCCAATGGCGGGTGGTGGTGGGTAGTTACTTTCTGTTCCCTGCAATCAACCGCCCCTTCCCCTTTTGCTAATTGTACATATTCCATTCCTGTGCACTGCTTCTATGTTGACATCATTTACCATCATGCTCCACGAATGTTGCAGCTTGCTTAGCCTTTCTGGTTACTGGAAATGGATCACTTATATACACCTTCTCTGAATAGGCAGTATCATCACCCTCCACCCTGCATAGTACATGGATGGTTTACAACAGTTACATGATTCATGGCTATTTATCGATAGACCAGACATTTTCATTAATCAATTGCTCCCTTTTCAGCACATCTAATTACATATCTAACTTCTTTTCCATTTCAGTTTTCCACCGTTTGAGCATTAGTACAACATACATTAAGTATATCAACGTACAAAATATCAAGATTACAGCAATGTGAGAAACAATTCTTATCCATGGATGAATCTGTACATTTGTCTCCCAATCCCCAACATCATCCCACCAATTACTCTCCTTAATATTGCTATTGCCCTTAGCTATTCCTGCGTTATTTTGTTCAACTTCTAGGTAGGTCACAAAGGTTTTGTTAACTCCTCCTTTATTCTTGTCAAATGTTTGGGCAATAACATGATTTCAACTTCTTGTCTTTTGTGAATATCTACTAACTCTATCCTCCCTATTCTAGTTGGGACTTCCGGTTGCAAACAGAAGGTGGCCCCATTAATTGGGCATCTTAGGTGCCTATATTGAAATATTGTTTCTTTGGCGGTTACACAGTACACTCCTCTGCCCAAGTATCCTATTCGGATGGTACTACCTATTGTTCTTCTCACTTCCAAAGTGCAATTCACCATTCTCTTTGCTTTAAATCCACACTGGGCTCACTTATTTGGATGTATCAGGTAAGGACAAATGGTTGTTTTGTCTGTTTCCTCGGACCTAAATAACTCTGATCCCACTGTAGTTGCATTCATTTCTATCACATAGGCTTGTGTTGCTTCTTGTCCTATCCATACCCCATCTATGATGACTCCTATATTGTCCATGGTGAAGACTCGCTTCCCCTTCATATTTTTTGACACAATTGGAAATCCCAGCACTTTCAGTACTTCCTCTGCAATCTTCATCAAACCACACTTTGGTTAGTTCTCTTAACTCACAAGTCGTCAGGTTAGGATTAGATTCTCTGTTCGTTAAATTCTGCAATTGTTCATTACTTATCCACGATGGGACTCCTCCTTCATTAACTTGTTCCAAATTTTCTGTTAACTATTCTACCATCCAATTTCCGTAGATACCACAAAGAGTTCTGTTTTGGCCCCTATTGCTGATGTTTGCCTGTCCCATTATTAATTGGTTTATCGTCTCAGCATGTCCTTTTAGTGCTCTAATTATTCCTTCACTCGCCAATGTTTCTTTCTGTTCAGCCTGCGAACTTGTCCTCTGATTTTCATTTAACCTTTCCAATACCCCTTTCATTTGCCTAGTCAGCATTCTCAATTTAGTATCCAAATTTACTCAGTCAAGGGTGTTTACAGTTGACATCCCGGCACCATAGACTGATAGGCTGGTCTCTATTAGGCCTCGCCTCTTTCTGCTTTGTCCCTTCTCCGTTAAATTCTTGTCCTATTTCTTGGCCCAATAGTATTTTAGTCAATGACAGAAACAGTTTCCTCTCGGTGTCCGGACATCAGTCAGGCAGTTGGATAGCATTAATATTCAACACCACTGATATCAAATCATGATGTACATTATCATACAGCCTCTGTTCTGTTGCTCTTAACACAATACCACTGTAAGGTCCTGGGGGAAATTTGTCGGAGTGGCCCACCACATAAACTACCGCTGCTAATTCGGCATTCTGAGCACTCATGTTTTGCTGGCAGTTTTAAAGCTATCTCTGCTAGCGGTGTACCCTGCATTGATGCCACGTCCTGTTTTCCTAACTCCGACTTCTACCATGGAGGTTCCGTCAAAAAAAAAATTTCAGGGTCTGACAAGTAATATCGTCCCCAAGCCCAGGCTTTTTTGTTTTGGCACAAACGGTCCCTTGGGATCATTTGCTGTCAATACCTGACACTCATGAGGCTCCCCACTATAACTGAGATTGTCAGCGAGAAAGGTCGTTTGACTGCAATATCTCGACCCTGCAACATCAGAGTCCATTGGATTTTGTTGATTTGGTTTTCATTTAAAAGATTATCAGAGTCCATTGGGCTGTATGATTTTGGTTAACGGTACCGTCCTTGATGTGTCTGTCCAGCAACAGCTGGATGGGTTTAAGTTCCGTGAGGACTGTTAAGGGGTTCAGGCCAATTATGTAGGAGAAATGTTGTACCACCCAAAAGACTGCCAGAAGGTATCGTTCACAGACAGAAAACCCTTGGGTTAAGAGCCGGGATGCATGCGCAACTGGTCCGAGTCTCCCGTGGCGCTCCCTTTGCAAAGGAATAGACCAAACACCATTACTAATATCCAGAATGGTAAAATATCGGGCTGGTCGCCACCGTAGGCGCGGTCAGCGGGGGAGCCTTATTTAACTCCCGGTAGTTGATCGTTAGTCACCAAGAGCCGTCTGGCTTCCTAACTGGCCAGACTGGTGAGTTATTTGTTGATGCCACAGGGCACAACACTCCCTGTTGTAACAAGACTTTGGAATTTCACTTTCTGCTTGCTTGGGGAACCCGTATTGTTTCTGTGGTTTTGGACCGGGGCCATCTATGGCCCCCTCACTTATCATCCGACCGCAGTCGTGTTTATGGGTTGCAAAGGTGGACATATTCTTGCCAATAAGTTCCCCACCTTGGGATCATCAAACATGTCCGTAGGTTTAACCCAAACTTCCCCGGCTGTGCTAATTCCCTCGGGGTACACCCCAGTGGGGACTTCCACCGGCAGCTCCGTTACTTCGCCCATTTGCCAAATGCAGCAATTTTACTGGATCAAATGACAAATTAAACTTTCTCATTAGGTCAGAGCCGAGAACGTGGTCTGCTTCGGGGTGTAAATTCACTAATACTGCTGAGTGCTATAGGGCTAGTCTCGAATCCCTTCTGAGAGTGTCCGGTGAAACCACTCAAGATTATTGTTCTTTTAGTGCGCCACGAGAATTCTATTCCTTTGGATATGTTAAGGGTGGTGCGGGAGCCCCCGGTATCCCATAAAAATTTGGTGGGGCGGCTTCTTACCTCACCTTCCACCAGACGAGGTCCTACACCCTCCCACTTGGCCCTACATACTCATACTGGAGAGGCCACATGTCCGTCCTTGGCCTGCTGCATTGTTCCAGTGAAGCCCAACGCAAACTGGAAGAACATCCTCCGACTAGGCACTTTACAGCCTTCCGGACTGAAAATTGAATTCAACAACTTTAGGTCTTGAGCTCCCTCCTCCAACCCCACCCCCTTCCTTTTGTTTTTTTCCAATAAATTATATAGATTTTTCTTTTTCCCACCTATTTCCATTATTTTAAAATATTTTAAAATCTTTTATGCCCCCCCACCCCCACTAGAGCTATACCTTGAGTGCCCTACCAGCCATTCTTAATTAGCACATTCGTTTAGATAATATCACCAACTTCGACACCTATGTGTTCTTTTGTTCTGCTGTCTGTGACACCTTTTGATGATCTGCTTCTATCACTGCTTTTGCCTACAACCACACCAACCCCCTCCACTTCTCTCCCCCCACCCAACCCCACCGCCCCTTCTCTCCCCCCACCCAACCGCAACCCCACCCCCCCTTCTCTCCCCCCACCCAACCCCATCTTAAACCAGCTTATATTTCACCCTTTCCTGGGATTCGCCTAGTTCTGTCGAAGGGTCATGAGGACTCGAAACGTCAACTCTCTTCTTCTCTGCCGATGCTGCCAGACCTGCTGAGTTTTTGTTTTGGAGAGGCCTGACACCATCATGCGCTTGGACCTTGGTCTGGACACTGAGGGTATAGGTGATTGGTAGGCCAGTCTTCAGGGACCGTGTGCATTGGATCCCTCCCTTGGGGTCCTTCTAAGGGCAAGACCTGGTTCTGGCTAGGCCGCTGTGCGCTCCCCCCCACCCCCGGTCTCTGATGCGGGGCCCTGCATTCCCTTGCATAGTATCCAACCTGACAACAATTATAACACTGTCCCCGGCCGCTTTGATTTCCCTGTCCTCCTCCTCTACCTTGGTTCTGATCCTGACCGCGGCGGGGGGGTCCCCGAGAAGAGTTTCCTCTTCCCCTGCTCTTACCCCATCCTTCATTTCTCCGTATCGACCCTTGGCTTTGATTTTAACCGAGTTTTCATTCGCCCTTCTTTGTTCGTTTTTGATTTCCCGACCTCCTTTCCCCAGGTCCGCACATCCCAATACCCAGGTGTCTGTGTGCGTGGCCGTGTGGATGTCGGGTCAAATGCCTCACACGCCTTTTTGCTTCCCTCAGTGGAATGGGAAACTAGGATTCTGGTCCATCTAGTGGTGTGGGGTGCCTGCAAACCCTGACTATTCAATCCTGGTCCGTATGCTCCATAGGCGGCTGGCGAAAGCCGTCGGGGGCTCCCCTTTTGCCTACATTTATTTAGACTCTCAACTGGGTCCCCTTTGTCACTACCGACCGCTGCCAAAATGCCATTGTTCATTTGTGGGAGAGCCCCTCCCCCAGCGGCCTGAGGGTCTGGTAGCAGAGCGCACTGCAGGGCTCAGACACAGCAAGAGGACTTCTTGCTCTTCGGTGTCGGCCGGGCCGTGAAAGGCCCTCTGCTGATGTACGGGGTCGTAGAAATCGTGGGGGTCATCTGTACACCGGAACGGATTAATTTTCTTGGCTATTCCCGACAATTGAGCCACAGTGAAGGGCGGACTGTGGTTAATCGGCTCCTGTCCGGCAGCTGCTACTGGATCTCTTCGCTCCGTAGTGACTGGGTTCATGGGGATAGGCTCTGGTGGCGCCGAGGCTATCCGACCCTCTGTCCAGGGAGGTGGAGGTTCCCAATCCCATGAGCCTTCTCCCTCTCTAAACTACCCCAATCAGTGTCACCACGGCCCCATTGTTTCCGTCTGGCTCTATAGCTCCGAAGGCGCACATACCTTTCCGAGCTGAGAGTTGTGATTTTATTTGGTCGATTTCCCGCTGACCCTCGGTGTGGTCGGCAGTTTGGTGTCTATCCTCTCTGCCTGACTTACGTAGAACCTTTACAGCTGCCTGTAAACTAGCGCATTTTTCGGTCATTTCTGCAATCGCCCTATGGGCGGTGTCACAATCTCTGACGACCTGTTCCTTGTCCTGGTGTGCCTCTTCACACTGCGCTTGGAACTCAGTAACACATGGCTCTGATTTTTCTGTTTCTCATCCGACACTTCTTTCTGTAGCTCAACTACTGCTTGCTTTGCAGCTCCTAGTTCTTGTTTTAGCCTTGCGTTTTCTGTTTCCCTTTCACATAATTCTCTCATGCAACTGGCTATCGCTGTAGCCTTACTGAGCTTAGAGGTGCGTTTTGCCTGTCCCTCTCTAGCCTATTCCCAGTGCTTCTATCCAGCGCGACCCGGACCCTCCTCCAATGCCTGATCGGCATTTTCGACCCATTTGGGCCATTTGTGATTTAGGTATCTTCTCCCATTTTGGCATTTTCCCTCCATTTGTCCGCTACATCGGTGGTTCGAGCGCGGTTGTGACTTTAAGGCGATCACTTAACCGTCCCACCCAGGGACGCCAAAATGTTGACTCTGTCTTTGAGTACAACTGACGTACGGACAAACAAGTCTTACTACCGGTGGTTCGTTTTAAGTCGACTTTATTATATCACACAGATTTACTTAAAAGCGTTTTACCAAAATAACTCTAAAAGCTTGCACAGTTTGGAATACAATGATACTACCCGTTCAAGGAGAAGTGATCAGTCTCTGGCTTGGCGGTAGATCTTTTCGCTGAGTTCCTGACTCAGGGTCCACTTGGCGAGGGTTGTTCATGCAGGTCTTCACTGTCGATATCTCCGAGATTCCGTCTTTAATACAGTTGCACCCAGCATTGAGAATGTTCTTAATCACATACTCACACGAGTCGTCTGTTTACTTAGCGCTAAGTGTAAAACAGGTAACAATTGTTACATTATTCCTTGTGATTAAGTTAGTTTTTCATTTGTGTTGATTCATCCAATGGCGGGTGGTGGTGGTGGGGGGTGGTTACTTTCTGTTCCCTGCAATCAACCGCCCCTTCCCCTTTTGCTGATAGTGCACATTCCATTCCTGCGCACTGCTTCTATGTTGACATCCTTTACCATCATGCTCCACGAATGTTGCAGCTTGCTTAGCCTTTCCGGCTACAGTACCATCTACAAGATGCACTGCAGGAAGTAACCAAGGCTCCTTAGACAGCACCTTCCAAACCCACAACTGCTACCATTTAGAAAGACAAGGGCAACAGACACATGGGAACAACGCCACCTGGAAGTTCCCCTCCAAGTCACTCAGCATCCTGACTTGGAAATATATCGGCTGTTCTTTCACTGTCGCTGGGTCAAAATCCTGGAACTCCCTCCCTAACAGCACTGTGGGTGTACCTACACCACATGGACTGCAGCGGTTCAAAAAGGCAGCTCACCTCCACCTTCTCAAGGGCAATTAGGGATGGGCAATAAATACTGGCCCAGCCAGCGATGCCCACATCACATGAATGAATAAAAAAAATGTTTTTTTAAGTATGCGATTTGGAGGGGAACTTGCATGTGGTATGTTCCCATGCATCTGCTGCCCCTGTTCTTCTAGGTGGTCGAGGTTGTGACTTGGAAAGTGTTGCCGAAGGAGCCTTGGTGAGTTGCTGTGGTGCACCTTGTAGATGGTACACACTGCTGCCACTGTGCACTGCTGGTGCAGGGAGTGAATGTTTAAGATCGTGGATGGGGTATCGATTGTCCTGGATGGTGTGAAGCTTCTTGAATGTTGTTGGAACTGCACTCCTCCAGGATAGTGGAAAATTTTCCATCACTCTCCTGACTTGTGCCTTATAGATGAAGGACAGACTTTGAGGAGTCAGGAAGTAAGCCACTCGCTGCAGAATAATCAACTTCTGACATATTCTGTAACCACAGCATTCATGTGGCTCATCCAGTAGAATTACTGGTCAATGGCGTACATCAGGATGATAATGGTGGAGGATTTGGCCACGGTAATGCTGGCTCTCTCTTATAGGGTGCGATTGTTCCCTTCACTTACAAAAGCCTGGATGTTGCCCAGATCTAGCTGCATGTGGGCATGACACTTGGTACTCGGATGGGCGGTGGTGACACCACTTCCAAGTAGTAACTCTGTACCACAACATGGGGATTTGAAGCTGGATCTACAGGAAAGGAAATTGTCTTGTTTTGGAATTCTGCAAGATTGAATAGGTTACAGATTGATAGTGAATGTTAAGAGTTGGATTAAGGAAAGGGGAACCAGGAGTGCAGGGAGAGAGGGATTTGGGGCTGTTAAATGTTTCTGATGATTGGAGAATATAGTACAAAGATGTGATTTGAAGTGAATATAGATAAGCACCTCCTTGGGACTGACACTGATGTCAATAAATTGTAAATATTCTGGATGCATGATCAGGAAACACAACTCCTGGGTTCATCACTTTCTACATGAGTTCTCACTTAATGTGCCTGCTGGATGCATACACTTATGGACTGTGGGAAGCTATCAAACGTTCTGATTTCACAGCTGCCATGGAATGCAATAAAACCAGTTTGAAAATAAAATGCAAGCAAAGTGGGTGTGGTAGCTGCAGAATGTCAAAATCTGTGCCTGATTATTATTCTCTAGCCTCTGATGTCTGACAGAAATACTATAATAGACATTTGGGAGTAGTGCTATCAGGCAGTTAGTGACCATAAAACCGCACCCCAAGGAGTCGACATCATCATGAGAGGAAAAATATCCATTAAGGAGTTGACCATTTTGGACTGAGACGAGGAGAATATTTTTCACCCAGAGGGATGTGAACCTTTGGAATTTCTACCCCAAAGGCCTTTGGATGCTCAACCAATGAGTATGTTTAATGGGTATTTTGGGGCACTAAGGGGATCAGTGGAGATAAGGATAGGACAGGAAAGTGGAAGACCTTTATTCTTACAGGGGATATGGACATCACTGACAAGGCCAGCATTTGTTGCCTAAACCTCATTGCCTTTGAACTGCATGGTTTACTTGGCCCTTTCAGGGAGCAGTTAAGAGTTAACCACATTACTGTGGGCCTGGAATCACATGTAGGCCAGACCAAGAATGGCAGATTTCTTTCCCATTAGGAGATTAGCGAACGAGATGGTTTTTTTTTACAACAATTGATGATAGTTTGATGGTCACAATTACTGAGATTAACTTTATATTCCAGATTTATTAATTGAATTCAAATTCCACCAGCTGCCATGGTGGATTTGAAACCATATCCCAAAGCATTACCCCTGGCCTCTGGAAAACTCCTACATTATCGCTACACCACCCTCTCCCCTGATCATCCATGCTCTCATTGAATGGTGGAACAGACTCAGGAGGCTATATGGTGTACTCTTATTTCTTATGTTCCTATGATCTCTTACGCACCCCTTCACATTCCCTTCACCCCTGTGGTCCGGATCCTAAGCTCTGGAATTCCCTTCTGAAACCTCTCACCCTTTCCTCTCCTCCTTAAAACATATCTTTGTGCAAGACTTTAGTTGTCCTTCTTAATATGTCGACTTTTGGCTTTCTGTTCATTTTTTGTCTGGTTAAGCTTCTGCTAAGCGCCATGGTTCTATAGACACATACACTATAGAGCGTACTATAGACCCCCAAATAGCGAGAGGGAGATAGAAGAGCAAATATGCTGGCAAATTTCTGAGTGCAAAGACAATAGGGCAATAATAGTTGGAGACTTCAACTAACATAATATTAACTGGGATATGAACAGTGTAATAGGCACAGAGGACACAAAATTCTTGAAGTGCATTCAAGAGAGCTTTTCTAACCAGCATGTAACAAGCCCAATGAGAGGGAATGAAATTTTAGATTTAGTCTTAGGAAATGAAGGTGGGCAAGTGGATGAAGGTGCAATGGGTGACCATTTTGGAGATACTGACCAGAATGCAGTTAGGTTTAATATAACTAGGAAAAGGATAAAGATAGAATAGGAGTAAAAGTCCTAATTTGGGGAAAGAAAAATTTTACGAAGCTGAGAGGTGATCTGGCGAAAGTGGACTGGTTACAGCTACTTGAAGGGAAATCAGTGACAGACCAGTGGGAGGCATTCAAAATCAAGATTCTACAGGCATGTCCCCACAAATAAAAAAGGGTGGTTCTACCAAATCTAGAGCCCCCTGATTATTAGAAGCATACGGGTAAGATAAAGCAGAAAAAGAAAGCTTATGAGTCACAAAAAGCTTAATGCTGTAGAAAGGCTAGAGAAGTATAGAAAATACAGGGGTGAAGTAAAAAATGTAATTAGGAAATCAAAGAGAGGATATGAAAAAATATTGGCAAGTAAAATCAAAGAAAATGCAAATATGTTTTATCAGTACAGTAAGGACAAAAGGATAACTAAGGAAAGGGTAGGACCTATAAGGGATGCACATGGTAACTTGTGTGCTGATGCTGAAGATGTGGGCAGGGTTCTCAATGAGTACTTTGTCTCTGTCTTCACTAAGGGAAAAGGATGAAGCAGATATTCTATTTAAAGAGGAGGAGTGTGAAATATTAGGTACAATAAGCATTATGAGAGAGGAAGTTCTGGATGGACTGACATGCTTGAAGGTAGATAAATCACCAGATCGATTGTATTCTAGGCTGTTGAAGGAAGCTAGGGAGGGAATAACGGATGCTCTGAGGATCATTTTCCAATCCTCACTAGGTACAGTTGAGGTACCAGGGGATTGGAGGCCTGCAAATGGTGTACCATCATTTAAAAAGTGTGCAAGGGATTGACCAAATAATTATAGGCTGGTCAGTCTGACTTTGGTAATGAGTAAATTATTAGAATCAATTCTGAGAGATAGTATAAACTGTTATTTAGAAAGGCACAGATTGATCAGGGATAGGCAGCATGGTTTTGTTGGGGGAAAGTCACGTCTTACTAAATTAACTGAATTTTTTGAGGAAGTAACAAGGAGGATTGATGAGGGTAGTGCAGTGGATGTTGTTTACATGGATTTTAGTAAGGTATTTGACAAGGATCCACATGGCAGACTGATCAGAAAAGTAAAAGCCCATGGGATACAGGTGAGTTGGATTCAAAATTGGCTCAGCGACAGAAAACAAATGGTAATGGTTGATGCAAAAACAGAAAATGCTGGAAAAACTCAGCAGGTCTGACAGTATCCATGGAGAGAGAAAAACGTAGTAACGTTTTGAGTCCGTAGGACCCTTCTTCAGAGGGTAATGTTTGATGGATATTTTTGCAAATGGAAAACAGCTTCCAGTGGCATTCCACAGGGCTCAGTGTTGGGTCCCTTGCTGTTTGTTGTATATATGTTAATGATTTGGACTTAAATATGGGTAACCTGATTGGGACATTTGCAGATGACACAAAAGTTGGCCATATAATTTGCTGCCTGGTTTGGTAGTGGAGGCAGAAACCCTCAACTCTTTTGAAAGGTACCTGGATCTGCACCTAATGTTGTGTAACCTTTAATTTATTAATGGAATGTGGGTATCATTGGCTATCATTTATTGCCCATCCCTATTTGAGAGTCAACCACATTGCTATGGGTCTAGAGTTGCATGTAGGCCAGACCATGTAAAGATTGCAGATTTCCCTCCCTAAAGGACATTAGTGAACTAGATGGGTTTTTATTTTTAATTCCAGATTTTTTATTGGTCCCCTGGTCCCTGGAGCATTACCTTGGGTCTCTGGAATAATAGTCAGTGACAATACCACTATGCTACCACCCTCCCGAACCTGCAAGGCTACCAACTGGGTGCTGGAAGGTGGGATTAGAATGAGTGGCTAGTTTTTCATTTTCGGCAGGTGCAGACACGATGGCTGAATGGCCTCTTTTCGTACCGTAACTTTTCTATGATTCTCTGGGACATTTTCTACCTTAAAAACTTTGTATAAATGCAACCTGCGGTTCTGAAATCTGGCAGAACCAATATTTAAAAACGATTAGTATTAAACCAGCGTTGAGACAGGAATTGAAATGGTGCATTGCAAAAACCGCTCGTTTCTGACCTAGAAGCTAAACTGCAGCAGCCTCCCGCCTGCCCGGGACAGTGAGTTTGATTGACAGGAGCAGGAAATACACCTGAGCTCTCACTCAGGCCAGGTGTGGCTTCGCGCAGCCGCAGAGAGGAGACGAAGATAATTAACATAAAGGCGTGCCCCGCCCCTCCAGCATTGGATTGACGCCGGTCTGGACCAATCATTGTCCAGGATCGTCACCATCCCACCAATAAGTGGCAGAGGAAGGCAGTTCCAGCGGCAGCGGCGCGGCTTGCCGATGATTGACGAGGATCGAACCAATGAAAATTAGCGTGCGCGATTAGATTGACAGCAGCCTGATCCAATGGGTGTTTTCTCGGCGAAGGCTGGCCAATGGGCTGGTTTCGGGGGCGGGCTCTCAGCGGGTATCGCTTCCAGCGCCTCTTTGTTCTGGCAGAGGCGGCGGCCGGAGAGTGGAATTCGGGTGGAGATTGGCATCCGGAGCCGGAGCTCAGGGAAGGGACCGCGGGCAGCGCTCGGCAGGTAAGAGGCTCGGTGGCGGCTCCCGGCTCCCGGCTCCGCTCTCCCTCTGCGGGCTCGCCTTTGGCCAGCGAGCGGAGCCCGGACTCCGATACCTGTCAATCCAGGTTAATTCTGGACGTTCAGTTCGGATGTGCTCCGGGTGTTGACCCTTTCTCTCGGTGTCCGGTTCAGGCGCTGCGCTCAGCCGCTCGGTGTTTGCCCTGGGGCAGGGTCAGGGTCAGGGTCAGGGTCAGGGTCAGGGTCAGGGGGGTTTCCTGCTCGAATAGACTGTAGTTGGGTTGGGTGGGGTGGAGGGAGGGGAATATTATTCAGGATTCCCAATTCTGCCTCTAAAGAGTTTGCAGCTTTTAAAGTTTGGTTCTTTTCCTCTAGCGCCCGGCTGCCATTTCCTAAAGAACAGAGTTGGAGAAGTTTTTGTTGTGTTTTGCTCGGTTTGTGGCTCCTCAGTCCGTGTGTTTCCTGTGTTTGTTCTGTAGCATCTGGAGAGCTTTGTCCAGTTTGGGTGGGGACCTGTTTCTTCAGGTGATTGTGGAGAGCTCCGTCAGGGCAGGGAGGGGGAGAGACAGACTGACATTGGAGCTCTGTGACAGCCCAGTGATACCTACAGGGTGAAGTTCAGGTGGCTTTTATTAGTGTTCTGGATATTAAATTAAAGCCTTTTTGTGGTTCATAACCATCTGCTCTTGGCAAATGTTTTATTGGCTATGAAGAGCAAAGCTGGAATTGTCTTGCATTTTGCCAGAGTCGTGCTACAGGCTAATACTGTCTAGAATTTACTGCCTGAAGAGGCAGTGGGAACAGATTCAGGAGTAACTTTCAAAAGGGAATCTGATAAATACTTGAAGGGGAAAACACTGTAAGAACCACAGTTGATATCGTCTGGTGGTTTACATGAGAGTGTGGGGGAGGAGATCTGGAGGTAATTGCAATGTTGTTATCTCATCTACAGGTGAGTGTGATCTCATAAGCAGAACAATACTGAGTTCCTCTGACTTAGGATCATACAAGATACGGCCTGGAAGGAGTCATTCCCCATTGTGTATGTGTGTGTGTATGTGCGTGTTGGATCTTTGGTAAAATTGTACAATTATCCCAAAGCCCCTGCTCTTTCCTTATAGCCCTCAATATTTTTCTCCGAATAGGGATGTGGCTGTAGCCTCTCTAGCACCACAGGGTGCTATCCTGATTTTAATCTGTCACTGTGTTGCTGTACAATTTTATCAAATGAATGATGCTGATTGACGCTTTTTTTTGAAAATTTCTGGGGAAATAGTGGTTTCAATTGGAAATGTTTGTGGACAGTAACATTGCAATCAAGTTACGGATATGTGTAAAATGAATACCTGGAGGCTGTGGATTATGTAGCAGCACTATGTGAGTGAGGAGTATTGTTGAGTTTAATGTTGTAATTCACTGTAATCTCTGTTCTGGGTCCTTGATTCTGTCATGTTGTAAAGTGCTTTGGGCGCATCTTTGGTAAAAGGTACTGAAGGGATTTGGGGCAGGATGTGCAAAAGTGACTAGAACTATTTGTACATGTGTAGGGTAAATGCCAGTATATACTGGTTGGTTGCCTTCTGTTTATGTGCTGCCACTTTATGTTAACATTGGGGGAGGGAGGGATATTTAGGCGATGAAAAGTCACGAAAGGCAGGCTTTGCATGAAATCTTGTTGGTGAACGTATCAATGTTCAGTGGGCTGCTTTGTTCATGTTACAGTACCCAGCTGTTTACCTGTTTCATGGATTTAAAGATTTTGTGTAAATATCCCGTGTGTTTGGCAGTAATCTGCTTTGTTTGTCGTGCTATCCCCTGATTGCATTGTTTGTGGTGTCTGGATTTGGAGTAGGTCTGTGTGAGACAATTGGCCCTAGTATAACATCAGTGTAACTCTGCCATTGGATCTCTTTTTCAATCTGTATGATCCAGTTTGAGGCAGGTTGTTATGGATCTGTTGTGAAGTATTGATGGAACACAGCCTGTCAGTTATAAATGATTCATCACTTCCAAAGCTGTAGTTCATGGTTGGGAATCTCTTTTTGACAACACAGCCTTTTCTTACCTTATGAAGTCTGGGTGTAGGCAGAGTGTGTGCAGTGAGAAATTCAGCCTCAAAAACATCTGATTCTAAACTAGGCTCGGCTACATACATTTTCAGAATGCCTGTCTGGGTTCTCCCCCACATCTCTTTTACAAAGTACATGGAATGCATCTGATAAAGCTGCCCCTCCCCTGAGGTACACAGTGCCACCCACGCTTCAGTAAAGGCCAGGAGCATTGACATTTGAAGTCCCGTCTCTATTGCTGCTGCTGAGAAATGATGCCTGGAACAACAATCGTGCCCTTAGTTTTCTCTTTCCTCGGTATCTGGGGTTGGTGATTCTGACTGTGAGGCCCTAAGGCAGCACCGCTAAATGAGTCTTGAACCATCTTGTTGTGTGTCACTCAGTATCACTGACCGATTCATTCACCTATTGAAACTAGGTGGGGAGGTGTTGGAAGATGTTGATATTATGACTGCACAACCCTTTAAATAGGGATTTTGAGTAAAGCCCGTTGCCACCCAGAGCTTGTTGGTAAGGAGTTTGCAGAGAGTTCATGCTGTGCCACCTTTGGCTTGGTTTCCTGGGAGGGGCCAGTATTTTACTGCAGGCACAGACAACACAAGTGTTTTATGTCTGAGATTGTTTCAGGTTAGAGTGTAAGCAGAAAATAACCTTTGGATTGTTCCAACTCGTTGCGCTAATGCTGACTACAAAATTTCTCTCTTTGCTTACTTTGTTTCCTAAAAAATTTATTTGATAAATCCAGCTTCTCACATTTCTGTTGATCTTTAAATAATTTTTACTTGATCAAATGTAACCTGCCGTGGGATTTATCCCCACACTGCCCCCTTCCTATCAGTGACAGTGAATTGAATCATCTAACACCCTCTTTCCAAACACTTTCTCAACCCCCTCTACTTCTCACCACACTCAAAGCATCCTCTTAATTTACCTCAACATTGCATTTGGTCAGGTCCCTACATTTTGCTACTACTACCCACCACCACCACCACCACCCCCCCCCCCCCCCCCCAATGCCATCACACCACCACTTTGGTGGTTCCTCTATCATGAATGATATGTTGGTGTGTAAATTTAGGATTTTTTAAAACTCTTGACAACAACTCCCAGGGACTCACCTCAAACTATTTGAACCATCCGTACATACTGTACCTCTTGAGTGACAGCCCCAGATTATGCTGATGATAATATAGGTGCTTTCCTGCAGTTTTATGGCCTTTGATAGTTTCTATTTAAAAAGGGATCAACCCCTTGTGTTTACGCCAGTAATTGTAACCCTGCCTCTTCAGCTTGCATGTCCCCTCCCATACTGCAAATACATAAACTGCAGAATGTTTTATTTATATCTAAAAAGAATCTCAGTACCAATCAGACTCTGGGTTTATTGGAAGCTTTAAACTTATTTCAGAAAGAGTATATTGTATTCAAATTACTAACGAGATAAAGGGATATGTGGAAAGTGTGCGGAAAAGGGCATTGAAGTGGATGATTAGCTGTGATCATATTGAATGGTGGAGCAGGCTTGATTGGCTGAACAGCCTACTCCTCTTTCCATGTTTCTATTCTCCTTACCCTACAGTACTGGTATCTGCATTATTTACCATCTTTCTGTTCTGTTTCTCTCACTGTCCTTCCCGCAGTGGTCATGTCCTTTGCTAAGTTTATTTAGTCTTCTGCTATCTTGCATTTTTATGCAATACAGGATCTCCTTCACGAATCAGACTGCAGTGAAATGCTTGAGCATTGATGTTCAAAACAGCAGGTGTGGACTGAAGTCACATTGCCTGGAGCCAACTTGGAGACTAGTTGGTTGAGTCTCAGACATGGTTGAGTCTCAGACAACTTGATTCTGACCAACAGACCATTTAGATTTCTATCAGCTTGGTTCATTGCGTCCAAATGAGGAAACCCAGCCTGACTCCAGAGACTTAAACACTTAATCCAGGCTGTCGCGCTCAGTGCAGCACCGAGGGAGTGTTGCATTGTTAGACATGCCACCTTTCAGATGAGCTGCTGGATGCAAAAGTCCCATGGCACTAATTTTAGAAGGAGAGCAGGGAGTTCTGGCATGGCCTGGCCAACATTTATCCCTCAGTCAACACCTAAAAACAGATTATTGTTCATCAGATGAAGAGTCATACGGACTCGAAACGTTAACTATATTCCTCTCTGCGGATGCTGTCAGACCTGCTGAGTTTTTCCAGCTATTTTTGTTTTTGTAACTATAGATTATTGTTGATTGCAACACTGGCTGGACCAGGATCCAGCTGAGTGTCCCAGTTTCACTGAACCAGAGGAAGCAAAAGTTCAGTGAAACTGGGCAAATGACAAATAAAAGCAGAGTTATTGCATATTATCTCAATCACAGAATTGCTTAGCAGATGTGGCTGTGGAATGGCATGCAGCTCCTAGAGCTGTAGAATCAGTCTTGTCCATCAAATAACATCAGGCAACAGACGAGTAAATTTGCTGCTGTTTCACAAGTTGTAATTTGTGATGTTTGTTTATTTCTGATTGAGAACATTTGAAGACTTGTGACTGTGAGGTGCAGCCGAAGAAATGGCATCTGGCATAGTGAATGATTCATATAAAGGTGTCCACACACTCCTGGTATAACCTGCTGCTTTGTGATTCTGGGTGCAGGCTAAACTATGATTTAAGTTGCACTTTTAATGACTAATGAAGTACTTTTTGAAATGTAGTCACTTGTAATATAGAAAACACAGCAACCCATTAGCACACAGCAAGATCCTGCAGTTAATGCGGCAATGACCAGGTATCTGTTTTAGTGATTTTGGTAGAGGAATAGATATTGGCCAGAAGCCAGGAGAACTTCCCTGCTGTATTTCATAGTAGTGCAGGATCTTTTATGTTCAGCTGAGAGAGCAGATGGAACCTTTGACAGTGCAGCACTCCCTCAGTACTGCACTAAGGCCATCAGCCTGAATTCTTGTGCTCAAGTCTCTAGAGTGGGATTTGAACCCACAACCTTCTGAGTCAGGTGAGAGTATTACCCATTGACCTGTAAATGGGATTGGACAGGACTGGAAAAAGCCAGTGTAACTCCAGTGTTCACAAAATACCATCCCACGCCATCCTCTCTGGGTCATTATCCAACACACTCTCTTGATTTAATTCCCATTCTATATACTCTCCAACCTGAGTTAAATAGTTAAGTTGAAGCTGCCTTTCCCCTTCTCCCTCCATGTTTGAGAATGTTGTTGAATCTCTGACGGTAAGATGTATTGCTGTTTAGTTTTTCCTTGTAGGGTCTCAATTCTTCTTGGATAAGCCCCTAAGCCTTCTCTTCTCCAATGGAAACACTCTCAGAATATGGAGCACCGCTCCAAAACACTGGACTAATCCCGCGGTTTCATTGTCCTTTGCTGTGCTCTCTTCAATTTCCAGAGTTTAGACGGTTAAATTGAAGACTAGAATTGAATTCCTTTGAGTTTCGAAGATTAAAGGCTGATCTAATTGAGAGGTTTAGAATGGTAAAAGGAATCGATAGGGTCGAGAGAGAGAAAAGAACTATTCCCTCTGGTGGGGGAATCAACAAGAAGGGGGCTATTATCTTAAAATTAGAGCTAGGCTGTTCAGGGATGTCAGGAAGCACTTCTTTACACAAAGGGTCTTTCTTTCTTCTAAGGCAGTCCCTTGGGAATGAGGATGATTTGCTTCCACTCCAGCTTAATGGGTTCTGAGATGGCTGATAAGTCCAATATGTGATCTGCAGTTTCTGCCATGTGTGGGGTAGGTGGTCCTTGAAGAGATGGGTCGATGAGGGTTTGAATGAGCTCATATTCATAAAGGGTAGGTGGCCAATCAGGAGAGCATTACACCCATCAATTCTCGGCAACAAAGGCATGGGTGATTATTGAGCAGGAACCTTGGGTGATATCTTTTAACCCAATGTGATCCAGGGATATTGAGGCAAATTGTAATGTTAGCTAGCTGAGCTGGTCTCCTTGGCCTCTGTCTAGCCACAGTTTGAGTAGGGTAAAGAGGGGAAAACTCGAATTCAGGCTTTTTTAATGGATTTTCATTGAGAAAAATGAAACAGGAAGTAAACTGAAATGGTCCATAAAACAATCAGTGCTTGCTGGATGTGAAGTTAGGCCTAAAAAAAATTACATTTATGTAGCACCTTTCATGCCCTTAAAACATCGAAGAGAGCTTCACAGCTGATGAAGAGCTTTATTGAAATGTAGTTGACAAATTTCTTGAATTGCATCTGCTCACTGCTGGCTGTTGCAACTCGGAGTGAAGTATTTGGTGTTTGAGAAAATGTGAGAAAATGCGCTGAGTGCAGCAGATTGAGGTGATAACACGGTTACTGGATGAGGGGAAGACATCTCCATGTTTTTGTTGATTGTGTTTTGGCATTTCTGTTCCATTGTGGTAACATTTGATATTTTTTAAATTGAAGTGCATTCTATGTTTTGGCAGCTAAATTAGGGAGTCTCCACCTTGGCTTTTGCAGTTTATAGAATTGTTTTCCATTGTGCCCCATGTGACCCAAGAATGACAATACAAAGCACCGAGTGTAAGGAATCTACAGAAAGCTGCTCCCTATTTCGAGCCTTTCCCTGCACTGCACCAGAGTTTCAGGCTGAGCGTTTGCTCCTCTGTACAAGAGGGAGAGCTCACCCAGACTGTGTAGTCAGGACACCGTAACTGGGTAAAAGAAAAATATTGCAGATGCTGGAAATGTGAAAACAAAGTGCTGGGGAAAAACTCAGCAGGTCTGGCAGCGTCTGTACAGAGAGAAACAGAGTTAACGTTTCAAGTCCAAACTGACCCCTCTTGTGGGCACCTTTATGAGTCAGAATTGTTCTGGGCTCTCACTCCATTCCAGAGAGCTGAGCAAGAAATCCAGGCTGACACCTGTGCAGCACTGAGGGGAGCACTGCACTGTCAGAGGTGTCATCTTTCAGTTGACACATGAATCTGAGGCTCCATCTGCCCCCTCTGGTGGGCGTAAATGCTCTTGTTGAAGAAAAGCAGGACAACACGCTGGCCTCTGACTAATCATTTCTTGATTTTACTTCAGTGCAACCTGTCAGGGGGGAAAAAATACAGCAAAAGGAGACTCAAATGTATACACGCTGATAATATTACACATCCACCCCCGCAGTAATTACAAAACCATTTGCAATCACAGCTGACTAACAGCTTGTACTCTTGAGCTGTGAAGAATTGGCGCAGCTGGTTAGATCAGTGTGGCTGGGTCCAGCTATTTGCCTCTTTGAAACTTGGAGGCTGCCCTGAATGTGTAACTTTCTCAATTTCGCTCCATGGGTGAAACCCAATGTGTTCTCTAATTTATCTGTGTGTTTGCCCTGCGCGATACGTTCCCACGTAAATTAGGGGGAGCATTAGCGCTCCCTCCCTACTCACTCTCAATCCTGCAATTTCCTCCTGTGAATGGGAAGGAACAGCTGTCTTGTTAATGATTTCTAAACTAATATTGTAAAAGTTATCGACAACAACTGCAACTAGCATTTATACAGCTTTTTAATGTAGTAAAACATCTTGAGGTGCTTTACGGGAACCTAACAGACACAATTTGACATGAAATCAAGTAAGGAGACATCGGGGCAGATGGACCAAAAGCTGGGCTAAGGGGAAAGAGCAGGTGAGTGAGACTAATTGGCTAGCTCTTTCAAAGAGATGGCCCAGGCATGATGGGCTGAATGGTCTCCTCTGCTATTTCATTCTGTGACCCAGCTGAATTGAATGACGAAAGCTCATTGTGTGGAACATAACATTCATTGAAGACAAGAGGACAGTTCTCTTCCCCTCGTTTTTCGGAAGGACATTAAAGGCATAGAGCGTATCTGGTGATTCATCCCCAGGGGTGAGAAGCTATAGTAATGAGGAAAAAGCTCTGAAATTGGGAGTGTTTGCACTGCAGCAGAAAGAGCTGAGGAGCTTGGAGCTTTCAAAAACTATGAAGTGCTTTGATAGTCACTGACTGGTACCTTCTCAACCAGAGGAAACAATTTAAAATTCTCAGATTAGGAGAACAGCCTTTGCACGCAGGGTCTTTGGAATGTTTTGCTTTGTGGTGTAGCTTTGTGTCTTTCAAAGGAAAATTAGATAAATATTTGTAGTCGAGTGGCTCAGGATACTGGGCACTGAGATTTGTTTTGGATTGTTCTAGTGAAGAATCAGCACAAACATGATGGACTGAATGACCTGTAACCTGTGCTGGAAACATCGGTGTTGAAGTAAACCTAATGCCTACTCACCTACCCCACCCTTCAACCACACCCACCCCTACCTTCCTCCCCTTGGTGTGTCAGGTCATTCAGTTTCTGGGATGAGGCTTGGCACCTCTCAAATTCCCCATACTTTGACCTCATGAATGGTTTCCCTTGGGTGGGCTGCTTGAGCTGGTGGTTGCTCAGGGTAGAAGTGGTGCTCTAAGTGCATATTGACCTTTGTTTGCTCTCAAATATGATGCAAATACTGTGGGAGGGTTAAATTTTGAGTCACCTAATCACTGATTGGGTAAAAATGGAATGGTGTGCAGTTATTTTTGATAAAATGTGCAGATTGGATGAGTTAAGGGTCCTGGGGTTTGACTCTGATTCCTCCCCTGCTTGAATATCCCATTGTCAGCGTTCACCTGTGATGGGCAGTTACTTGGGGTGAAGTACTGGAGAATGTTTTGTACAAGGGCGCTGCTATCCCAGTAAAGTGCTGGCGTCGTAAGGGGATAACGTTGAGGTAGGAAAGGTAGTAACTCCTTCAGAAAGATCTGAATGATTCCATGAGGACTGCTGTGCTCGGGCTAGGAGCAGTAGAGAATGTAACTGAATATTTCATAGTTAGACTGAAGACATCAAGTTTAATCAGGCTACGTTCATCCTCAGTGAATGTTTGAGGACGTTTCGATCTTTCACTGGCAATCACTGTGACTACACGATATGAGTAACATAAATTTTTCAGAACGTACAGAAATAGCCCAGCTCAGCAGCCTGCCCCCATACTTTCCATGGTAGTCTGGCTGCTTCCATAGCCCAGTGTGCAACATTAATCAAATGTTGCATGGGACCCTGAGAGATTACTGTGGGGTCAGTGTCTCCTTCCTCACAGTTCCCTGCTCTCACCTCATTGTTGATTGCTCCAGCCCTGTTGAGACTTTGTACAAGTGGCTGATCTTCACCTGTTTACTGGGTGAGAATGGGCCGGTGGTTTGGCGGGAGAATCACCACAGCCTGGCCCTTCCCTGCACCAATGCCCAGAGATGCACAGCATTCACTGGGAGTCACTGGGAAGAGATCAGAAATGTGTGTTTAGTCTCTGCTGAACCTGAAATCCATAAAGACCAGGCACAGTGATGCTCAAAAGCAGGGGTGGAGGGGTGGGGAGCAGCATTGTACATTGTCTGATTAGAGTATGGACCCTCAGTGAGGTTGTAGAGTGCTTACTAAGGAGCCACACTAGTTCACAACCCTTGTTAATGTGACAATGTTGGAGAAGGGGCATGGGTGGGGGACTGTTGCTGATGTGGGAAGCAGTAAAAGTATCCAGAGACAATGCATAGGGTAGACAGCTGAGTGAAAAAAAACAAAAAAACTGCGGATGCTGGAAATCCAAAACAAAAACAGAATTACCTGGAAAAACTCAGCAGGTCTGGCAGCATCGGCGGAGAAGAAAAGAGTTGACGTTTGCTGTTCCTCCCTCCCCCTTGTCTCTCTGGTGTGTGTTCCCCTTCTGTTCTGTTTATGTTAACGTTTGTTGATCATGGTGCTTTGTTAGTGACCGTGTCCTTGTGCTGTTACATAATTGTGTTTTATCAAGCTCAGGCGAGGGTGGATTTGACCTCTTGTCTGCGAGTTACATTGGACAAGTGCTATTCCAGGAATGTGCATCTGGGATGTGCTGGAGATTGTGAATTCCAGGTTCATTGCTCTGTTTAAAATCAACTGTGCCTTTCGCAGCTGGATTCCATGGTTTGTTGCTTATCTGAGCCCCTCCACAAAAAGTTGCCAATCTCAAGTCTGCTGCCTCCTCCCCACTGAGCAAAGTGCTTATGCCCATGATAAAAGTCTGAGTTGAAAACATTGCATTGGAGCTTTTGTGTAATTGCAATTTATTCTCAATCCTCTTGCTCATGTCCCTTCCCTGTGTCAGGGCCCCTCCTTAACTCCTCCTTTTATTTCACAGTCTGTAATCCTTTGGGACCCAAGCACTGTTGTTTGAGAACTGACTCCTTGTGTAACCGTGGCATCGTTCCCATTTTTCTGTGCTTTGGTGTCCTGTCCTGAATTTGGCAGTTTCTGGCTTCTCAATCTAGAAAGAAATTGTCTAACAGAGCAGCAAAGTAAACCACCATCTCTAGACTTTTGGCTTTCCCGGACCAGTGAGAATGTTGCAAAGATAACCAGAAACCTGAGAAGCTGCTGCATACAACGCCCTTGTGCATAGCAAGCAAACAATTAAAAAATCTTTCCAGGGAGATTTTGAAGTGATAACTTTCATTTATTTGAGTTCCAATGTATGTAAGAGGCGTCGCCGTTTACAACCAATTGAATACTTTATGTAGTCACTGTTGTCATGTAGGAAACCCAGTAGCCATTTTGTGCGCAGCAAGCTCCCACAAACAGCAATGTGATAATGACTAGATAACCTGTTTTAATAATGTTGGTTGATGGATAAATATTGGCCAGGGCACCCAGAAGAACCCTCCTGCTCTTCAAAAATCATGCCTGTGGGGTATTTTTGGGATTGGATATGGCTTTGTTTCACGGTTCATCTGAAAGACTACACTGCCAACAATGGAGCACTCCCTCAGTACAGCACTGATAGTGTCGGCCTTGATTTTGTGCTCAAGTGGGATTTGAACCCGTGGCTTCCTGACGAAGGAGAGAGTGCTTCCCACTGAGTAATGCTCTCACAGCCTGATTTGAGGACATGAATGTTCTGTGCTGGGGTGGTTGCCTCTCCTTCCTATTCCCATTGGATTGACTTTCATAACCCATTTTTGAAAATAGCCTTCTCAGGATGAGGATGTTGCTGGCTAGGCCAGCATTTATTGCTCATCCCTAATTGCCCTTGAGAAGGTGGTGATCAGCCACCTTCTTGAACCACTGTAGTACATGCGGTGTAGGTGGGAGGGAGTTCCAGGATCTTGACCCACCGACAGTGAAGGAACGGCGATATATTTCCAAGTCAGGATGGTGAGTGACTTGGAGGGGAACTTGCAGGTGGTGGTGTTCCCATCTATCTGCTGCCCTTGTCCTTCTAGCTGGTAGAGGTCGCGGGTTTGGGCTGATACTTGTGTAATATTTATCAAGGAAATGGCAAGTCCAAATTTTGTATGTTGATGGTTTTTAATGTGAAGCTTTTAGCTCTGTTAATAGTTCCCAGGGTAGTGCTCATGATGGCTTTATTGCTGGGTGTGATACCGAGTTGCCCAAACACTGCAGGTTTTAACTTTTAATCTCTGAACTAAGATGGTGATTCAGTTTCTGTGTGGTGTAGATCCCCTCATTGGAGTTGGGGTGTAGTGTATATTCAGGTGGTTTGGTGTGGTGGTACATTGTACATTGAAGGAGTGAGGTACAGTGTATATTCCAGTGGTGCGGTGCAGAGTAAATTTTGGGCTGTGATGTGTATTCCAGGGTTGGGGTACAGCGTATATCCCAGGCATGTTATTTAGCAGAGCTCAGAACAGATTATCTGAATCTGTTGTCTGGGAGTGACATCATTTCCGCAGCTATTCATGAAGATCCTGAGGATTTCAATGTTTGGGGAAAAATGTCAGAATTATTTGTATTTCTGTGTTTGGAAATTGCAGCTCCTTTCTGTAGCTTGTCATGATGATATTAATGTATATAATGTTATCGGAAATTATTTTAAATTGGACTTTCAGCAGAGTCTGTGTCTGAGCGTGTGTGTGTCTTAATTGGATTAAAGCCAGCTAGTCTGGGTGCTTTGATGTATATTAGTTTTGAGATGTTAAACAGTAAGGTAGAGGGTACATTTGCATTTTGTTGAATGAACCATTCAAAGACTGGGGGTGAAATCCTGCATCTAGCTAGGAGACACCAAGCAATATGTTTATATTACTAATAAAATTGGTACTATGAAAGAGGTTTTATTGTTAGAAGAGGTGGAGTTCAAAGGGTCTGGTGATACAATGACAATTTACATTCAAAAGGAAGGCTAAGTATATTGAGAAGAGCTTTGTGTGTGTAAGTTAGAGGCATGAGAGATCTAAGCCTGTAAGCCCTACCACTGTCTGTGAAGGAACAAATTGAAAGGGACCTTATTTTGAATTTGAAAGGTAAAATGTGCTTTGCCTGGTGTCTGTTTAAGTTTATGGATTATTGTTGCCTTGGGGAAGATTGCCTGGGAGTGATTAATTTTGGGATTTGTTTAATAGTTATTATAGTAGTAATTTGTATGTGTATAATTTCATATTAAAATTAATGTTTGATTTAATTTATATAAAAAAAACTGGAGGCTTGATGGCTTGTTTCTGAATTTAGAGTTGCAGCTCAAATGTACCAACTGAAAATATAGGTTATGACAGTTGTTTAAAGTTTCCCTCTGGGATTTGAACTAACTCAGCTTTTAATAACTGCTGTGTCATAAACTGATTAGTGAATGGAGAAGGTGTCACTAGTTATCACCCTCCCTTTGCTCTGTCTTATTCTCTCTCCACCCCCACCAAACCCACCATCCTTTACTATGCTGTCAGTGGGTTTTAACACTGCTCTGTTTTGTGCACTTGGAAAATTTATCTACAAATACCACTGTTTGATTTTACTGGTGAGGTTACTGGTAACTAGTGCTTGTCTGTACTGCCTCCACATGGTGTGTGGTGATGACTGGTCCCTAAGACACAAGTGTCTGTCGGTGTGGGATTCTGTAGATCACAGTCTGAGAGAATTGAGTAGTTGAGGATGTATCACTAATTTAATTGGGCTAATTGGTGAGGAAATTTTCTCTCATTTAAAATACTTTACTCATACGGTGTATGATCTTTAACCTTTCTCATGAGTTTCTCGGTAAAATGATACGAGGGGAGTGGGTGTGTGGTTTGTGAATGTTGTGACTGCTTTACTTCCTTGTTTACTGAATTGCGGTAGATGTTTATTCATGGACATCCACATGTGAAACATGTTTACCTATATTGCATGAGGCACTTTCCACTAAAGTTAGTGCCTGTAGCTAATGCAGTCATTGCAGCCGCACCTGTCTTAATGATTCCTATTGGGCAATATTGTGTTAGACAGGAGTAATGGTAAATGCTGGAAATCTGAAACTAAAGTAGGAAGCTTATAAATACACAGCAGGTCAGAGAGAAGACTGGGTAATGTTTCGGATGGATACTAGCATAAACTACCGTGCATGTACCAAACCCTGGAATGGAAGACTTCCATTTCTATGCCACCTGTCACAACCTCAGATTGTCCCAAAGTGCATATATCCAACTAAGTACTTTTGAGATGTAATCACTAATGTAGGAAATGTGGTAGCTAGTTTACATTCACGAGGCTCCCGCAAACAACATTGATAATGACCTAATAATCTGTTCTGTAATGACCTAATAATCTGTTCTGTTTTATTGATGTTGATTGAGGGATAAATATTGGTCAGGATACCAGGAGAACTCCCCTGATCCTCAACATAATGGCCGTGGAATCTTTTATGTCCCCTTGAGGGGGCAGACAGGGCCTCTGTTTAATATTTCAACCAAGAGTGGGCACCTCTGGCGGTGCAGCACTGGAGTGTTAGGCTGGAGCTTAAGCTCAAGCCTCTGGGCTGTTGAGTTTATGGCTAAAGTGAGAGTGCTCCCCACTGAGCCTGATCACCCATAGAGTCAATTGTGCCTGTCATTCAGTGGAAAGAGGGAAGTGGTGGCATAGTGGTATTGTCACTGGACTGGTGTTCCAGAGACCCAGGTTAATGCTCTGGGGACCAAGGTTCGAATCCCACCAGGGTAGATGGTGAAATTTGAATTAAAAGTCTGGTGAAACCACAAAACCATTGCTGATTGTCGTAAAAACTCTGCTGTCCTTACCTGGTCTGGCCTCCATGTGATTCCAGAACCACAGCAATGTAGTTGACTCTTATTAGGAGATGAGCAATAAATGCTGGCCTAGCCAGCGACTTCCAGATCCCATGAAAGAATATTTTAAAAAAATCAAGGAATTCAAGTACAAGTTAAATTTCTATAATCTTTTGTTTAGCTGGTTTAGCACTGCCATTAAACTGACCAAGCTCCAGAGCAAATTAATCATCATGGCTTTGTGCCCATTTGTGGACCTTTGAGAGGGCACAGACACAAAGAGCCATATTTTAAAAGCTCCTAAAAATCTGCTCAGCAGGCTCTGATCTCCTCTGCTCCAACAAGTTGGACTACTCACTGGTGGTTGACTAGACATTGATTATTGCTTATTTTTGTGATTAAAAACCATTAGAGCAGGCTATAACTAGACCTGGTATTGTGCAACGAGATGGGATTAATTGATAGTGAAGGCACCTCTAGGTGACAGCGATCATAGTGTGATTGAATTTTACATTCAGTTTGAGGGAGAGAAGAGTGGATCTGAGACTAGTATTTTAAACTTAAATGGGGCAATTTTGAAGGCATGAAAGCAGAGCCAGCTAAAGTGAACTGGCAAATGAGGTTAAGGGGTAGGTCAATAGAGTTGGAGTGTCAGACTATTTATTAAAGGGATATTTCAGAACACACAGAATAGATTCATTCCAATGAGAAAAAACTTCAGAGGGGAGGACCCACCATCCTTGGTTAACTTTTTAAATTAAAGACAGTATCAAGTTTAAAGAAAAAGTATGTGATTGCGCAAAAACTGGTGGCAGGTCAGAAGATTGCACAGAAGATAAAGAACAGTAAAGAATGACAAAATGATAAGGAGGAAAAATTAGAATGAGAGGAAGCTAGCTAGAAATATAGATTGTAAGAATTTCTATAGATATTTAAATAAGAAGAGTTCACAAAGTGACTGGTGCTTTAGAAAGTGAGTCTGGGGAATTAATAATGGAAAATCAGGAGATGGCAGATGAATTGAACTGGTATTTTACATCAGTCTTCACTACAGAGGATACAAGTAACACTCCAGAAATAGCTGTAAATCAGGAAATGGAAGGGAGTGAGGAACTCAGGAAAATTACATCCTAGGGTCTTGAAAGAAGTGGCTGGTGAGATAGTTGATGCTTTGGTTTTAATTTTCCAAAATTCCCTTGATTTGGGGAAGGTTCCATTAGATTGGAAAATGGCAACTGTAACTCCTTTATTCAAAAGGGGAAGGGGACAGAAACTACAGGTCAGTTAGCCTAACGTCTGTTGTAGGGAAAATGTTAGAAGCTATTATTAAGGATGTTATAGCAGAACACTTAGAAAAATTCAAGGTAATGAGGTAGAGACATGGTTTTGTGAAAAGGAAATAATGTTTAACCAATTTATTGGAGTTCTTTGAAGGAGCCACGTGCAGTGGATAAAGGGTGGATGTACTGTACTTGGATTTACAGAAGGCAATTGATAAAGTGCCACATCAAAGGTTATTGTGGAAAATAAAAGCTCATGGTGTAGATGGTAATATATTGGCATGGATTCAAAATTGGCTAGCTAACAGGAAAAGGAAGGTAGCCATAAATGGGTCTCTTCCTGGTTGGCAGATGTGATGAGTGGTGTGCCACAGGGATCAGCGCTGGGGCCTCAACTTTTTATAATTTATATAAATGACTTGGATGAAGGGACCGAAGGAATGGTTGCTAAATTTGCTGATGACACAAAGATAGCTAGGAAAGTTAGTTGTGAAGAGGCCATAAGGAGGCTACAAAGTGACAGGTTAAGTGAGTGGGCAAAGATCTAGCAAATGGAATGTAATGTGGGAAAATGTGGAAAGGATGTTATGCCTTAGTTATATAGGGTGTTGGTGAGACTGTATCACAAATAACGTGTGCAGTTTTTGTCTCTGTTTAAGGAAGGATGTAAATGCATTGGAGGAGGTTTACTAGATTGATACCTGGAATGAGTGGGTTGTCTTATGAGGGTAGGTTGGACAGACTGGGCTTGTTTCCACTGGAGTTTAGAAGAGTGGGGGGTGACTTGGTTGAAGTATATAAGATCCTTAACGGTCTTGACATGTTGAATATGGAAAGAATGTTTCCTCTTCTGGGTGAGTCCAAAACTAGGGGGCACTGTTTTAAAATTAGGGACTGCCCTTTTAGGACTGAGATGAGGAGAAATTCTTTGAAGGGCTGTGCGACTTTGGAATTCTCTGCCTCAGAAGGTGGTGGAGGTGGGGTCACTGAGTATTTTTAAGGCAGAGGTAGATAGATTCCTGTTAGGCAAGGGAATCAAAGGTTATCGGGGTAGATGGGAATTTGGAACTTAACGCAAACAGATCAGCCATGATCTTATTGAATGGGACAGCTCAAGGGAGTGAATAGCCCACTTCCCTTATTTTGTATGTTTGTTTGATCAAAATTGCCTATTTTGGCAGGAAGAATACAAAAGAAGCATATTATCTTAATGGTGAGAGATTGCAGAGCTCTGAGATTCAGGGGGACCTGGGTGTCCTAGTGCATGAACCAAAAAAGGCTGGTATGCAGGTACAGCAAGTAATTAGGTAAGCTAATAGAATGTTATCATTTATTGTGAGGGGAATTAAATACAAAAGTAGAGGGGGGTTATGCTTCAATTGTACAGAACACTAGAGACCGCATCTGGAGTACTGTGTACAGTATTGGCCTCCTTATTTAAGGAAAGATATAAATGCGTTAGAAGCTGTTCAAAGAAGGTTTACTAGACTAGTACCAGGATTGGGTGGGTTGTCTTATGAGGAAAGGCTGGACACCTTGTATCCACTGGAATTTAGAAGACTAAGAGGTGACTTGATTGAAACCTTTAAAATGCTGAGGGGTCTTGACAGGGTGGAAGTGGAGAGGATGTTTCCTCTTGTGGAAGAATCTAGAACCAAGGGTCACTTGTTAAAAATAAGGAATTCCTCCCTTAAGACAGATGAGAATTTTTTCTTTTAAAGGGTCGTGAGTCTTTGAAACTCTCTTCCCCAAAAGGCAGTGGAAGCAGAGCCTTTGAATATTTTTAAGGCAGAAGTAGATAGATTCTTGGTAAACAAAGGGGTGAAAAGTTATCAAGGGTAGGTGGGAATGTGTTGTAGAGGTTGCAATCAGATCAGCCACGATCTTATTGAATGGCGGAGCAGGCTCGAGGGGCTGAGTGGCCTACTCCTCCTCATTCATATGTTCATATGTGTGACCCATACTTAACTTTAATCAAACGGCACCAGATTTCCCCCTTAAATACATCAAGGAATATTTTCAGTACAAATTTTGAAATTACTTTCTGAAATACATGATTGCATTGATTCGTGGAAGATTGAGATTGGTAATATGCAAATGAGTTTGAGTGGAAATTTTGAAGAAAAGAAAACTTTTTACACGGAGCTCAACGAGAACTCCCAAAGCTGAAACTCTTGGTCAGGGAATCTAACAGTTGAGCAAAATGTTTCCCACAAGAACTTCAAAGCTGAGGCATTTTTGCCTCCAGTCCAAGTGGAACAGCTGAGCCTTTGAGGAGTAGAGATTACTGTGGGTGAGCCTGTGTATAGCAGAGGAATAGTGAACTTTGAGCAAGTGAGGACAGTGGCCTGTGTGATTGAGTTCATCAGAACAGGAGGTAGGCTGTGTCTGGGACTAGCTGCTAAACACAGACCTTGGTTCCTCAATCAGCCTGGTTAGTATTTCACCATTGGCTTGGGTGTGGCTTGTTTTTTGGACACCTGTATGAGGGCCCTGAAGGCACCACTGTCGGTTCTAAAGCACGGATATAAGCTATTTAGTTCAAGTGGTCAGCATTGTGTTTATGCTTTACATAAGCTTCTTCCTACCTTACTTCATCCTGCTTTATCCTCCTATTTGTTTCTCCCTTGTGTTTGTCAACCTTCCCCTGAAATGTGTCTGTACCATTCACCTCTACCACTCCCTGTGGTCACGAGTTCCATATTCTCACCACCTCCAAGTTCCTGCTGAATTTCCTATTGATTTATTAGTGACTGTCTTATATTTATGCCTCCCCCATAAGTGGAACTATCTTTTTTACAACTCCCCTATTAAACCATAATCCTAAAGATCTCAATCAGGTCAGCACCCCCACCCCCGCCAACTTCTCTTTCTGGAGGAAATAGCCCCCAGCCTGTTCCTTTCCTGTTGGTAATAACTTGAGTTCCAGTATTATGAATGTAAATCTTTTTTGCACCATCTTCTGTGCCACTATGTTTATTATCCTGAATAACAACCCTCAGTGCCATTGCATAGCCTGGGCCATTGTTACCTTTCTGGGTGCAGTCTCAGTGCCTCCCTTTTTCTTTTCTCTCTCTCTTCCCCCCCCACCCCCTCCCCCTGCCTTCCAGGCTTTCAATAAAACTGCTCACTCCTTGCATTTCAGTATGAATCAGCCTCTCTTAACTTGCCTGGAATGTGTTAAGTGCTCTGTGGGAGGCTGCCTCCTGTATAAATTGTAACCGGTTCTGGTTAGTTACAGCTGAGCTCACTCTTCCTGTTGATCAGGTTATATAGGCAAGTTCCACTGTGTGATGTCACTTGTTTGTCCTGTCCTTCCAGCATTTGAAATAATCTGTAATGGGTCTTTTGCAGTCATGGTGAGGTTAGAATTTTATTACAATTCCTGCGGACTTACCATATAGAATCATAGAGGTCCACAGCACAGAAAAAGGCCCTTTGGCCCATCGAGCCTGCGCTGGTCAAACAAGTACCTAACTACTCTAAGATAAAAGCAAAAAACTGCGGATGCTGGAAATCCAAAACAAAAATAAAAATACCTGGAAAAACTCAGCAGGTCTGGCAGCATCTGCAGAGAAGAACACAGTTAACGTTTTGATTCTGTATGACTCTTCAACAGAACTATGTAAAAATAGAAAAGAAGTGAGATATAAGCTGTTTTAAGGGGGGGGGTGGGGGGTGGTGGTGATGGTGGGGGGGTTGGGGGTTGGGGGGGTGGGGTGGGTGGGCGGTGGGACAGTCCCACCTGTTAACTGTGTTCCTCTGAGTTTTTCCAGGTATTTTTATTTTTGTCCTAACTATTCTAATCCCATTTTTTAGCACTAGGCACATAGCCTTGTATGTCATGGCATCGCAAGTGCACATCCAAATACTTCTTAAATGTTGAGGGTTTCTGCCTCTACCACCCCTTCAGACATTGAGTTGCAGATTCCCTCTGGGTGAAAAATGTTTTTGTCACATCCCCTCTAAACCTCTCACCCCTTACCTTAAATCTATGCCTCCTGGTTATTGATCCCTCCACCAAGGGGAAAAGTTCCTTCCTGTCTACCCTATCTATGCCATTCATAATTTTATACACCTCAATCATGTCCCCCTCAATCTCCTCTGCTCCAGGGAAAATAACCCCAGTCTATCCAACCTCGCTTGATAACTAAACCTCACCAGCCCAGGCAACATCCTGGTAAATCTCCTCTGTACACACTCGCTAGTGCAATCACATCCTCCTCTCCCAATCAAGCATTTCTGAGGTGCAGATTGAGTTTCTGTCACTTCCCAATTCCCAAAGCAGTGATGTGTCCCCACCATCTGCTGGGTGTGTGTGCTTTGCTCGATGATGCACTGTTCTGAGATTTTTATCCCAGTCCAAGCTGCAATAGGACCATGAAGAAAGTTCACTTTCTGCAGCCAGCTGCTTCACTCTGGAGTTGCAGCAATTTTCTTGGTAAATAAGATGTGAGCAAAATAAAAGAAAAGCTTTGAAACAATTTTTAGCATTGAGGTTTTGTGACTGAAGCAGTCCATGTCCACATGCAGCAAGGCCTGGACAATATCCAGGCTTGGGCTGACAAGCGGCAAGTAACATTTGCACCACACAAGTGCCAGGCAATGACCATCTCCAACAAGGGAGAACCTAACCATTCGATGGGACTACCATCGCTGAATCCCCCACTATCAACATCCTGGGGGGGTTACCATTGACCAGAAACTGAACTGGATTAGCCATATAATGACTGTGGCTACAAGAGCAGGTCAGAGGCTGGGAATCCTGCGACGAGTAACTCACCACCTGACTCCCCAAAGCCTGTCCACCAACTACAAGCACAAGTCAGGAGTGTGATGGAATACTCTGCACTTGCCTGGATGAGTGCAGCTCCCACAACACCCCAGAAGCTTGACACCATCCAGGACAAAGCAGCCCCCTTGATTGGCACCCCATCCACAAACATTCATTCCCTCCACCACTGACGCACAATAGCAGCAGTGTGTACCATCTACAAGATGCACTGCAGGAATTCACCAAGGCTCCTTCGACAGCACCTTCCAAGCCCATGACCACTACCATCTAGAAGGACAAGGGCAGCAGACACATGGGAACACCACCACTGGAAGTTCCCGTCCAAGTCACTCACCATCCTTCACTGTCACTGGGTCAAAACCATGGAACTCCCTTCCTAACAGCACTGTGGGTGTACCTACACCACATGGACTGCAGCGATTCAAGAAGGCAGCTCAACAGCACCTACTCAAGGGCAACTAGGGATGGGTATTAAATGCTGACCCAGCCAGCGACACACACATCAGAGTTGTAAACTGTCATTCCACTTTCGGTTCAGTGCTAAGAGTGAACAGATTCTCATCCAGGCGCATTCCTGTTAAGACGAGATATGTAACTTGCACTTACTTGTTCATTTTCTCTTGTGAAGGCACGGATCGTCGGTAGAGAACAATTTGGCAATAGCCTTGATCCTGCAGAATCTCCAATTATCCATTCATCCCGTGAACCTAGGTGGTGAGTGTCCTTGACTATTCTCTCATGGGGCGTGTGCATGTTTCCCAGTAGTGGTCACTGGATGGTGATGAGGTGTGAGCACTCTGGCAAGTTTAATTTGCTTCCCCAATCAGATTGTTGCTTGTTGTGTATTGTGCATACTCTCAAATGGGCCTAGGGCTGCCACTTTCAGACCTTAAAATGTACCCAGGCTACACAACATTACCCTGGAAGGGTAAAGTATCTCAAAATTTTGAGCAACAAGTAAAGCTAGCTGTTTCACACTGCTATGCAGTAGCAGCACAAGTGGTATTTTCCACTAATAGGGTGCTGCCTTCAAGCCAAAAAGGCGTTCTGCCTATCACATGAGTAACATGGTATATGAATTTTTGCAGTTGTGATGCTGGCAGATCATATCAAGCAGCATGCCTTTCAGCTGTTCACAACCAGCAGAGCACTGACCATACTCAACCAACCTGTGCTTGCAAATCTAAGAACGTAATGTCTAACATTAGATGTGATTCCACGATTGGACAGCACTTGCCGAACAATCTCAAGTCTAATGGCCAATTTAATGTTATAAATCAGGCTCACAGTGTGGCTTGTTTATGCTTGCCAGAAGCTACATGCAAGGACCTGTCCTCTGCAGGGAAAAGGAACATATCCAGGCAGTCTGCCTTTTTTGAATTTTCAACAATGCCCAAGTTTCATTTTCTTCTTCTTCCTTAGCCCAGGGCACTGAGGCTAATCGTAAAGCCCTGCCCACATCAAATAAAAAAAATTAATGGAAACCAAGAACTGAGACACATTCTTGGTCCCTTCATGTAGTGTGGCTGCTCCGTCAATCATTTTATCTAGAAGGTGCTCAGTAGTTCGTGGTTCAGATGTGAGGTGCAAACCCAGTGGCATTCTACTTCATTAATGCGCCACTGGAGCCACAGGCCTTGTATTGTTGTCAGGGGTCCCAGTGTCACAGTATTGATGTACTGAAAGTGATCTCTGTTTCTGGTTTTTCCCAGTCTCCTTTTATCCTCAATATTTGTTGAATAGCCAGGGGACCAGTTGTGCTTTTAAAATATTAACAAATTAACAACTATTGGGAGGCTTGTGATGATGACTAATGTGTGTGTATGTGTGAAGCTAACAGGTAGTGTGGGAACAGCTGGGTGTTTGGCGTAGTGCCATCAGTGTGTGTGGGTAGAGGTGTGTAGGTGCTGCCTTTACCCTGTTATAAACATTGTCTTTTGGAATGATCCAGATGACTGCAGTGCAGTGAGATCTCCTTGTGCTGGTCTCCTCACTATCTGGAGCTGCATTTAAAAACAAGGTTTCCATTTCTATAGCATCTTTCATGACCCGGACTTCCCAGATTTCTTTACAGCTGCTGTAGTATTTTTGAAGTGTAGTCACTGGCTCATGTTTCCCATATTACAACGCTCTGCACAGCTATGTTAGCTTAGAGGTAAATATTGGCCAGGACATCGAGGAGAACTCACCTCTTTGAGTAATGCTATGGGATCTTTTACGTACAGCCACCCCACAGCACCTCTGACAGTGCAGGACTCTCCAAGTTCCTCTCTAAGCCACTCACCATCCTGACTTGGAAATATATTGCCGTTCCTTCACTGTCACTGGGTCAAAATCCTGGAACTCCCTCCCTAACAGTACTGTGGGTGTACCTACACCACATGGACTGCAGCGGTTCAAGAAGGCAGCTCACCACCACCTTCTCAAGGGCAACTAGGGATGGGCAATAAATGCTGGGCCAGCCAGTGAAGGCCACACCCCATGAATGAATAAAAAGACTCTCTGTAACTGCACCATGAGTGACAACCTGGTTTATGCGCTTAAGTCTCTAGAATGGATTTTAAACCCACAATCTTCTAACACACGAGTGGTACTGACAAAGCCAAGCTTAAATTGTTATACTTTTTAATAACAAAAACCATAGTTTTAAGATTGAAAATAAATAAATTTAGGCTCACGAGAATGATGGTCTTTTGCAATGTACATTTCCATTTTGCGTTAAGTCTGAAATTTTTAAACATAAGATTGCGATTGGACCCATTGGATAATGTTTCAGGAAACGGTTTTGTGTTCTGTTTCCAGTAGCTGCAGTTTCAACTCGTTTCCTTGACTTAACTTTTCATTTTGACTTGACAAACGTGCACAAATGCATCACCACACTGGACAGAATCCAACCTTTACTGAAAGATGCATTGATGGGATCTAGGAAGTGAGAGTCAGGAAAGCTGGCTAACTGTGAGCAGTGCGATGCAGTATTGAAAGTCGATGACTCTGCTCCACTTCTTCACCTCACTCAGTTATCACCTTGGAGCCAACTTGCAATTAGTTGCCCTTTACTTCTGTCTGTCCTTTCCTCCACCTCAAGGATCCCAGTCCCATGGGCGTCTGCCCCTTGAATAAGAGACATACTTTTATTTCCTGGGGGCTAGTGCCAGAAGGGGAAAGTTACAGCTTTAGTGATTCTTTTGTCCGGGGAGAAAGAAGTCGGACAGGCTTAAGGAGCTGAGTGGCCCTGCCATTTTTTCCCTTGTCCCTCTCTTATGTTTATCACATGGCGACCAGAATACACAGCATTCCAAATGTGGTCTGACCAAGACTCAGTAAAAGTTTCACATAACTCCTCTCTCCAATTCTAACCCTCCAGAAATAAATCCTAATGCTTTATTCATAATTTTGGCCTCAATCAGCTGCATTGCTACTTTTAGTGACTTGTGTGTTGTTAGTCCCAGACCCCTTTGCTCCTCTATGCCTTTTAGATTCCTATTTTCCAAGTAATGTGGCCTTTTTATATTTATTGCCAAAGTGAAATGCTTCTCACTTATCTGTGTCGCAATTCATTTGCCAATAATATGCAGATTCTGCATGTTCTACTGAATGCTACCCTAGGATCTTTAAGGTCTGCCTGGACCATCCAGTAAATGGGAGCTGAGTTAAAGATGTCAGATGAAAGAGCAGTCCTTTTGATCATACAGCACTCAGTCTCAAGTTGGGGATCTGAACCTGCATCCTCTGATTTGATAACAAGTGGGTTAAAATGTGGATATGCAGATTTCCACATTCCCCAAGGGGATCCAGTGTTATTTAAAAAGGCCATTCTGTGCTGAGCTCTAAAGTTTGCGCGTTGGCTGCTTAAAATATAAGGGACTCAGTGGGCCTCCAGCTGTTTCATTGCATGCTAGATGGAAGCAGAGGTGAGATGAATTGCAACTCCTAACGCTTTAATAGGAAATTTTCTGGCTGGTGAGGGGGCCGTTTGAGCGAGTTGAGTTTTGATTAGCTTCAGAAATTTCCATTCAATTGGGACGGCAAATAACAAATAATCTCATTCAATGTGAGGAGAAATTTCCTTTCTTGCAGCGGCTTTTTCAAAAGATTCCAAATGCTGTGTTCTTGCACTCCATCATGTTTTCAGTTCCCATTTTGTTTCTTTGGTCTGGATGCTGAGCAGCTGATGGCTCAGGTTTCAGTACCTGCTCCCTCCTTCCTCATAACATTTAACTTCTTGCAGTCAGATCTGACAGTGTGTGCCAACATGGCTAGGTTATACAACGAGCCAGAGACGTGGTGAAAGCAGAGACTGGCTCGGAAACTCAGGGCTTTTATTTAATACAACCATCACACACCTATGTGTTTGATTACTGCTGTCAGGACAGGTACAGCACGGGGTTAGAAACAGAGTAAAGCTCCCTCTACACCGTCCTCATCAAACGCTCTTAGGACAGGTACAGCATGGGGTTAGATACAGAGTAAATCTCCCCCTTCCCTGTCCCCATCAAACACTCCTAGGACAGGTACAGCACAGGGTTAGATACAGAGTAAATCTCCCCCTTCCCTGACCTCATCAAACACTCCCAGGACAGGTACGGCACGGGGTTAGATACAGAGTAAAGCTCCCTCTACATTGTCCCCATCAAACACTCCTAGGACAGGTACAGCACAGGGTTTGATACAGAGTAAAGCTCCCTCTACACAGTCCCAATAATATGCTTTAACACCAGGTTCAGGGGTGATTCTGAATTCTGCCAGTGTAAATTTTTCCTTTACAATGCTAAGCTTCACTTGTGGCTTATTTAAGTGCTACTTTTGTGAATGTTCGGGCTGGATGTGAAGTAGGCTGACTGCCTGCCCCTATTTCATCTATAGATAAGACGGTGGATGGACAAGATTGAAATCCATGTCCCACAGATGAATAGGTGTTGTGTAACCTGCTGCATCACTTAGTTCCCTATGTCTTTAATTATATTTTGACTTGAAGCTCAGATTTGGGTTCCTGCAAAACTGCTTTGTTACTTTAAGATGTCAGTCATGATTCAGTTGGCAGCACCAACTCATCTCTTAAGTCAATAGGCTGTGATTTCACTCCGGACACTTGAGGCCATACTCTAGGCTGAAATTCCTAGTGCCAGTACTGAAGGAGGGCTGCACTGTCTGAGGTTCTATTTTTTGGATGAAACATTAAACCAAAGCCTCGCCTGCCCTTCCAGATGCATGTGAAAGATCCTATGGCAGTATTTTTAAGAAGAATGTGGAAGCTCTCTGAAGTATCCTGTCCAATATTTATTCATCAACAATGTCACTAATACAGATTTAGATTGATTGTGTTTTGTTTGTGGGAGCCTGCTGTGCATAAATTGGCTGCAACGTTTCTTAATTGCAAGTGACCACTTTTAGTACTTGATTGGCTGTAAAGAATGTTATGACATCCTCTGGCTGTGAAAGGTGCTATAGAAATGTGAGTTTTTGTTCTCTTGGTTTCTTTATGATTGAAAGGAAAGCTTCACGGATTTTACATCCCAGCCTGTCCCAGGTGTTACAACCCACCCCCAGGTGAGGTTCCCCAAAGTTGTTGATACAGGCAAGACCCTAAAAAAAATCCCTTTCGCGGATACCTTTTTTCCAGACCCAATCGTTCTAGTTTTGAAGGAGCCAATTTGGTCAGACTTTGAGTTAAAGGTAAGAGTAAGTTTATTAACTACTAAAGGCAAGAAAGGATAAAACACATGCATACATAGTCATACAGGTTAAAAGTAAGAATTTAGCTTGAAGTAAGTGAATATAAAGGATGGTGTACAGAACAGTCCTTGACTCCTGGGGAATAGGTGATTGAACGTTGCAGCTGTTGTGATTCGAGATTCCAGTAGGGTTGACTTCAGTAGACAACTAGTTGGTTTTGAGGTTCTGGTGGTGTTGATTCCGGTAGAGAGGGACAGAGATCGGTGATTTGCAGGGGTACTGTGTGTGGCTGTTACTGGGTCAAACTTCCAGCACCTGCTTTCTCAGAACACCCACCAACAGACAAACACTGGGACAGCTTTTCAGCTCACTTTTAACCCCTTGTTGTATTTTCCAAGTGGGAAGCGAATTCACAAATTTGCCAGGGAATTGCTAACAGGATTTCTTGATGAGATCATACTCATCTCCCATTATGTCCTGTTGCCTCTACCAGAGGGAGCAATTAGTTTCTGGATGACTTTAGAAGTACCTAGTCTGGCAACAGGGTGAGGTTCCGTTATCTCTTGGGGAGTCACCCTACAGCATTCCCAGCCAGTGGCCTGTGTGAATTTTTAAAAACTCAGATCTTATCTTTGAAGTCCAATATTTCTGGGCACAATTCAGTGTTTTTCTTTCATTATCATGACACAGGACAGGCCACTGATAAAATCCGCTTTCGCTGTTTCTCAGATTGAGGTCTGAAGCTGGAACTGTTTGGGTGTCTGTGTGCAGTAAAGGGGAGCTTCAGTTATTCCAGAATATGGCGGAGTATGTTTAGTTTCCTGCGTTGGGAGTCGAGTTTCTGCATTGTCTCTTGTGATGTGGCAGGCTATCTCCCAAGGGAGTCAGTGCTACGTTGTCACTGTATCCTATCGTTGTTCCGTTAAGAACGTGTGCTCAGAAGAAAGGCCTTTGTGTTTTGCTGCTTCCGGTGACTGGCCCCAGTCCAACTGCAGTGGCTTCATTTTGAGCTGGTTTCTGGAGGTGACAGACTGACACCAGTGACTGTGACCATTGCTGGCAGGCTCTCATCTGTTATCAATCACTGGAGATTTTTTTTTTTAATAAGATGGAAGAGACTTGCAGAAAAAGCTTTGCTTTTACTTGGAGAGCGACAGCCTGTTAGGTTTCTGTAGAGAAGCAGCAAAAGAAGTGCAGTTTTGTATGTTTGCATGTAGGAAGATCCTACTGGACACAGATGTGACTAAAACCCTGACCTGCCATGCAGCTGAAACAGCAACGCCCAGGAGCCAGCAGTGGCTGGCAGGATATGTGCCTGTGCAGGACTGATATACCAGTTGATCTCATTTCCAAGGTGCAAAACTCAGCTTGGCTTCCCCCTTGTAATGAAGTGGGGTGTTTATTATCTGGCAATGACTTTGCTGAGGGCCATTTGACCATCACTGGATATCAGGCTTCCACAGTAGAATATTATTACACTAATGTCCCATTAGTTCCATTTTCCCTGGTGGGTTTAGAGATCCAAAGTTGCCTGCTCCCCATCAGAGCAATCTTTATTGGAGCCAATTCAACTGTGGCTCCATCACAACAAAACCGAATCTCTGCCGCTGAGGTGATTATTGGGCTGATTGGGAGGGATGAGGCTGTGATTTGCTTTAGTGCTCCAGAGTCTGGGAGGTCAGAAAATAAGGCAAGGCCCTCTGGTGTCACACTCCCTCAGTACTGGCCCCCTGGGGGTGTGGTGCCCCCCCTTGACGCTGGCCCCCTGGGGGTGCGGTGCCCCCCTTGGCGCTGGCCCCCTGGGGGTGCGGTGCCCCCACCCTAGCTTATGGGCTCAAGTCACTGAAGCCACAACCTTCTGATTTAAGAGTTGCTACTGATGAAGTTAATTTGACAAAAGAACGTATGATCAATTTAACTTCAGGACAGATGTCAGGGAACACCTCATGCAAAGAGTGGTAGGAGTGTGGAACTCCATGCCACAAAAAGCAGTGGATGCTGTCCCCATTACTAATTTTTAAATCTGTAATTTTCACTTGTCAGAAGTATCTAGAAATACGGAGCCAAAGTAGTTGGGTGAAGTTGGGATACAGATGTACCATGATCTCAATGAGTGACAGTATAGGCTTGAGGGGCTGAATGGCCCTGGTCTGCCTCGCATCATAACTCTCCCCCTCCCCACCCCCCCACCACCAACATAAAATTCTGCTGTCCATCTGTGTGTGTGTGTCTCTCTCTCTCTCCTCCCACGCCCCCCTCCCCTCCCCCTCCCTGCAATGGCAGCTTTGCTTTTCCCTTTCATGAAATTCTATTGAAGACCTTACACATTGCAACACAGAGCCTTGCCTCTGAGTTGAATCTATAAATACTGAAAATTGAACCCAATCTCTGTATGCTTTAAGGATCGTGCAGTGCAGACGTTGGGACGAGAGTCAAGGTGTCTGCCTCCTCCCAGAGTGTTTTCGGAGTCTTGCTGGTCTCTGCAGGTTGTAGCAGTTAATTAAAGGGTCAGCGAGTTGTACACTCTGCTTGTTAAGTGGCTGAAATGTGCTGCTGCTGACCAAGGATAATCAGTTGCATTCCTGCCCTGGGCAGTAAACAGCTAGGCAGCAGCTGTACACATCTACACACATCAAAAACATTTTGAGCAAATGGCCTGCAGAAGCACTTCAAAGCAAGATTTGATTGTTTGGTTAAATTTTAACCATCATTTTATTTTGCTATTGTGCTCTTCCTTACTCTCCCCCATTAAAATCATATCCTGTCAGATTTATTTAATTATTGCCATGTTTATTTGCTGCGTAGGCTGATGTTACTGTCAGTATAAATCAGTCTTCCCTCTGGTGTAGTACGGGCTTCTCGGACTTCATGACCTGAGAGTTTGGGAGGTTAGTGCTCCCTCAGTACTAAAGTGTCGGCCTGGATTTTGGCATTAGTCTCTGGATTGGCTTTGAACCGAAGGTCTTCTGACTTGGGAGAGTGCAATCACTGAGCTTTTAACTGGATTTAAGCAGTATTTAACAGAATGAGTCCCCTTGTCCTTTCTCTTATCTTCCTTGGAGGGAAGATTGCTTGAAGTGATTTGTTCGTGGTGCAATTGATGATGCTGATGGACAAATAGTTTAATATAGACTTGATCAGAAGACCAATTCTTACATAAATGACTGAAACTGAGGCTGATTAGCGAAGGCCACGTGTTGCTCCCATCGAAGGCCTTGACTTCATTCACAGGCTTTGATGCAGAAGGAACTGAATTTCCTAAAGTAAAATTAGCTAAATGACTGCGAAGGATTGTATATGGTCACCAAATTCCTGATCACTGTTTGCAGCAGCCAAGTTCTGAAGTGGAGCAATATGCTTTGGAAGGGAGAGAATGGATTTTCTGTATTTAATTGCATAAATTTGGAGTTTAATAACATAGCTTAGGCTGTTGGCTTTTATGCATGTCCTTTGAGCTCTGCACTTTGTTGTAATTGTTTTCATGATGCAAAGTGCATGTTGGAATGACACACACACAGCGAGCTTGGACATGCTCATCTGTACAGATCTTTGAAAAGCAACCTAATGGGCCTGGGATGGAGTTACAAAGCCCTGATTTTAATCAGGGTTCCGATTGTATAAACCACTGGTGACTCATAGGCAATAAAGCCTTTGGAGGCTTTCCAACATTGAGCCGACCTGACTGGGTATGATTATGACTCTGACTCTGCGTCATTATTTTAGTTTAAAACTGGTGGCTTTGTTTCTGGCCACTGAGCTCCAGTTTCTGTCATGATAATGCCGGTTGAGAGAGAGTGTTAAAGAATCATACAGCACATGAGGCCATTCATCCCACGGTACAGGTCACCCCACTATTTAAGAAGGCAGGGAGAGAGAAAAAAGGGAACTACAGACCTGTTAGCCTTTACATTAGTAGGGAAAATGCTAGAATCTATTGTAAAGGATGTGATAAATGGATAATGATCTGATTGGGCATAGTCAATATGGATTTATGACTGGGAAATCATATTTGACGAACCTCTTGGGAGTTTTTTGAGGATGTTACTAACAATTGAGAAAGGGGAGTTGGTGGACATAATATACGTGGATTTTCAGAAGGCTCTTGATAAAGTCCCCCACAGGAGGCTGGTTAGCAAAATTAAAGCACATAGGATAGGAGGGAATATACTGGCATGGATTAAGGATTGGTTAGCAGGCAGAAAACAGAAGGAATAAATGTGTCATTCTCACATTGGCAGCCTGTGACTAGTGGGGTACTGCAAGGATCAGTACTTGGGCCCAGCTGTTCACAATATATATCAATGATTTGGATGTGGGGACCAAATGTAATATTTCCAAGTTTGTGGATGACACACAGCTAGGTGGGAATGTGTGTTCTGAGGAAGATACGAAGTGGCTTCAAGAGGATTTGGGCAGGCTTAGTGAGTGGGCAAGAACATGGCGGATGGAACATAATGTGGAAAAATGTGAAGTTATCCACTTTGGTAGAAGGAACAGATGTACAGAATATTTCCTAAATGGTAAGAGATTAGAAAGTGTAGATGTACAAAGGGACCTGGGTGTCCTTGTCCACAAGCCACTGAAAGCTGACATGCAGGTGCAGCAAGCAATTAGGTAAAGATATGTTAACCTTTATTGTTGTGTACAGGAATAGTGAAATCTTGCTTCAATTTTATAGAACTTTGGTTAGAACACACCTGGTGTACTGTGTGCAGTTCTGGTCCCCTTATCTTAGGCAGGATATTATTGCCATAGAGGGAGTGCAAAGAAGGTTCACCAGACTTGTTCCCGGGATGGTGGGACTGTCTTATGAAGAGAGATTGGGGAAACTGGGCCTGTGTTCTCTAGAATTTCAAAGAATGAGAGGAGATCTCATTGAAACTGACAAAATGCTTAAAAGGATAGACAGGGTAGAAGCAGGTAAGATGTTTCCACTGGTTGAGAGTCTGGAACCAGGAGACACAATTTCAGAATAAGGGGGAAGCCATTTAGGACCATGATGAGGAGAATTTTTTTTTTACTCAGAGGATTGTGAATCTTTGGAATCCTCTACCCCAAAGGGCTGTGGGAGCTCAGTCTCTGAGTATGTTTAAAGCAGAGATTGTTATTTAGAAATCTCTCAATCATGTGAAGGGATATGGGGATAGCATGGGAAAAAGGCATTGAAGTAGATGATCAGCCATGATCGTATTGAATGGCAGGGCAAGCCTGACGGACTAAATGGCCCACTCTGTTCCTAGGTTCCCATACTCCTAGAATGGGCAATAAATGCCAGTGACTGTCACTTTCTGGGAATGAGTGAGGGTCAACTTGTGTTTATGCTGGGAGTGAATTCTGGGAATTAGTGAATGTTTATTTACACCAGTTGTGCTGGTCCATTGATTTCATGAAGGGCCCTGCACTGTGACAAGGCACATCAAGAATGGCAGCATTTTAATTAGGTTCCACAGGACTGTGTTGGGGTTGGAACTGGTTGTATGAGTATTTTTGTTCCTGGCTGTGCAAAGTCAGGAGGGTGTTTTTCAAAGGCTGAGAGACCGATGATTTTTAAAAAAATTCTTTGCTGACTTGTAAGTATAGATGCCCTTGCCCCCTCTTCTCTGCTGTTGGTGCTGAACTCATTCATCCTTCCCATACTGGTGACTCAGCTTTGATTCCTGGGATCTCCAGGGTGATCCTTGAGAATTGGCAATGCTTGGCACAGAGGGCATGGATCACAGGTTTCCTGGTCTCTTGGCATAGTCACAATTTCAAAGAAGAGGAGAGGAGTTCTCCCCAGTGTCATGGCCAAAATTCATCTCTCAAACAGCACTAAGTTTTTTGAAAATGAAGGCTATTTGATCATTATCGCATTTATATTTGTGGGATCTTGCTGTGTGTAAATTGGCTGTCCCGTTTCTGATATTACAATGGTCATTATGCTTCAAAAATACTTGATAGGCTGTAAAGTGCTTTGGGATGCTGTGAAATTATGGAGGATGCTAAATGCAATTTTATTCCTTCGGTTGCTGAAGCCTTGTGATAGTAGCAGTCTGGAACATTCTATAAATGTACTCTCTTCAATCTGTTCCCCTTCCTCCTGAAACCTCCAGTTAAAACCCCACGTGCTTGAGGTCACCATACCTCCCGATTTTTGTCTTGCTCAGCCCAGAATCTGTTTTACTTTCTGTATACTGCACCTGGGAGCCTTTGGTCCTTTCCCCATTTAAAAAAAAAAATCTTCTTCAGTGGCGTGGGATTGTACAGTCTCTCGGGCGGGATTTCTGTAGCAGTTGTTTGCAACCGTCGAGTGTGGGTGTGTATGTGTTTCAATTTTCGTTGTCATGGTCACCTGACTGCCGATTTTTCTCTTCCAGTTGAAACTTGCCTGTGAGGATTATCGTCAAAAGATCAATAGATTGTCTCTGCCAACACTAAAGGCTTTTTATTTGTTTTCATTATTCACAGCGTGAAAAATGGAGAGTTACGATTCTGAGGCCGTCAGCAAGGTAACTCAGTGGCAGAACAGCTACATTGACTCTGGCATTCACTCAGGCATGAATACCAATGCCCCCTCGCTAAGTGGCAAGGGCAATCCTGAAGATGATGAAACATGGAAGCAGGGAAGCTATACAGTCACAACCACCACCTACACAACCACTCAATTGCCAGGTACGTGAGGGGTTTGAACTGCCTTCATGTAAATAAGTGGGTTTGGGGAGAGGAAGATTGAGAACAAGAAGTACTTGTGATGGTGCCCTGCTTTAGAGATCTGATTAATTGGACAATATAGAGGGAGAGAGCACTCAGGGTGGGGACAATGTGACACCAAAGTCTATTGTAATATTTGGATTTGCTATTGTGAGGTCAGAACATCTTTTACTGGATGAGCATATGGTCCCAGGTGCTGACACTAGCTTTAATACAAGCTTTGTGAACAATCCAAATTCTCCGAAAGCTATTGTACTTGGTGAACTGCACATCATGGAGGAAATCCTGATCTTCAGTGTACTACCCATTAGGGACTTCTGTGGACATTAGCACTTGTAATTCTGACGTAGAATTAAAGATGCCTGTGGAGCAAATGGAGCTGTACCATGCCCCATTAGTATCAGTGTGTTCAATGTTACTAACGGTCCAATATGTGCCACCTCCTGTGAGGTGACTTGTGATTGTGGAGCTGATGTGGGGTTTGGATAAACTCAGATAAGTGGAATCATTGATACTATGGTGTGTAAAGGTGGGAGATGGCAGAATGCTGGGGTGTTTGATCATGCTATTGGGAAGAGAAGGATTGCAGAGAGCTCACACATTGCCCATATGCTGTGTTGTAACACAAGGAAGCAATGAAAATAAAATGGGTACAACCTATGGAGGAGACGTGATAGGAAGTTCACCTTGTTAAGTGATGAAACGTGTCCACTGTATTTATCTGGGTAATACCAGTAGTGCTTTGAGTTCAGCTGCACATCATTACTCTGCCCAATTCAATTCTTATGTTGGTTATTCCTCCATGGTCTTGCCACTGCCTCTCTCTCTATAACCTCATCCAGCCTTAAAACTCCTTGATCTCTGTGCTCCTCTAATTCTGTCATCTTGCGTGTTGCTGATTTTAATTGCTCCACATTGACATCTGTCCTTCAGCTGCCTGTGTCCTAAGCTCTGGGATTCTAACTGTAAACCTCTCCACCTATCCTCCTTTTAAAAGACACTCCTTACGCCTATCTTTTTGATCAAACTTTGGATCATCTATCCTAATAGCATCTTATGTGGCTTGGTGTCAGTTTTCTGACTGACTGATTGTACTTGGGTGACGAGCCTTGGGTTGTTTTGCTATGTCAAGAGCACTGACTAAATACAAAGAAGGGGATATTTGGACCTCTGTGTCCTGGGTAACTGAGGCAGGTACTTTCTTCATAATGTGACCTATTCTTTAAACCTACAGATATGGAAGAGCAACTGGCCTCTACCCGTGGGCAACGTGTGCGTGCAGCCATGTTCCCAGAAACCCTGGAGAGTGGCACCCGTATCCTGTCCACCCAGATCGATCCCGGCCAGGAGACAAATGTGCAGAAACTGTCGGAATCTTCACAAATGCTGAAAGCCGCCATTGTCCAGCTCATCAATTATCAGGATGATGCGGAACTCGCGACTCGCGCCATTCCTGAACTCACCAAACTACTCAACGATGAAGATCAGGTAGAGTGTCTTAACAATGTATATAGCAACAGGAAGAGACTGTTCAGCCCCTCGAGCCTGCTCTGCCATTCAATTAGACCTTGGCGGACTTTTTAAAATATATTAACTCCTTGTTTAACCTAGCAAAAATATATAAACGCCTGTTTTGAAATTTCCAGTTGACCCTCAACTACACCAGCTTTTGGAGGAGTTGTTGGGGGTGGTGGTGGTGTTAGAGATTTCAACTCTCCTTTGTGTGAAGAAGTGCTTCCTGACATCACCCCTGACTGGCCTGACTCTAATTTTAAGGCTATATCCCCTTGTTCTGGACTCCCCCAGCCCCAATCAGGGGAAATAGTTTCTATCTATCCATCAATTCCTTTAACCATCATCTCAATTACATCAGCCTAGTTTATGCCACCTGCCCTCATAATTTAACCCTTTCAGCCCCAGCATCATTCTGGTGAATCTGCATAACACCTCCTTTGGGACAGGTGCATCATTCCTCAAGTGTGGTGCCCAGACTGAATACAGTTACACCAGGTGGGAGCTAACAAGAGCTTTATATAATTGTAACATGTCTTCTGGAATATGAAGGGATGGAAGTTTTGTAATGAAGGCCAACATTTCAAAAGCCTTTTAGAATTCTTTGTACTTGCCCAGTAGTTTGTGACCTTTGTGTTTTGATCGATAGATTTCTGCTCCTGCAATCTTCTTACCATTAAGAAAATCCCTTTCTGAAATTCAAAGTGGATGACGTCCTCTTTTCCATATTGATTTCCATCTGCCACCATTTTTCCCACTCACTGAATTTACCAGTGTCCCTTTGTAACATTTTGCTCGTATCCACACTGTGCTACCAACTGCAATTCCTCCTCTAACACTTGGTATAATCACCCCCACCCCCTGCCTAATGTCACCTTATGTGACTCAATTGCTGTTTCTGTCTGACTTACACTCCCTGGCACAAACTGCTACGTGAAAGGAACTGTATAAACTGCAGTTGTTGAGTTACGTGTGTCTGTTCCACGCTGGACAAGGTCATTATCAGCTGAGGACACCTGACCCCACTTCAATAAACTGCTGTTGTTGCCAGCAAGCGAATATTAACCCTTGTTTCTCCACTTTATGGTGTAGGTTATAGTGAGCAAGGCGACCATGATAGTTAACCAGCTGTCAAAGAAAGATGCCTCATGCCGAGCTCTGGAGCAGTCGCCCCAGATGGTTGCGGCAGTTGTCCGCACTATGCAGAATAGCAGTGACTTGGAAACAGCACGGCACGCTGCGGGTATCTTACACAACTTTTCTCACCACCGCGATGGTATGCTCGCCATCTTCAAATCGGGTGGGATCCCTGCATTGGTCAGGATGCTGAGGTATGTTCCAGATGTAGCTAGTATCTCGCTTTTCTGACTCTGAATTTATTTCCTGTATTGCCGCTTCCCTCGCCACCAACCCCCCACCCCAGCGCAACCTCTGTTCTGCCTCTTAAAGCACTCACATTTGTACAGTTGACTCTCTTTAGATGTGAGACTAGACTGGTTGAGTGTGCGGGTGACTAGATAATGATCCTGCTATTTTTAACCAGCTCTGCACCATCAGTGGATCTATCACATGGACCTGTTTGTTTGTTTCAGTACCACCTCACTCCAGGCTTTGAGCTCCTGACACTGCCTGAGAGTGGGGAAGGGGACTTTATCGACATCCCCTGAAACATCTAATCCACAGGATTTTGTGATGGTGGGGAAGAGAGGGGTCAGTATATGGTGGGAGGGTTGTGTTGAGGGAGCTGATGGAACCCAACCTACCCCAACTCCCTCAGTCCTATTGTGTTTCCATTAGTTCCTGCAGCCTCTGCCCACAGCGGGAGTGTGGTTACCTTGATCCACCCAAATGTCCGTTTATGTAAATTTTGCAAAGTCCAGCATTAAAATCAGCTACCTGGAAAGGCGATTGAAATAACAGGAGGAGACTGATAACGTGAATGGACAGGGTGTTATCCCTCTTAAGTGTGCTACTCGCTTAGATTGTGGGAAGCAGCTTCAGAAACAAAGCCATGACTTGAATTATTTGTGCAGTATAATAGGAGTATTCTCTTGAGCTGCCAGTGTCTGTTCTCCGTACCCCCTCATTCCGAGCTGCCACACCAGTGTATGCACTTTACGTAGCGTTTACAGCCAGTGTTTATGGTCCAAACAAACCTCCTCCCCCTCCCCCCCCACCATCTGTCTTCATCTCCCCATCAGCATAACCTTCTATTCCTTTCCTTGTGTTTATCCAGCTTTCTTTTAAATGCATCTATACTATTTGTCTCTCCCAATCATATTGGTAGCGAGTTCTACATTTTTGCCACTCTCTGGGTAAAGAAGTTTCTCCTGGATTCCTGATTGGATTGCCGGAAAAGCTAGCACACCATTCCAGTTCTGATCGTGAATGAAGAGCTCCCTAGGCTGGTTGGTCAATCGCTCAACTACGTGTGAAACCTCTCTCTACGCTAAACACTGTGTTAGTTCTAGCCCCAGAGACTGATAGTGCCAAACTGTGGGCAGCTTTGTGTCTGGATTTGGACCTTCTCAATATCCAAACCATTTCAGTTGGGAGAGCCTTCAGAATAAGGAGGGATTCTTGGCTCGGAGGGAAAGAGTGTTAGTAGACTGTAGGAGCCAGGTTTCTTGTCCTGCTCTTTTTAATCAAATATAACCTGATTTCTTCTGCAATTTGCCTTTAATGTACATTGATCTTCAATTCAAGTTTGGAGGAATTTTCCAGCCTTATTTATTCAGTTGTCAATAATTCGCTCAACTCTAGTACCATAGATCTCAGTGTATAAGTAGACTCAGTGTATAAGATGACCTATTTTTCCCTGCCCCAAAAATCATGTTTTGCATGTACTCGGCAAATAATTTGACCTCCTTGGCATTTAAGTCTTTTCAATCACAGCATGTTATACTCGCAATAGTAGTCGGCCTCAGTTTTTCACCCCACAAATGGATGTTTTCCTTGTTGGTACCTTATAAATGGGCACAAGGGATGAAGCAGATGATATGGGATATGTTGCAAAGATGCGAGGAAGTTTTAGACATGCCCACGTGGAGCAGACCCCATGTGACGAATGACAAAAAGAAACGAGTCTTTCACGCGAAAGATGTGTGAAGTTGATTTCAAGCTAAAAATCATAACATTTTCTAACTCGTCAAATAACTGTGCTGCAGTGAAGGAATTTTGATGTGGGAATGGAAGGAGGAGGAATCGGCCTGAAAAAGATGCCCAAGACCAAAGTCACTAGAGAGCAGGAGCCAGCTACTGGCCTGATCTTGAGAAGCATGAATTGGAATGGGTCCTCAAATTGGTAAAATGGTTACAAGTCACCAGAAATGCAATGTGTATATATGCACTAACGTGGGCCACATCAAACCAAATCCACCCAAGTTTTCAGAGCAACAGCTAGTTGGAGTAGCCACTTTATGGAATGAAGATATCTATAATTGCGGCAGAAGACGAAGATCACTGAGTCTACCAAAAGACCTTGATGTCAAAGTTACCAGTTTCCAGTAAAGCATCAGACAGTGACAAAAACATATGCACCTATTATGCCACATTGGCATCATGGATGAACTGCCCATGAATTTTGATACGCCCAGCAACCAAACTCAAGTGGGAAGTTTGGAAAACAGTTCTGCTGAAAACTACAGGACATGAGAAGACAAGATTCATGGTGGTACCCCCTCTGCATAGCCAATAAAATGAAATTAAAGCTCATGGTAATTTTCAAATGTAAAACTGTGCTGACAATCAAGTTCCCTGTAGACGTTTTTGTGCATGTCCATGACAATGGTTGGATGAATGAGTAAAGCTGTGGATTGATGAGGTGCAGTGGCCTACACAATGCAACTTATTAGTGTGGGACATAATCAGATCCCATATGACCAAGATCAAGAAATACCTGTGAAGAAGCTAATATGGGTCTGCGGGCACAGGGTGATGGGTGTGCACAGATCCTAACTTTCCCTCTGAGTGAGTTCCTTCCAGTGCTCGGTGCATGATCAATACATGGAATTGGGCATTGCAGTGTTACATTTGACACTTGGAGCTTATTATTGGAATACATGAGGATGTGACTCCATGCACTTAAGGGATGAACCCATATACAAGTTGCAGCTCATTCAGAATGTATCCTCACCTTTCGTGTGATGTCCTCCTCCCGCCCCCCCCCCCCCCCCCCCCACCCCCCCCCCCCCCCCCCCCCCCCCCACCGCACACAACTCCCCCTTGCCCCCAGCCTTACTAAGCTCCTCTGTGCGCCAGTGAATTGAGTTCGAGATCCTTGTCCTTGTTTTTGAATCTTACTGCATTCCTTGCCCAGCCTGTAGCAGCTATCTGCAGCACAGTCTTGTAGTGACTCTGTTAACAGAGAGCGAGGTCAAATCCCACCAGTGCAATGAAAGAATTTAAATTCTTTTTTTTTTCTGCAGCTCTTGGAAGTGATTATGAAGCTGTCAGATTGCCCTTAATTTAAAAAAAATCTGGTTCACTGTGGTGTTCCCTGGTATCCAGAGTCAGCAACTTTGGGAGGGAATGGGAGATTTCATAGGATCATAAATGATGCAGCAAAGACTCTGTTCAGCCCATCGTGTCTCTGCCAGCTGTTTGGTAGAGCTATTCAATTAGCTTTCTCTGCTCTTTCCCTACAGACCTGTAAATGTTTTACTTTCAAATATTTTTCCAATTCTCTTTTAAAAGTTACTATTGAATTTGCTTCCAGTTCTCTCAGTTGTGTTCTCGTGTCACCACTGTTTTGCCAATCACTTCAAATCTGTGCCCCTCTGGTTACTGACTCTCCTTCATGATTTTGAACACCTCTTAAAGTCCTTTTAGTCTTCTCTGCTCTAAGAAGAACAATCCCAGTTTCTCCAGTCTCTCCACATTAACTGAAGCTCCTGATTCCTGGCACCATTCTAGTAAATCTCCTCTGCATCCTCTCCAAGGGCTTGACATCCCTCCTAACATATGAGGCCCAGGATGAAATGCAAAACTCCAGCTGAGGCCTGACCAATGTTTTATAAAAGGTTTAAAGTAACTTGCTTTGTATTCCATTCCTCTATTTATAAAGCCAAGGCTCCCCTATGCTTTTGTAACAGCTTTCTAAACTGTGTTTTCACCCATTTGTAGGCTTTGCTGTTTACTGATGTGTCTGTTTGTTTACCAGCTCTCCTGTCGAGTCCATCTTGTTCTATGCCATTACAACCCTCCACAACCTGCTGCTGCACCAGGAAGGAGCAAAGATGGCTGTCCGTTTGGCTGATGGGCTCCAGAAGATGGTTCCTCTGTTGAAAAAGAACAACGTGAAGTTCCTTGCCATCACCACAGATTGCCTACAGCTTTTGGCTTATGGGAATCAGGAGAGCAAGGTGAGAGAGCTCTGGAGATAGGTTGGGGGGTGTTCTACGTTGGACCTTGGGCAGGGGGCTGTGGAAAGAAGGTGGACTGGGGTGAGCGGTGAGCCCACCTGTTTTTCAGTGATGGGGTTGGACATGGAGAGCACTCTCCTATTGGGTGGTACTGTTCTCAAGGTCTGATCTTGCCAATGGTGCAGCAGTGTCAAGAATGTGCAAAGCGAACGGACAGTGTGATGTAACCCCGTTCATTGAGGTGTGAAGATGAAGTATGAATAAGTGGAAAAACTGCAAAGTGAGGTGATTTGTCACTCAGTGTCAGTGAAGGTTCAGTTGGATCATAGAATACAAACAGGAACAAGGATAATTGAAAGATTAAGAGACTTGCATTTGTGTAGTGCCTTTCACCTGTTCAGGTCAGTGTTTTAGACTGCCACCATGTGAGAGAGAGGGAGAGTCAAGCATGTGACTGCCCATGTCACTGATACTTCATTGTCTACACAACTTATTAGCATATCTATTATGTTACCCATTACACTACAGTCAAGTAAGTACATTATAAAGTATAGTCACTCTTGTAATGCAGGAAGCATAGCAACCAATTTGCGCACAGTAAGCTCCCGCAAACAGCAATGTGATGATGGCCAGAATCATTTTTAGTAGTGTTAGTTGACGGATGAATGCAGGCAGGGCTTCGGGGAGAACTCATTGATTTCTCTGAATAGTGACTAGTTTATGTCCGCCTGAGAGGGCAGATGGGGCCTGTCATGAAGAGATATTAATGTCTATAATGTTACTGGAAATTATTTTTAAATTGGACATGTGGATATGTGTGGCTTAATTGGATTAAAGCCAGCTAGTCTGGGTGCTTTGATGTATAGTAATTTTGAGATGTTAATTAGATAAACATTAGTTAAAAGATAAAGTGCAATTTGCACTTTTAAATAAGCGATCCAAAAGAATGGGTAAAATCTTGCAACCAGTTGGGAGACACCAGGCAATGTGTAATGTTACTAATAAAATTGGTGGAATGAAAAGATTATTGTTAGGAGAGGTAAAATTTAAAAAAAACTAGTAATATAATGGAAAATTTACATTCAAAGGGGAAGCAAGGTATAAACAAAGGAGTTTGTGAGAGAGTCAGGCATTTAAGATCTAACCAGCCTGTAAGCCTACAACTGTCTGCAAAGGAACCAAATTGCAAGGGACTTCATTTTGAAGTCGTAAGGTCAAATGTGCTTTGCCTGGTGTCTGTTTAAAGTCTATGGGTTATTGTTGACTTGAAGATTTATCTGAGAGTGATTAATTTGGGGATTTGTTTAAAAGTTATTACAGTAGTAATTTGTAGACATGTGTACGTGTTTAATTAGTTAAATTAATACATGTTTAATTTAGTTTTATATAACAATAAACTCTTGAGGCTTGGTGGTTTTATTCCTGAATTCGGAGCTGCATCTCAAACATTCCAATTGAAAATATAGGTCATTGTTCAAGTTTCCCTCTGGGATTTTTACAATTCAGCCTTTACCAACTGCTGTATCATAACAGGGCCTTGCTTTGAGGTCTCAAGCGAAAGATGGCACCTTCAACAGTGCAGCACTCCGTCAGTGTTGTCACTGGTTGTTGGCCTCAAGACTCTGGAGTGGAACCTGAACCCACGACCTCTGACTCCAAAGTGAGAGTGCTAATCACTGACCATGGCTGGCACTAAGCTGGAACCTCCATTTTAATTGGGGGGGGGGGTGGGCGGGTTCTGGTTGGGGGCAGTGGGTGTACACGTGTCCTGTGGATTTGACCATAAACTGTTATTTTGTGTCTGACCATTCTGATTTAGCTTATGGCTGTTAGTCTGAGAATTGTTGAGTGAAAATCTGTAACCAGAGGCTGTTTTTGTTTGTGTAGCTGATTATTCTGGCCAATGGAGGTCCTGATGCCCTTGTTCATATCATGAGGACCTACAATTACGAGAAGCTATTGTGGACCACAAGCCGTGTATTGAAAGTTCTGTCTGTCTGTCCCAGCAACAAGCCTGCAATCGTTGAAGCTGGTAACTGCACATCTCTGAAACTCATTCCTCCCTCCATCCCATCCTCTGTCCTGACCATTCTTTATCTCCTCCTGTTCTGTTCCCCGCCCTGTTCATTTCCTGATTTGAATTAACTGCTTTCAGGGACTGTACTTAACCTGCTTGGACATTGATGAAAAAAAAACCATGGGGATTTTCTTGTTTTTCTTTTCTGGTTGGATTTGTGACAAACTGCAAAATGCCCAAGATTAATGCGTCTCAACTACACGAGTGTTCTGTTAGAACTATGCAATAAATAGGGGTGTTTCTAGAGCTGAGGGGATTATGGGTATTTTGCCACCATTATTGCCACATTGGTCAGCCAATGGCAAGGCCGTTGGAATGAAGATGAAACATCCCAGAATACAGCATAACCAAAGTTGGTGACTCTTCCAAGTAGTACCACGTGACTTCCCCATATCCCCATCCGTACCTCTTCCATTCATAGAACCACAAAACCCTACAAAGGGTAAAGATGAAGGTTCTAAGGGTGTTGGCCACCCTCTGGTACTAAACCCAGGCCATTCTGTCAGGTTAATGAACCACTCGAGCATTATATCTCTCGTGCCTATACTTCCAGCATGGAACTTCTGGGTGGCTGTAATGAGCAGAGAGCAGGAATGACTTTCCTCATTGACTTTGACTCCTGCTTTGGCAAGTTTGGTTTGCATGGCTTGGTACCATATAGGCTGTGCATTACATTGCTGAGCCAGGGATCTCAGCTGATCCATTTTCCTCTTTGGGGGAGGGCAGTCTGGTTGTGACACTGAGTTCCAGTAATGGGTAATATACACTCTAGCCTATAGATCCTGGGACAACAGAAAGGGTTTGGTAGAGTAGATGTAGAGATGATATTTCCACTTCTGGGGGAATCCAGAATGAGGGTTCATCAGTATAAGATTGGTTTTATTAGTAACTATCAGGAATTCAGGAGAAAGTTCTTAACCCAGAGTGTGGTGAGAATGTGGAACTCATGACCAGAGAGGTGGTTGAGGCAAATAGCCTCGATGCATTAAAGGAGAAGCTAGATAACCACATGATGGAGAATGGAATAGAAGGATATGTTGATGAGATGACAATGGGTGGGAGGAGGCTCATGTGGAGTCTAAACACTAGCAGAAACAAGTTGGGCCAAATGGCTGTGCTGTAAATTCTATGTAATAATCTCTCTTGTGTTGACATTCTCTTGGAGAGGGATCTTGCACAGGGCAGCTGGTTTCCATGGCCACAGAAGATGAAGAGCTGTTCTGTGTTATGAGATGTCCTATTGGATCACTGAACAGATGTCAGGTTACACAAGTTCAGCTGATGCTGTCAGAGCTCCAAGCTTAGTGGTTAGATTTCCAGCGTGCAAACCTGTTTCACTGAATTGAATTTCTTTTCTTGGACAGGGGGGATGCAGGCACTGGGCTCTCACCTGGGCAGCTCCAGCCCCAGGCTGGTTCAGAACTGCCTCTGGACATTGAGGAATCTCTCTGATGCAGCAACAAAACAGGTGAGGCCCTCAAACTCTGCTACTAACCTGAGAAGTATTTTTGAGAAGTGTATCCACTGTTGTAACGTAGAGGATGTGACAGCCAATTAGTGTACAACAAGACCCCACTGATTTCATGAGTGGATAATGTGTCGTGGGCATTGAGGAATAAATGATGGTTGTGATTCTGGGACATTCTCAGCTCCTCCTCCCTCGAATAGTGCAGTGGGATCTTTTATGTCCAGCCAAAAGTGCGGCACTCCCTCGGTATTGCATTGAGTGTGTCAGCCTGCATTCCGTTCTCCAGCCTCTGCAGTGGGACTTGAACCTATAACCTTCTGATTCCGAGGTGAGTGCACTGCCCACTGAGCCACTGCTAACCCTTTCAGCCTGGATTATTTGCTCAAGTCTCTGGAATTAAGTAATAACTGCGTTTTTGTCCAGTGCTGTGTTCAGCATTTTAACCATTCCTTGGGGCTCCTCAAATCTGGGTCACATGCATTGTCTCTTGAGCAATTAGACCATTAAGGTTTCCAGCACAGTAAGTGGCCAGTCAGACCATCAATTATGTGCTGAACCTTTGTTAGAACAATTCAGAACTAATTCCACTGCCCTCCCCTCCTCATAGACTTGTATCTTCCTTCACCTCAAATGTTTAGTCAAATTTCTAATACATTTCTGTTGTCTCTGCCTCAACCACGTCCAGTGACAAAGCCCTTGTTCTGTGGCCCAGCAACCCTCTGACAGCATTATCTCAGTGATCCTTCATCACTGACTCCCCTATTCACTCTATTGAAAACCTTCATAGATTAAAATTCCTATCTAATCTTCTTGTAGCTTTCTCTTGCTTGAGTGGGGAGATGGTGGCATAATGGTCATGTCACTGGACCGGTAATCCAGAGTCCAGAGCTAATGTTCTGGGGACATAGTTCAAAATTCCACTCCAGCAGCTGGTTGAATTTAAATTCCATCATAAATCTGGAATATAAAGCTAGCCTCAGTAATGGTGACCATGGACTATCATAAATTGTTGTAAAAACCCATCTGGTTCAGTAACGTCCTATGAGGAAGGAGATCTGCCATTCTTATCCAGTCTGGCCTGCATGTGACTCCAGACCCACAGCAATGTGGTTGACTCTTAACTGCCCTCTGAAACGGCCCAGCGAGCCCCTCAGCTCAAGGGGCAGTTAGGGATGGGCAACAAATGCTGGCCTTGTCAGTGATACTCGCATCCCAAGAAAGAATAAAGGAGAAAGTACTTAAAGTGTCTCCAATCGATGATATTTGTCAGGTCACCATTACTGAGACTAGCTTTATACTTATTGCAGTCTATCCAAATCCATTTTTCCCATTAGTTCTTGTACTCTCTTTATGAATGCCTTTGGCCTTTTTATGGCTTTACCCACCTGTGTTCCCACTTTGAGGAATTTATATTTCATGTTGGGTCTCCGTTCACCCTCGCCATCTGTGTTTTTCCGTGTTTTCACTCTCCTGTTCTTTGCTAGAATTTGGGGATGAAACAGTGGGTGCAAAAGCATATTGGTTTCAGCAATGTTGTATTGGTGAAGATGCAGCTGTCCTGTGAAGGAGAAGAGGGGAGGGTGGATGAGCCATGGGATGACCGGGTGGAGGGGGCCGGTATGGTGGTAAACTTGGGGTTGACAGGGTATGAGTTCACAGCTGGGACTCCGTGCAAAGCAGTCTTTGTACTGCAATTGTGTAAATGAATGTTAACCTGAGTCCTGGAAAATTGGAGAATGCTTTCCTTGGGGGGGGGGGCATTGAGGCTGTTGTGTTTCTGAGTAGGTGCAGAGTGAGACTTCAAGTGGGAAGAGGAAATGGAAATACCTCCTCACCTTTTCCAGGTTCTGGTAGGACATTTGTGGGTGTTGTTGATATCTGTGCTCAGTGTGGGTGCGACTCTACTCGGACACTCAGATGTACAGGTGATCAGATAGAGCTTTTTATAATTATGAATGGATTGGACCGGATAGCTGTGGAGAAAACATTTCCAAAACTATGTGCCGTTAATACAAAGATGGTTATTAATAAATCCAGTAGGGAAATGAGAAATGTCTTTACCCAGAGAGAGGGTTAGAATGTGAACTCAGTACCACAGGAAGTAGTCAAGGTAATGAAAATAGCTTGGATGCTTTTCATAAGGAACTATTGAGGATATGAGAGAATAGGGAACAGGAAGGTAATCTAAACATAAGCAGGAACAAGAGTTGGCCGTACAGCCCATCGAACCTCCTCTGCTAATTAATCAAAGGCTGAGATGAGGTAGATGGAATGGGAACACCACAGAATGGTTCGGCTGAATGACCTGTTTTAATTCAATGGTTAAGTTTGATATTTTGCACATGTGAGTACCTGGTAGAACCGTTCATGAAGATGTGAATTGGATAATCACTAATCCAAGGTGTATTTTTGTCTGCAGGAAGGGCTAGATAACCTTCTCGCCACCCTGGTCCAGCTTCTGCCTTCAGATGACATTAATGTGTTGACGTGTGCCACTGGCATCCTCTCTAATCTCACCTGCAACAATGCAAGGAATAAGATGGTGGTGTGTCAGGTAGATGGTATCGAGGCCCTGGTCCACACAGTACTGAGAGCGGGCGAGAAGGAGGACATCACCGAGCCAGCAGTCTGTGCTCTCCGGCATCTCACCAGCAGACACCCAGAGGCTGAGATTGCCCAGAACAAAGTGCGCTTCAATTATGGCATTCCTGCCGTGGTCAAACTTCTCAATCAGCCCTTCCATTGGCCACTGATAAAGGTGAATAGGTGCTCAGAGCAATGGTAACCGTGATTTCAGCAGCGGTGGTTCTGATGCCAGGGGGCTGTTCTACATGGGGGTGGGGGTGGAACGTGATGCTCGCTTGGTGTAGGGCGGCATTGTGGCGGGGGTGGGGGGGAAATGTGCTGGGCAGATGGGGGGCCCAATCTGTTGCAGTGTTGAGCTGGGACTGTGGAACCCAGGCAGTTTATTCAGATGCAAATTTGTGTTTAATAATGGAGTGGGTTTGTACTGGACTATCAGTGGTTGAAGAGTTCACATCCCTTTGGGGTAGATTGAGGAACTGAATTGAATGAACCTGATAAATTATTATATAAGACACAAAATGTTTGCTAATGTCCTTGAGGGAAGGAAACCTGCCTTCCAGTGTCTGTCTGACTTGTGACTCCAGTCCCATATTGTTTTAAAATTCATTCTCGAGATGTGGGCATCGCTGGCTAGATCAGCATTTATTGCCCATCCCTAGTTGCCCTTGAGAAGGTGGTGGTGAGCTGCCTTCTTGAACCGCTGCAGTCCATGTGGTGTAGGTGCACCCACTGTGCTGTTAGGGAGGGAGTTCCAGGATTTTGACTCAGCGACAGTGAAGGAACAGCGACATTTTTGTTCCCTTGGCAAGATGGAGATGGGCAATAAATCCACCATCAGTCATGTCACCTCCCATCCTAAGAAGAAACATTTGATTTAAATGCCATGGTATGTGCAGGTGGTTAGAAGCCTGGACATACTCAGTGTGAATGTCCGTCAGAAGCTTTCGCCTGTTGTGCAGCTGTATAATCACCCACTGGGGAGGGGAGTGGGGAACTGGTAGGGATCGGAACTTGACCACATGACCAGCTGAGCCTCCACATCAACACAACGGAGGATCGGGTAAAAACACAAGAAATAGGAGCAGGAGTAGACCATGTGGCCCATTGAGTCTGCTCTGCCGTTCAGCACAATGGTGGCTGATCCTGGGCACCAACTCCACTTTCCCATCCGCTCCCCATTTCCCTTAATTCCTTGAGAGCAAAAATCGGTCTATCCCACCCTTAAATGTATTCAATGATGGAGCATCCACAACCCCCCTGGGGTAGAGAATGCCAAAGATTCAGAACCCTTTGAATGAAGTAATCCCCCTTAGCTCAATCCTAAATAATTGGCCCTCTATCCTGAGACTGCCCCCAAGTTTTGGATTCCCCCGACCGGTGGAAACAACCTCTGTGTCCACTCTATCAAAGCCCCTGAGAATCTTGTAGGTATTGGGCAGACCTGAGGCCGTTCCTTTTACAAGGTTGCAAACTTAAAAGAAGTGTCTGTTGTGCTGTTTCTGCATGTTCACCTTCAAAATGATGGAATCTGTAATTTAATTTCTGTTTTCTATTTCCCTTTCCACTACCCCCCCCCTGCCAGGCCACTGTTGGACTTGTCCGTAACTTGGCGCTGTGCCCAACTAATCACGCTCCTCTACGGGACAGTGGTGTCATTCCCCGACTTGTCCAGCTCCTGGTGAAAGCTCACCATGAAACACAGCGACAAGTGTCTGGAGGTGGCCAACAGCAATACATGGTATGTAAAAATTGATTCCAGGCACAATGTCTTTCCACCTACCCCTCACATCCCCTCCCTTATGTGGCTCACATGTGAGCCGTGTTTGTGCTTTACTTAAAAATTTTCAACTGTTTAAATTTTTTGCCGTGGTGTTTGCAGAGATTGGGCTCAGCTGTGATACCTTCAGTGGGTGAATAGCTGACTGTGGGTGCCTAGGCAACTAAATTGGCCCCCTTTGGGGGAGACCTTGAAGCTGCTGTTCTTGTTACCCAGAGTTATCAGCACTTTTACAGGTTGGGGGGAGAAAGTAGAAATAGACGACAGCGAAAAGCACTTTGTGTGCGTGATGGATGCCTGTGATTTGCAGCGTCTGTACTGACCTGTGACCTATGACCCACCAGGACGGAGTACGAATGGACGAGATCGTGGAAGGCTGCACGGGAGCGTTGCACATTCTTGCTCGGGATCACATCAACCGGGCTGAAATCACCCGGCTCAACACAATTCCACTATTTGTCCAGGTAAGCTGCGGGGTCTGGTAAATCAGAAGCCCCCCCACTCTTTCCTTTCGCACCTTCCACAATCCCCAAGTTCAAACAGGACGTGGAATGTGATTGAAAGAAAGAGTTTGCATTTATGTATTACCTTTCACATCCCAAAACAATTTATAGCCAGTAAAGCCTATCTGATGTGTGGTCAGGGACTGTACTGTCTCCCATCCTCTTAAGTGGCAATTCGCACAATTCTACATTCTGTGATTATATATTAAAATATACTCCCCATTGAGGAGAGTTCAATAGATTTATCCCTTATCATTAACTTTGTTTATCATTACTTAAATTATTTTTTGCATTCACCAGTAGTGTCTCTAATCATTAGATTTACTCTTGTAGAATATGAGTGCTCCTCTATCAAGTGAAACTTGGATTATAGCTTTGACTGGTATGGAGTAATATCAAATCAACCTTCATGCTTTCCTCTGAAACTGTTTTCCCCATATTGCTAGGTGATTTCAGTTCCTGTCTTTTAAGCTAATTGTCACTTCATCCTGAAACTGAGCATTGCTGCAAAGTTACTGACCCCACTGATAGTTTACACTGACTTATGTTTCCAGTTAAGCTGGAAGTTTAAAGATCCTGAGGGGCCTGAACAGGGTGGATTGGCGAGGATGTTTCCTCTTCTGGGAGAATCTAGAACTTGGGGGCCACTGTTTAAAAATTAAGGGGTTGCTTGTTTAGGACAGAGATGAGGAGAAATTTTTGGAACTCTCTTCAAAAGGCAGTGGAAGCAGAGTCCTTGAATGTTTTTAAGGCAGAGCTAGATAGATTCTTGATTAACAAGGGGGTGAAAGGTTATCCGGGGTAGGCAGGAATGTGGGGTTGAGGGGATATTCAGATCAGCCGTGAGCAGGCTCAAGGGGCAGAGTGGCCTACTCCTTCTAATTTGTACATTTATGTAGCAGTATAACATTAAATAATTAGATTAACCCTTTCTTTATACCTATTGTCAATTGTTTTCCAGCGAATCTCACTGGAAGCTCTGTGGGCATGGGTTGAAGACACAAAAATGGGCTTCCCATCTCCCCCTTCAACCCACGGTCAAACAAACTAGATACGTGTGGACTGGGGTGGGGTGGTAGGATGATTGGGTTCTATCAGGAGTGAAATGACCCCTTGAAAGTGTTAAATCGTTGTCTCTTAGCAAGGGAGTTTATATATGGATTTCCATGCTGTCTGGTGACTGAGCTGAATGTTCTTCTCCCTCCAGCTTCTGTACTCTCCTGTTGAAAACATCCAGCGTGTTGCCGCTGGTGTCCTGTGTGAGCTCGCGCAGGACCGGGAAGCAGCAGAGATAATCGACCAAGAGGGAGCCACAGCGCCCCTCACTGAGATGTTGCACTCCTTAAACGAGGGTATTGGTAAGTGATGTTCTCCCGGCGACACCCGTTGTCACCCCTGGGATATAAAGGGGCGGTTGTTAGGGGAGTGTTAGTCAGGGCAGCAGTGAGAGAGGGCATGAGAGGGACCACAACTGATCTCTCCGCCTTTGGACAGGACAAAAAAGTCAGCCAGGGCTTCTCACCACTGATCAGCTTTGAAATGCCTTGTTACAAAAGGAATTAAGCAAAGTCGAATGAGTTCTGAATGGGGCCCCATCTGAACCCCTGAACACTTTGATAAAAATGAGGGAGAAACAAACCAGTTATTCTGAGGGTTAAATGAAAGGGGGCAAGTGAAGTATGTGGAGTATAAACACTGATGTGAATCAGTTGTTTCGCTGCTGTACAGGCTATGAACCTGTGACCTGTTGTATGTCCGTGTCTTGTGTTCTTTCTGGGCATGCTCACGCTCTCGCTCTGAGGCTCGCTCTCACACGTTCTCTTGGGTGCCGTGGATTTCTTATTTCTCTATGTAAGCGCTGGTCAGGTGACTTGTTGGCCCTTTCTCTCTGCTCTGTAGCCACCTATGCTGCTGCTGTTCTGTTCCGGATATCGGAAGACAAGCCTCAGGATTACCGGAAGCGCCTGTCGGTTGAATTGACTAGCACGCTCTTTAGAAATGACCCAGAGGCCTGGGATGTGGTACGTACTCTAGATCAAACCCCACTCCCTGACACCACATAGTAGACTTGTTAGCAAGATTTAATCCCTAAAGGAGCAGCGGCTGCATGGATAAATTGCCTAGGAGACAGAGTGAATGATTCTTTATTTCAGATTGGGGAAAGTAAAAGGTTCGGCATTAGGACCGATATTCAAAACACAGGGTGGCTGGCGAGTGAATTCACTCTGAAAACTTCAAGTAGCCTAGGGAAAGTTAAAGACTGGGGCAAAAAATTCAAGATAGGTCATTCCAGCACAAAGTACCTTACATTGTGGTTCTCCCATAATCCAGATGGGGCTGAACAACTGCAGGTGTCTCGGTGAGAGTGGGAAGACGATGCAGTTTGATTGATGGAACAGCAAACGTGGGAGGGACAGAACCTGAGGGGCTACTTCCCCAGTCGGATATTTATTTTCCCCCCCTATGCTGGCCGCTCCAGCTCCTCCAATCACAGGTTCCCTCCCTCCTGCCCTTGTTGCTCCTCCAGAGACAGAATCTATGATTGGAGGAGCAACTTAGGGTGGGAGGGAAGGAGTCTGTGATTGGAGGAAGTGGAGCAATTATCCTGGCTGGACCTGGCTGCCGCCAGCACACCGGAGACTTTCGGCTGCACCGTCACCAATCGCGTCGAGAGGAGGCTGAGGAAAAGAAACCGAAAACAAAGAGGGAGGGAGGAAGGAGGCAGCCTGAAACTCAGCAATGAGGCCGGGAGCAGGGCCTGTGGGAGCCACTGCTCAGCCTGGCGCTAGCCCAGATCCGGCTGCCACCCACACAGGCGGCTGGGGCTCAGGACTGACCTTTCACCTTTTTTGCGGTGACAGTGACAGAGCACGGGTGAGTTTGTAGCCTGTCACTGTGAAGCAAGGTGAGAATTGGTGAAAATTCTCAGAAGGTGCTGGCTGATGGGAGGGTGGGGGTTTTGGGTCTGGGGGGATCCCTTAAAGTATCTGCCATCCAGTAAACACGGACTTAAACTTGCTGATGCTTCCTAAAGCTAATCCCACAAAAAAATCTCTGAAATGTGAACAGTAAAGCTTTTTGTAGAAAGGGAAAAAGTTGGTATTGACATAACGATATCAAAATGATAGCTTTATGATCACTTGGAAGTATGTTCTATTTGAATTCCTTTTGATTTTACTAAATATTGATTGTCCCCAAACAGCTCCACTTGAGTGTAAAACACCTGTCTTTAATTGTGATTCTTTGTCACATGTTAAAAATAATGTTCCTTTGGTCCATCCTATCTGCCTCATTGAAGTGTGGATGATCATGCGAGGAGGTACATTACCTTGGGATAAGTCACTGAAATAGCTCATTGCTGCAACATTAATTTGTGTGCAATCCCCTGGTTGCACAGTTGGACTTTTGGAAGTCAGTAACCTGATGTCGTCTTCAGCGCTCACTTTAAAAAAAATGTTGAGGGAACAGAAACTTGAAATTGACAGAACAAAACCAACAAATGTTGGAGAGCGCTAATTGCTTACAATTCATTTTGAAAAGGGGCTGCAGGTGTGAGACTCGTTCCCAATAAGCTACCTTCTGCCAAGGAGTTAGAGTTTACATTTTGGGAACAGAGTAGTGAGATTTATAACAAGTATATTAACGGAGACATTTGTAAAATGAGTTTATAGGAAACTGAATACCAGGACCTGGCTAACAGGTTCCAAGTTAAAAGATTTAATAATACATATTTATATGTACAGCCTTTGGTATTTGTGTTATCTATCTAAAACCTTTACCATTATATTTATGTTGAATTTTTTTAATGTTGCTACGTGGCTGCATCACCAAATAAAGGAGTCAGTGAAAATGAAAAGGGCGACCCTGAAAATCAAAAGATAACCCTCGAAAATCTCAAAATCCTGAAAAAATATTTTGACCCCCTGATTAGGACCATTTTTTAAAATATAACTGGACGGGGCATAATTTCAAAGTTTGCAAATGATGCAAAAGTCAAAAGTAGTAAAGAACGAAGAGGATACTGACGGGCTTCGGGAATATATTGACGGGCTGATAAAATGGGCTGAAGCGGTAAATTAAATTTGATGTCGAGAAGTGTGAAGTAATTCATTTTGGTCGGAAGAATAAAGAGAATCAATTTAAATGAAACGGCACAATGCTAAAGGGGGGTAGGAACAGAGACATTGAGTGTAAGTACACAACTTTTTGACGGGGTCAGGACAAGTTGAGAAGGCTGGTAATTATACGGGATCCTTGTCTTCACAATTAGGAAGTGCAGAGTAAAAATCGCAGGGAATTTATGGCAAATTACCTGGAGTGGGCGGGTTGTCTTCTGAGGAAAGGTTGGACTGGCTGGGCTTGTACCTCCTGGAGTTTAGCAGAGTAACAGGCGACGTGATTGAAACATGTAAGATCCTGAGGGGTCTTGACAGGGTGGATGTGGAGAGGATATTTCCTCTTGTGGAAGAATCTAGAACTAGGGGTCACTGTTTAAAAATAAGGGGTGGCCCATTTAGGGCAAAGATGAGAATTTTTTTTCTGAAGGCTGAGAGTCTTTGGAACTCTATTCCTCATAAGGTGGTGGAAGCAGTCAGTGTGTTTGAATATTTTTAAGGCAGAGCTAGATAGATTCTCTATTAAACAAGGGGGTGAAAGATTATAGAGGGTAGGCAGGAATGTGGAGTTGAGGTTACAATCAGATCAGCCATGATCTTGTTGAATGGAGGAGCAGGCTCGAGGGGCTAAGTGGCCTACTCCTTCTAGTTTGTATGTTCGTATGTAAGTCTTTATAAAACACTGGTCAGGGTTCAGTATTGTGTTCACTTCTGGGCACCGTAAGATGGCAGGACCTTGGAGAAGGTGCAGAGGAGATTTACTAGAATGGTACCAGGGATGCTGAATTTCAGTGACATGGAGAGACTGGAGAAGCTGGGATTGCTCTACTTAGAGCAGAGGAGGTTAAGAGGAGATCTGATAGATGTGTTGAAAACTATAATAAATTTTGATAGAGTAAATAACGAGAAGCTGTATTCACAGGCAGAAGGGTTCGTAACCAGAGGAGATGGTATGATGGGCTAAATGGCCTCCTTCTGTTATATAATTCTCTTCTTTTCCAGAAGCCATTCTTCTGGTAGGATCCTGGTTTGAGGGGTGGGGAAGAGAAGGGTACTGCTGAAAGGATAAGCATGCCTGGCACCACTTTGCTAATGAGACATGCTCATATGAAAGAAAAAACTTGCATTTCTATAATGCCTTCACAACCTTGATCTCCCATAGCACTTTAAAGACAGTGAGGTATTTTTGTTAATACAACCACTGTTATAATGTAGGGAATGTGGCAGCCAACTTGCATACCCTTTTGCCAGCACAATCAGCAATGCGATAAGGTCCAGATAACCTGTTTTTATTGATGTTTGAGGGATAAATACTGCTCAGGATACCAGGGGAAACTCACCCAACTCTTATTCAACAGTGGAGGCTGAGTCATTGAATATATTCAAGGCTGAGTTATATAGATCCTTGATCTACAAGAGAATCGAGGGTTCTGGTGAAGGGGGCTGGCAGGAAAGTGGCGTTAATACCACAATCAGATCAGGCATGATCCTATTGACTGGCAGAGCCAGCCTCGAGGGGCCGAATAGCTACTCCTGCTCCTATTTCTTATGTTCTTATTGTGCAATGGGGTCTTTTAAATACTGAGAGGGCAGGTAACGTCTCAGTTTCTCATTCCAAAGGTAGCATTCAGTCAGTACTGCATTAAAGTGTCAGCTTAGATTATGGGCTCAATTCTCTGGAGTGGGACTTGAACTCTCAATCTCCTGACTTAGTCAGGGGTGCTACTCACTGAGCTTTGGCAGTAAAAGTTAACCTGAAATCCTGTTGTGTAATGAGAGTTGAGCTTTCAGTGGAAGGATTGATGGAGGTGGTGGACTGTGGGGGGGGACAGTGGAGTGAAGGAGGATGCTGTCGGGAAGACATGGGTGTTCTGTCATAAGCTGCTCTTAACTGGACAACTTGAATTCTTGAATGTGGTGTTGAGAAGTTAAATTGCCAGAGCAGTGCTGCCTGGGGGTGGGAGTCAGAAGGGGATATGGAGGGAGCTGGAGGATAGGTTGGAGGGGATGAGGGAAGAGGTCGAGTAGGCACTCTTACTGGGCTCCTGCTAATACTTGCCCTTTATCCTCCCCAGGCTGAGCGACTGATGGCTGCAGATGCTTATCACGATGGTAAGTGTAAGGAGCGATGGACATATTTGATTGAAGAATCTCGCTTAAATGTTCCTGGTTCCCTATAGGATTATAGTCTGTGTCTGCCTGTTGGTATTATCTCACATCTTATGCATTAATATCTATTGATAGATATTGGCAGATAGATAAACAAATATACGTCGCAGGCAAGTTCGCAGCCCATTCTATTGTATCTCAGTAGAAAGGGGTGTGTACTTGGCTGTGTGTATCAGTGCCTGTGCATATGTGTAATATTTGTGTCTCAGTTTTAGGACTGACATTCAATAACTCATGTCCGGATGCCATGTGCGCACAGTGTGTGACCGGAGCTGCTTGGCACAGGGTGGGTGGATAGTTTGAGAATAGGTTGACCCTCCCCTTCCATGGAAGAGAGCATCTTGGGAACACACTATGCTGCAGAGCCTGAGAGTGACTGACATTTGTACTCAACTTGCCAGTCACGCTCCGTATTCAGTGCTCTGGAGTGGAGGTGTTTCTGGGACTTGAGTATTTTAGCAGCATGTAGAAAAGATCCTGAAAGAATTACAATTGAACAATCCCAGGACTTGTTAGCAGCCCCAGAATCCTTTGGAGCAAAAACATATTAATGGGAGAGAGATGAGGTTCCTGAATGTTGTTGGTTTGGCTCTGACAGCACTGATGGTATATTATTTGTTTGTACCTTTTTTTTTAACACATCTGACTTGAAAAGTACTTCTCCCTCCACCTGCTGAGTCCAGCGTGCATTATGGAAACCCAGAGGCTGAGCTGGACGTGGACCATGAGCTGATGAATGCTCCTGATGGGCTGTACTCAATGGGCAGACACGTGTCAGTACCAGATATGGATGAACACTTGTGTCGAAGGTAGACGTCACATGAATCATTCCACAAGGTATGAACAGCTTCTGGCGGAATTCTGGCAATTTTGCAAAAGCCAAACCTTATTTTGGCACCGAGTTGCCCATATTCATGAGAGTGGGACCAGTTGGATAACTCTTTCACAGCACAGGCATTATGACGGCCTCTTGTGCTGAAAAATCTAAGACATTTTGAGGGAATATAAATTTTCTGTAATAAAGTATACCAGACAACATCTCCCCTTAAGCCTGTATGGGATCAGAACCCGATTACTGTACTTCAAGTTTCCTAAACTTAAACACTGTAACTTTGGTGCTTTGGATTCTTCTCACTTGGAGAGGGTGACATCCACCTGCAGCTGGATGTGACATTTAGGATGAACACCAGATATTTATAGCATCTGTCATACCCTCACAACAGCCTCAAGCATTTTACAGGCAATGAAACATTTATGAAGTGTAGTGACTTCTGCAAGGTAGGAAACATGGCAGTCAATTTGCACAGAACAAGCTCTCACCAATATCAACTTAAATGCACAGGTAGTCTGTTTAGTGATGTTGGTTGAGAGATAAATATTGGCCAGGAGCTGTGAGGTGGGGGATTACCCCTACACGTCTTCAAAATCGTGACCATGGGATCTCAGTTGAATAGATGGGGTTTAATGCCTCATCTGAATTATGGTGGTGCCTCTGACAGAGCAGCATTCCCTCAGCACTGCCCCTGGGAGTGTAAGCCTCCGATTAGGGGTTCAGGGTTCTGGAGTGGGGCTTGAACCCATGGTTGCTTGAGGTAAGAGTACTCCACACTGAGCCTCGGTTAACATCACCCAACATTTAGTAAAGAACCCCAACTCTATTCTTTACCCCTGGTCTGGGAGTGGAGGGGTTGTCCTGATTTGCCTGTAAGACTCTGGATTAGGACAAAGGAGGCACCAACCGGAGTTTTGTGTTCTTCCACTAATGTGTACAGACCTCTAGCAAGTGTTTGTACCCATGCTGCACAAGGTCAGGTTCGGCCATGGCCACAATTCTCTTTACAGCCAAATAGCCTCAGCTTACACTTGATGAGACACCACCTTGTGTCCGTGGCGCCGCCATCCCTGCTGAAACTGTAGCCTAAAAACAGTCAATGCTTTCAGGGTTAGACAGGGGGAAAACTAAAAAGCCAGAAAATGAGATGGATGCATTACTCCTGCACTACAAACATCTGTGACTGTAGCTGGATGATTCCTTTGACTCTGCTGCTCAATGTGAAGATGACTGGCATGAGGAGTAATTGGGCCAGGAGCTGAGCATTCTCACTAATAGTTTTTTTTTTGAATGCTTTTTGTGTTGCTGATTCTGACTTTGATCTTTTGCCATTGACAGCCTTGAACTGCGGTTGAGGCTCAGGAGAGATCAGCGAAACTGCTTTTAACAGAGTGTTGGTGAGGCCAGAGACTGGGATGTTGAATAGAAGTGCCTAACGCATCAAGGAAAACCTGCGGGAAGCATTATCAGAAGCCTTTCAGTGTGGGACTAATTGAGGAAATTTTTGGTGTCAGGAAAAATTTCAGTGAGCAAACTCCAATCCGTCTAAAGGTTTCAGTTCTGTTTAACCAGCTTCTCTATAACATGATCTTCAAAGGAAAATATCCTTCTCTGGAAAACCCTTTTCTCAGCTGAGACAGCTACATTTTACCAAAGCATTTTTTTTTAACCAGCTTGATTCATGTTTTAGAAATGTTAGGGTTACATTTATGTAAACTGCTTTGACTCTTTCTTTCTAGTTAGCACAGATTAAGTGAGTGTCCTGTGAAGACAGCTGCTGCACGCTACTTGGTGAGCTTCTAATTCTTCTGTACCAGTCCCCAAGGGATTCGCTAAAAGCATCAAAAATAAACTTTCATTCTCAATCTGTAATTTACACTTGCCTTGCTAATGTTTCACTACTTGGAGATGAGAGGAAATTATTCTCCTGGGAGAGTGAGAATCAATAAGTGATGATCAGGAAGTTTCTTTTTGCTGAATTAATTAACTTAAATTTTGCAGATGAACCCAGTGGACATAGAATGTTAAATGAATAGAGAGGGGTTAAGAATCTCTCTGTGTCTCTGTCTCGCTCTCTGTGTCTCTGTCTCGCTCTCTGTGTCTCTGTCTCGCTCTCTGTGTCTCTGTCTCGCTCTCTGTGTCTCTGTCTCTCTCTCTGTGTCTCTGTCTCGCTCTCTGTGTCTCTGTCTCGCTCTCGCTCTGTGTCTCTGTCTCGCTCTCGCTCTGTGTGTGTGTCTCGCTCTCGCTCTGTGTGTGTGTGTGTCTCTCTCGCTCTGTGTGTGTGTGTCTCTCTCGCTCTTTGTGTGTGTGTGTCTCTCTCGCTCTTTGTGTGTGTGTGTCTCTCTCGCTCTATGTGTGTGTGTGTCTCTCTCGCTCTGTGTGTGTGTGTCTCTCTCGCTCTATGTGTGTGTGTCTCTCTCGCTCTGTGTGTGTCTCTCTCGCTCTGTGTGTGTCTCTCTCGCTCTGTGTGTGTCTCTCTCGCTCTGTGTGTGTCTCTCTCGCTCTGTGTGTGTCTCTCTCGCTCTGTGTGTCTCTCTCGCTCTGTGTGTCTCTCTCGCTCTGTGTGTCTCTCTCGCTCTGTGTGTGTCTCTCTCGCTCTGTGTGTGTCTCTCTCGCTCTGTGTGTGTCTCTCTCGCTCTGTGTGTGTGTCTCTCTCGCTCTGTGTGTGTGTCTCTCTCGCTCTGTGTGTGTGTCTCTCTCGCTCTGTGTGTGTGTGTGTCTCTCTCGCTCTGTGTGTGTGTGTGTCTCTCTCGCTCTGTGTGTGTGTGTCTCTCTCGCTCTGTGTGTGTGTGTCTCTCTCGCTCTGTGTGTGTGTGTCTCTCTCGCTTTGTGTGTGTGTGTCTCTCTCGCTCTGTGTGTGTGTGTCTCTCTCGCTCTGTGTGTGTGTGTCTCTCTCGCTCTGTGTGTGTGTGTCTGTCTCGCTCTGTGTGTGTGTGTGTCTCTCTCGCTCTGTGTGTGTGTGTGTCTCTCTCGCTCTGTGTGTGTGTGTCTGTCTCGCTCTGTGTGTGTGTGTGTCTCTCTCGCTCTGTGTGTGTGTGTGTGTCTGTCTCGCTCTGTGTGTGTGTGTGTCTGTCTCGCTCTGTGTGTGTGTGTGTCTG